>NW_026000026.1:77046794-77145752 GCF_001458135.2 Marmota marmota marmota
CCCCCCCCCCCAAAAAAAAAGAATAATATTATTCTTTTAAATATAATTCCATTATCAATTACATTAAATTTAACATCCATACAATAGTTTTGGATTTAAAATTTTTTTTTTAATATTTATTTTTTAGTTTTCAGCGGACACAACATCTTTGTTTGTATGTGGTGCTAAGGATCGAACCCGGGCCGCACGCATGCCAGGCGAGCGCGCTACCGCTTGAGCTATATCCCCAGCCCTTAAAATTTTTTTTATTGGTACTGGGGATGGAACCCAGTGGCCCTTTACCATTGAGCTATACCCAGTCCTTTTTTGAGACAGGGCCTTGCTAAGTTGCTGAGGGTCTCACTAAGTTGCTGAGGCTGGCCTATAACTTGCAATCCTCTTACCTCCTACCTCAGTCCCTTGAGTCTTTGGGATTACAGGCATGTGCTACCATGCCTGGCTAGATTCACTTTTATTTGTGTACTTATATATTTATTTTTTGGTGCTAGGGATTGAACCCAGAGGTACTTTACTACTGAGCCACATCCCCAAGCCTTTTTAGTTTTTTAATTTTAAGACAGGGTCTCACTCAGTTGCTGAGGACCTCAATAAGTTGCTAAGGCTGGCCTCAAACTCAGGATCCTCCTACTGTAGCCTCCTGAGTCAACTGGGATTATAGGCATGCACCATTACTCCCAGTCTTTATTTGTATTTTTGAAGTAAATCCTGGTTTTTAATTTTTTGTCGGTTCTGGAAACCTAACCCACAACTTCATGCATACCAGGCAAGTATCCTACAACTGAGCCACATTCCCAGTCCAATAAATCTTAATTTTGAAAATTGTGAAAAATGAATATCATCTTCTATATAGAGCTACTCCAGCTAATACTTGATGGCATTTCTTGTTTATAAAATTTAATTTAAATTGAATTAAATTCTAAAATTTAACTTAAATTTTAGAAACAAGAAATGCTTAAAAATAAATTGATGTTTAAATAAATTCAACTGTTATATGATTTCTGACATAAATAATAGTTCACATATTAGTGCCTAAATAAAATAATCTAATGTAATTCTGTTAGCTAATGTCAAGCAGGAATGTTTGAAGCAGCACATATCTTTGGCTAATTATCTCTTTTTCTGGTCTGTGGATGCAGTTACTGTAAGCAGGGTATGAAACAAATTTATGGACTGTCCATCTTAATTGTCTTCCCTGATCCTCAGCTGCATTGTACCATTAGGTATTTTATAATTATACTGTTGATCACAGGAGGAACCAGGTGAAAGAATTGGATCATTGGTACAATTCATCCTGATGCTGAAAAAACAACAAAGGATATATGCCATGATTTATGAAGCAGACCACATTTTTTCCTTTCTTCACCCCTTGTTTTTTCTTAATTGTGTTTTAGAGAAACTCAGTCATTTGTCCTGTGGAGTTTATTTACTGTCTGGGTTTAGCTGATTGTATTCCAATGGAGTAACACATCTTCTATGTTTCTCTTAAATTGTAGAGAGAATGATTTTTAAATACAAAATAGTGATTATATAGTTTTGCTGGTGCCACATCATTGCCATTGTGGCTGTATTTTAGTTGTGTGAATTAAATTGTCATCTCCTGGTCTGTTCACTCACTTTGAGATTTGTTTATAAGTAAGCTTCTGCGTTAGATGTTTAGTTCTTGCAGATGACTTTATGTCACCTTTTTCAAGTGAAGGCTATATTTGTGGTTTGAGAGCAACTTGTTTAAAGATAATAAGATGACTGGTTCTCTTTTTCCTTTGGTACTAGGGATTGAACCTAGGGGTACTTTACCAAGGAGGTATTATCCCCAGTCATTTATTCATATATTTTATTTTTTTAAAAAAAAAATTTTGAGACAGGTCTTGCTAAGTTGTTGAAGGCCTTTGATAAATTGCTGAGGCTGGCTTTGAACTTGTGGTCCTTCTGCCTCAGCCTTCTGAGTTCTGAGATTACAGGTGTGTTCCACCATGCCCAATTGTTCTCTTTTTATTTCTGGTCCCTCTTGATTGTTAGGCTTTAAAAGAAGCCTTAAACTGGGCTTGATGGCACATACCCGCTAATCCTAGCAACTCAGGAGGCTGAGGCAAGAGGATTGCAAGTTTGAATCCAGCCAGGAAAATTTAGCAAGACCCTTTCTCGAAAAGTAAAAAGGGCTGGAAATGTAGCTCAGTATAGTGCCCCTGGATTCTGTCTCTAGTACTGCAAAAATAAGTAGCTAAATAAATAAAGCCTAAATAAAGCCTTAACATTTCCATTATTTTCCAAAACCACTTTTCTATAATTTACTTGAAATAGTGTAGTTTTTTTTTTTTTGTGTGTGTGTGTGTCTGTGTGTGTGGTGCTGAGAATTGAACCCAGGGCCTTGTGCATGCAAGGCAAGCATTCTATCAACTGAGCTATATCCCTAGCCCAATAACTTCTTTTTATAGCATTCATTAAATTAACTGTTTCTGAAACCTTTTCTATTAAATAAATCTAAAGTCCTCTTTATGTGAATATATTTTATAATTAGGAATATAAAAACTATTTTACTTTATGGTGCTTAGTGATTTACTATTTCTATTTCAGTTTAAAGAATGAGTTGCTTGGGGCTGGGGATGTGGCTCAAGCGGTAGCGCACTAGCCTGGCAAGCGTGCGGCCTGGGTTCAATCCTCAGCACCACATACAAACAAAGATATTGTGTCCGCCGGAAACTAAAAAATAAATATTAAAATTCTCTCTCTCTCTCTCTCTTTAAAAAAAATAAAATAAAAAATAAAGGCGTTAACAAAAACAAAGAAGAATGAGTTGCTTGTTTTCATCCTTTATTACCGTTTCATCTCTTAACAATTAATAAAGTGCTTGTTAAAGTAATCTGAGTGTCTTTTCCTATTGCCTAACTTTTTTGGAATTTTTAAAAATATTTTTTAGTTGTAGATGGTCACAATATCTTTATTTACTTGTTTTTTATGTGGTGCTTAGATTAGAATCCAGTGCCTCACGCATGCAAGGCAAGTGATCTACCACTAAGCTACAACCCAGTCCCTGAAAATGTTTTGATTCAGTATTTCAATATGTATATTTGTCCCCTCTTGTGCTAGAAAGGTCATCAAGTGACTTTGTTTTGTAATTTTATATAAGAACTGTTCTTATTTTTAATGAATGTTTTTATATAGGTTTTTCAGGAACCAGCAGAGGAAGAGCGAGATGGCAGAAAAAAGAAATATCCTAGTCCCCAGAAGACTCGTTCAGAATCTAGTGAACGAAGGTTTGTTTGTTTTTAATTAGGAAGACATTGATTTTTTTTAGTTGCTTTATAAGGCATTAAAAGGAGTTTTAAATGTACCAACTCCTCTCTCTAAATACATTAAAAGAAAGAATGTTAT
Source organism: Marmota marmota marmota (assembly GCF_001458135.2). Classification (NCBI taxonomy): domain Eukaryota; kingdom Metazoa; phylum Chordata; class Mammalia; order Rodentia; family Sciuridae; genus Marmota; species Marmota marmota. Next base: position 77,050,164 of record NW_026000026.1, read on the forward strand.
TTATCTTTCTGTTTTTGTCTTTGTCTTACTTTCTATTTCTTTTATAAACAATCATTATTATGTTCTTTCCCCAAGAGCTCAGTGGGGTGGAAGCAGTCTCCTTAGAGAGTAATAAAGAAATGTTCCATTTGGTCAGGGGTGCTCAGTATTAAAATTATACATATCATTTTTATATTACAGGTGGTCGTTTGCGTGTGGAATCAAGAACTTATCTCCAAAATACTGGTCTTTATTTAGGAAAACTTGTTTTTGAGCCTTGTTTCTATTTCATTTCTAAATTGCTCCCCCCCTTCTTTCTATACTTTGGGTTCTTCTCTTTTTTTTTTCATTTCACCCCACCCATTTTACTTGTGGTGGGAATATTTTTTTCTTCTTATATGATAGATTAGAAGAATTATGTGATATCGTCTTACACTTTCCTATAAAAACACAAACGTTATGAGTTTGGATGACTTGAGAGTATTTCATATTCTGGATTTGTTGGCAGACTTCAATTTTATAGCCTTTATATGGCTTTTATATCTGTGTATTATAGGACACGTGAGAAAAAAAGAGAAGATGGCAAGTGGAGGGACTATGACCGGTACTATGAACGGAATGAATTATACCGTGAGAAGTATGACTGGAGAAGAGGCAGGAGTAAGAGCCGGAGTAAGAGCCGAGGCCTGAGTCGAAGTAGAAGCCGAAGTAGGGGGCGCAGCAAAGACCGGGATCCAAATAGGAATGTTGGTGAGTAGACAAGAGGTATCCCCCTAAAAGTTTTATTGCTTATGTCATGGGGGTATATGAGAGTCCCTTAAAGCCAAATGTACCTTCAGTATGCCTAAACAATATAAAAACTAGAATTACCTCAAAAAACTGAATATTGATTTTTGTTAGAAAGATAGGGTTCTATTGGGTTGGAATCATAGGCGATTGATTAAAAAGAATTTATTTTTAAGATATCAAAGTACATGTCTAGACTTAAGTAATTTTGTGTAATTTTTAAAATGTCCTTTCATCAACAAAGCTATTACTTGAGGAAGAGGGTTGCCTGCTTTTGGTTTTTGTTGTGTTTTTTGTGAATATAATTGATTTGTATCAATTGCCTAAAGTTTATAAAATTGAAAAGATCCTAATCACTGGTCTCCTAACTTGAATAATTCCTATTAAATATTAGTAGAAACTGACCCTTTTTCGTATTGTTGTTGATGTTGATATTATTATAAAAGATGATGTTTTACAAGTTATAGATCAGACGTGTCACATTATTCATGTTCCAGCTTTTAGAATAAATTAACAAGAGCAGTTTGGAATATAGAAAGATAGCTTAGTAAGTTTACTCCAGTGTTCTCATCTTGCTTATTCTGTAAGAAAATAAGTTGATCTAGCTTTTAGGATAAATTAATAACAAGGGCATTTTGGAATACAGATAGCTTTGTAAGTTTAATGTTCTCATCTTTCCTTTCTGTGAGAAAATAAACAAATTCAGGAACGTAAAATGTGTGATTTCTTTGTTTCTTGTTTTTATTTTGTCTCTAAAGCAGAACACAGGGAAAGATCAAAGTTTAAGAGTGAAAGGAATGACCTGGAGAGTTCTTATGTGCCTGTGTCTGCACCACCTCCAAACTCTTCTGAGCAGTATTCCTCTGGGGCACAATCTATTCCCAGCACTGTTACTGTGATTGCACCTGCTCACCATTCTGAAAACACAACTGAGAGTTGGTCTAATTATTATAACAATCATAGCTCTTCCAATTCTTTTGGTCGAAACCCACCACCAAAGAGGCGATGCAGAGATTATGATGGTAAAAACTGTGACTTTCTTTTATATTGTTTCTGAAAATATTTTAGTAAAACAAATGTTGCCTATATTGCATACTTTTTCATTGTAGCTCAGATTTTTCTTAAAGGGATTAATGAAAGAGTCTCTTTTGGGATATGCTTATATACCTGTTTTATATAGTGCTTTGGCACTTGACAAGAGAATATTTAAATTTGACCCTTTTTTAGTTTTTATTCTTATTGTTACATAAAACGTTGTAAGTATACCATAAAATTTGGTAGATACTAGGAATTTTAATATTTTTGAATATTGTTTGGTGCTGGGAATTTGTTACTAAGCACATTTAGAAATTTGATTTGCTGATTTTCCATTTGAATGAATGCATCAGCATGTGCGTATTTTATTTATTTTTATTATGGAAATAAATATAAATTTGACAAAATATAATTGACTCTGAATATTCATCACCTTGTTCCAACAGTTACCAACTCATTAGCAATCTTGTTTTTATTTAGACCCTATGCACTTCTCCCTCGCTTGTATTATTTTAAGCAAAACAGAAACATCGTAGCATTGTTGTCATCATCAGGTCATTATCATCATCATCATTATTATTTTGAGGTACTGAGGATTGAACTCAGGGCCTTGTGTATACTAAGCAAGTACTCTCTCTACAACAGAGCTCAACCTCCATGCCCTCATTTTCCCTCTATATTGAATGCATGTATTTTTACATTTTATTTATTTTTAATGGGGAATAGAGTGAAATTATTGTTCAGGTGTTAAAAATCTCATTACTCCTGTTTCTGAATCTTCCTTCCCAAGACCAACTTAATGATGTCAGTTTCTTATATATATCTTTCTAAACATGCTCTATGTATATGTATCTTAAACTTAATTTCCCCTACTTTCTTTTTTACATAAATGATAGTATTCTCTTCATACTTTCACATGTATTTTTACTTAGTATTTCTTGACGGTTATCCTGTATTAATACAAAAAGAATTTCTTCAGTATTTCTATAGGCTTCTTATAGCTCTATCTGTACAAAAATATGTTCAACCTATTTCTTATTGATGCATGCTTGTGATGTTTCTAGTATTTTTTTGTTATAAACAGTGCTGTAGTAAATACTAGTATATAGTGCCTACTTTAATATTTTATTTATTTTTGAATATATTTTTATTTCTAATTGGCAGTAATTATACACATTTATGGGGTAAAATGAGATTTCAGTTTATGTATATAGAATGGAATGGTCAGATCAGGATAATTGGTGTGTTTATCACTTTAACATTTATTCTTTGTGCTGAGAGCATTCAAAATCCTGTCTACTAGCTTTTTTTTTTTTATTAGCTACATCTACTAGCTATTTTGAAGCATTCAATTATTTGTTGTAAATCACAGATATCTTGTGTTGTACATTAAAAGTTATTTCTCCTATCTAGTTGAATATTGTAAACCAAAAATTCAGTTTGCAAATACAGAAAGAATGGTCACTTTAGAATAACATTATGAAGATAGATTATTGAAATTAAGTCATCTAGTTCAATACATTTATCCTCTTTCCTCCACAAGCTTTCTCTAAATTGATATTTGTTTAAAATATCTGAGTTTTGCCTGTTTTGGTGTCGCATACCTGTAATCCCAGTCACTCTCGAGGCTGAGGCAAGAGGATTGCAAATTTGATGCCAGCTTCAGCAACTTAGCGAGACTCTTAGCAACTCAGCAAGACTGTTTTTCATTAAATAAAAATGAGCTAGAGTTGTGACTTAGTGGTAAAGTACCCCTGGGTTCAATTTCCAGTACCAAAAAATACCTTGAGTTTTTATTATAAAAACTTAATAGCAAATGGTTTAATCTCATTGCACTTAGTAGCTTATTCTTCCCTGTTATTTGTTATCTCAACAAGTCAGTCTTATAGTATAAAAAGAAGAGAATACACCTTTTTCTGCTTCAAGGACATATGATGATTAGTAGAATGACACCAAGGAGACTTTAAGACTCCTTAGAGAAAAGCTTCTTAAATCAGAATGGTGGATTTTTCAGGGATTTGTTTTATTTTCTGATCTGTAAGTAGGTCATAATAAGATTCTTTTTTTATTCTTACAGAAAGAGGATTTTGTGTACTGGGGGACCTTTGTCAGTTTGATCATGGAAATGATCCTCTAGTTGTTGATGAAGTTGCTCTGCCAAGTATGATTCCTTTCCCACCCCCTCCTCCTGGGCTTCCTCCTCCACCACCTCCTGGAATGTTAATGCCTCCAATGCCAGGGCCAGGCCCAGGGCCAGGCCCAGGCCCAGGCCCTGGTCCAGGCCCAGGCCCAGGCCCTGGCCATAGTATGAGACTTCCTGTTCCACAAGGACATGGTCAACCTCCACCTTCTGTTGTGCTTCCCATACCAAGTAAGTACATGCTAGTTGAATCCTTTTTTTTTGATGGTGAATTCTATTCAGAAGAACTTCCTCCTTTTGGTAAAATTGACACTGTTTAAACTGTTTGAAAAATAAAGTAATGATAGAATTTGGAATATATTCCCATAATTAAGATGCCATTGCTTCCTTTTTGCCATCCATTGTTGCATGGAATTATTTGTCGTACCTTAGCAATGTAAATTTTGCTTATGGTAGCCTATCATATAGTGACTTATGGTCAGAATTTTGTTAGTTGATAGCAAGAGAGAGAACATGCTAGTAATTTAATGAAATTTTCCAGTCTTCAAAGCAAACCTCTTCAAGAATATTCAAATGACATTTTAACAGTTTTTATCGAAATTTTCAGACATACATGCGGTAGAAGACAAATATAGACCCTACATGTACGTACCATCATCCAGCCTCAGTGATTATCAGTATTTAGGTGCGCCACCCCCCATCCCCCAGCTTTTTGGGTTGGTGGGTTTTTGCTCAAGTAAATTCCAAATGTCAAATCATTTTACTAATTTGTATTTCTGTGTGGAATTCCTTAATAATAAAAGAAGATTTTATTTGTTTTTGATATTAGAGATTGAGCCCAGGGGCACTTAACCACTGAGCCACATCCCTGGCACTTTTTTTTTTTTTTCTAGTAGATGGACCTAATGCCTTTATTTATTTATTTTCTATGTGGTGCTGAGATTTAAACCCTGTTCCTCATATGTGCTAGGCAAGCACTCTAACATTGAGACACAATTCCAGCCCAATTCCTGGCACTTTTTAAATTTTATTTTGAGACAGGGTCTCACTGAATTGTTTAGGGTCTTGCTAAATTGCTGAGTCTGGCCTTGAACTTGCTATCCTCCTGCCTCAGCCCCTGAGTCGCTGAAATTACAGGAGTGCCACTACACTAAACAAAGGCTATTTTTGTTTTTGTTGCTTTTTAAGAAAAAAAATCAATATGTGAGTAAGAAATTTTTCCCAGCACCACACACACAAAAAGAAACATGTTTAAAAATGGTCTTTTAAATAACATTTCATGTATGTATGATATGTCAAAATACATTCTACTGTCATGTATAACTAAAAAGAACAAATAAAAAAATAAAAAAACATTATTAACAATTACTAGTATAGTAGAAACAGAGTTAGACTGTAAGATGTAATTGACAGAATGATGGCATGAATTATTTACATATATACAAAAGTATGAGAAACATTTACTTGAGGAAATTTTAACATAAGACTGGCAAATTATTTAAAAAATTATTGCCATTTAACTTATTAAAGCTGTACTTTTATAAATTTTCTTTTTTTAAAACATTTTATTTTGGGACCTGAGATTTAACTCAGTGGTATAGCTTTTACCTGGCATATGTGAGGTCCTGGATTAATTCCCGAGCAACACACCCAAATACACACAACATTTTATTTTGAAATAATTGTAGATTCACAGGAAGTTGCCAAAATAGTTTAGCATGATCCTGTGTATAAATTTTATCTGCAATATAATACTGTAGAGAACACTTCAGAGTTGGTAACTGGTGGCAGAAATTTGGTCAGTACAAACGTGGTTTTTCTAACTTGGCATTTGTGAATTTTTAATATTGTCACACAGTTTAATAGTAAAATTGAAGCTGAGATTTTATTCTCCAGATAATGAAATATTCTTTATATGTAAAAATTCTAATATTAGGGGGCTGGGGATGTGGCTCAAGCGGTAGCGCGCTCGCCTGGCATGCATGCGGCCCAGGTTTGATCCTCAGCACCACATACAAAGATGTTGTGTCCGCCAATAACTAAAATATAAATATTAAAATTCTTTCTCTGTCTGTCTCTCTCTCTGTCTCTCTCTTTAAAAAAAAGAAATTAAAAAAGTCTAATATTAAAAGATGTTATCTCAATATAGGAACATATTGGTATAAAATTTAAACCCAAGAGTGTCATTTCCTCCAGTATTTTGCTATGAAAAATTTCAAGCCAACAGTTGAAAGCAATCTACTGTCACCCCAGAAAATTTCCTCAAGTTCCTTTCCAGTCATTCAAGGCAACCAGTTTTGTTCACCCTTGATTAGTTTTGCCTGTCCTGAAAAAGAATGTCATTTTAATTAATTATACAGCAGTGTTTAAACCTGCATATCTGAAATTCATTAATTCTATTCATAGCCCAATTAGGTCTTTTTTTTTTTTCTTTTTTCTTTTTTTGCATCTGAGATTGAACCCACGGTCACTTTACCACTCAGTCATATCCCCAACCCTTTTTCTATTTTTTATTTTGAGACAGGGTCTTACTGAGTTGCTTAAGGCCTTGCTAAGTTTCTGAGGCTGGCTTTGAACTGGAGATCCTCTTGTGTCAGCCTCCTGAGTAGCTGGGATTATAAGCATGTGCCATCACGCCCAGCCCAATTAGAGCTTTAAAGGGTGAACATGTAAGTTAATGCTAGTATAGTGAGCATTTTTATTAGGAAACATTAATACTCTGCCTCTCATTTTTTGTAATCTGTAGGACCACCCATATCACAGTCAAGCTTGATAAACAGTCGTGACCAGCCTGGGACAAGTGCAGTGCCCAATCTTGCACCAGTGGGAGCAAGGCTACCTCCTCCCTTACCCCAGAACCTCCTTTATACAGTATCAGAACGTAAGTAAACATTTGACTTAAAATTGTTGAGTTTTGTCCCATCAGTATAACTCTTTTATAAAATTAATTTCTATTTTTATGGACTATGAATTACAAAAATTATATCCACAAAGCAGTTTACTGTGTGATTATGCTAGATAGCCATAATTTAAAAAATTATTTTATTTCTTCTTATTTGTTATCTATGACAGCAGAATGTAATTCAATTCATATTTTACAAATAGAGCACAGTTTTTCACATCTCTGGTTGTACACAAAGTAGAGTCACACCATTTGTGTTTTCATACATGTACTTAGGGTAATGATGTCTGTCTCATTCCACCTTCTTTCCTACCCTCAATGTATAACCATATTTTATTTTATTTATTTTTTTGGTGATCTGGGAGATAAAGGCAAGTTCTTCTGTTTTGGAGAAGTCTCCCCTATAAAGTAGCAACATTTTAGTCTCTATATTTAAATAATTTAAATTATTGCTACAACCTCCTTAACATCATTACATTTCGTTTCAAATCCCCTGTCCCCACCCATACCACATTCTTTTTAGATGGTTCCTTTTTTTTTTTTTTAAATATATTTTTAGTTGCCAATGGACATTTAGTTTACTTATGTATATGTGGTGCTGAGAATTGAACCCAGTGCCTCACACATGGTAGGAAAGCGCTCTACCATTGAGGTATAACCCAGCCAACAAGTGGTTCTTTTTTTTTTTTTCAATATTTATTGTTTAGTTGTAGAGGGACATAATATCTTTATTTTATTTATTTATTTTTATTTGGTGCTGAGGATTGAACCCAGGGCCTTGCACGTGCCAGGCAAGTACTCTACTGCTGAGCCACAATCCCAGTACCCCCAGATGGTTCTTAATGAGTTTCCTTCTGGAACCATCAATGAATCTCTCTGTGGCTTATATCCAGAATCTATTCCTCTCCTTCTTGGTAATCTGTTTTCATTCTTTTCCAACATGGTGTCTTTTCTGATCAGGCCAATTATATCCCCTCTTTCTGCTGTCATGACTCAACTTTCTTTTTCACCCCTAATTATGTGCTTGTTATATAACTCTTTAAAAACTCAAATTTTCTAAGTACTGGAACATTGTTGCTCTGCTTTAAACTCCTATGTTACCAAAAAGCATTTATTTTATAATTTGACATATGTGTAGGCCTGTTTGATTTTTGTTGTATGTAAATCGTACATTCAGGTGAGCCTCCTTAGAACAGAATCTATATCTGACATTTAAGTAATTTTTCTTCCTGTTTCATGTTCAGTATCTCTGATTACTGTAGTGTCTTTTAGTGTTTGTTCTATTGCTGCTCTCATTTTTTAATTATGGGAAATCTCAAATATAAAAATAAAGAAGATAGTATAGTGAACTTGTAGGTGCCAAGATAATGAAGTCCTGTGTATCCATCACCCAGCTTCAGTAGTTATCAGCTCATAGCTAATTCTCTTTCATCTATTTCCACCTGATTGGCCCTTATTATTATTTCTGAATGCCTTTTGGACTTGTAAATAGGAAAAAACATTATTTATCCCAGTCTATTGCAAATGGCATATTTTTGTATTGGATGGCAAATTTTTATATTGTTAAATTTAGTTTTGTGACTCATGAGATAAAGATTCCATTTGGTTTTAATTTTTTAAAATCTGGCAGTTCTGAATATTTCACTGATATAATTTGATATTCATTAATTCAGCAAATATTTATTGAGTACTTATTATGTGCCGGTGCTTATTATTCTAGATACTAGAGATCCAAGATGAATATGATAGAAGACCTCATGTTGCTTGATGTCCACTTTTTTCTTTTCTCTAAAAGGAAGAATATTCTGTGATGTAGCAGTAAAGGCCTTTTAGAACAGAAATTGCAAACGTTCATTTTTCAGAGACTGATAATATGTAAGCAAATTGGGGGGACAAATACACTTATCAGCTTCTTATTTTGCTAGAATAAGGCCTATATAAGAAAATATGTAGTATTTAAATTTTAAAAATAGTTTTACATCAAAAAAGACAATATCAGAGTAAAGGACCATTATTTAATATTTATTTTTATGAAATATTTACTACATTTTTCTGTTTTTTTGTTTCAAGACCAATAAAAGGCAGTAACTTTCCATTGGCATTTGTGCTTGACTGCTTTAGAAGGTAGTCTTTTTTTTTTTTAAATAAGTATTTTTGTTTCATTTATTTATTTTTGTATGTGGTGCTGAGGATCGAACCCAGTGCCTCACACATGTGAGACAAGCGCTCAACCACTGAGCTACAACCCCAGCCCAAGAAGGTAGTCTCGTATGCTTATGAAGATTTTTAATTAGATGACAACTGATTATTTTTAAAGTTGTGTTATTAACATTCATTGTGGACATTTCAGAATTTTGCTATGCAAACAAATTTGAGGTTTTTCTTCCATTCTTAAAAGCCTAAAATTTATAGAGAAATTTGAAAACTTTTCTTCTTGTGGTACTGGGGCCATGCCATTCATTGGTAGGCAAGTACTCTACTGCTGAGTTACATCTTCAACCCTTTTTAGTTTTTTGTACTGGGGATTGAAACCAGAAATGCTTTACCACTGAGCTACATCCCTAGTCATTCATATATATGTGTGTGTGTGTGTGTGTGTGTGTGTGTGTGTGTGTGTGTGTATTTTAGTGGTAGTTGGGCACAATACTTTTGTTTTTTTATTTGTTTTTATGTGGTGCTGAGAATTGAACCCAGCGCCTCACACGTGCTAGGCAAGCTCTCTACCGCTGAGCCACAACCCCAGCTCCATCCCTAGTCCTTTTTATTTTTTATTTTGAGATAGGGTTTTCCTATGTTGTGGAGTCTTAACCTTAAACTTGAAATTCTCCTGCCTCATCCTCCAGAGTCATTGATAATACAGGAGTGCACCACTACACCCAACCAAGAAGTAAGTTTTTTAAGAAGTAAACAGGACTGGAAATGTAGCTCACTGATAGAACACTTGCCTAGCAAGCACAAGGCCCTGTGTTCAATCCCAGCATTGCAAAAACAGACAAAAAAGCAAACTAGCATAAAAATCAGAAGCCAGTTACATCCGGGCATGGTGGTAAGAGAGAGGATAAGGCAGGAGGATCACAAATTCAAAATCAGCAATTTAGCAAGGCCTTAAGCAACTTAGTGAGATCCTGTCTTAAATAAAAAGGTCTGGGAATGTGGCTCAGTGGTTAAACACCCCTAGATTCAATCTCCAGTACCAGAAAGAAAAAGAGAAAAGCCAATTACAGTATATTTTGCCATTAGACAGAGTTCCTGAGAAGCACAGGTCACAAAGAAATGTATTTTGGTTGAATGCAGTGGTACATACCAGTAATCCCAGTGATTCACAACTTTGGTCAGGAGGATCAAAATTTGACTAGCCTCAGCAGCAACTTAATGACACCTTGAACAATTCAGTACGACCTTGTTTCAAAATAAAAAGGACTGGGAATGTAGTGCAATGGTAAAATGACCCCGGGTTCAATTAATCCCCAGTTCCAAATATATGTATATAAAGAAATGAATTCTGTAAAATACAAAACATTTATTTAAACTTTTTTTTGTTTCAATTAGTTATACATGACAGTAGAATGCATTTATGCACTTTGATATATCTTACATAGATATATCTTACATACATTTCTTCCCTCTACTTAATGTAAGGTAACACTATTCTTCCCTAGTGCTCCCTATTGTGAATTAGCATCCGCATATTAGAGAAAACATTCAGCCTTTGGTTTTGTGGGATTGGCTTATTATGATATTCTCCAACTCGAACCATTTCCTGGCAAATTCCATAATTTTACTCTTCTTTAAAGCTGAGTAATATTCTACTGAGTATATATACCACATTTTCTTTATCCATTCACCTATTAAGGGACACCTAGGTTGGTTCCATAGTCTAGCTGTTGTGAGTAAAGCATTTACTTAAGCTGTAATTATCACTTGTTTTGGAAGAGGACTATTGAATCTTAAAAGCATAAGAATAGGGGCTGGGAGCTGGGGCTGTAGCTCAGTGGTAGAGCACTTGCCTAGCATGTGTGAGGCACTGGGTTCAATCTTCAGCACCATATAAAAATAAATAAATAAAATAAAGGTATTGTATCCATCTACAACTAAAAAAAAAAAAAAACTAGTTCTCTAGTATAATTCTGCAACCTGTACACACAGAAAAATGAAAAATTATATCCCATCTGATTCAAATGTACGATATGTCAAGATCATTGTACTGTCATGTGTAACTAATTAAAACAAATAAAAATATGGAAAAAATTAGTCTATTATAAAACTGGATATATGTGATTCCTGCTCATGCTATTCAGAAGTTAATATCAAATTGGTTATGATTTAGAAAAGACTGAAATTTGTTGTTTTTATTGAGTTAAAATGGCATCATATGAAAATGACTTGAGATGTAGTTGGAATTTTTTGAAAAGACTACAACACCGCACACATTTAAGTCAACTCTTTCCACTGAAGTATTTTTAAACATTTTACCCAGCTTTAACATCGCCAGCCCAGTGTAAACTGTCCCCTTCAACTCCAGGTCCTGGGAATTGAGCCTCTCGCATGCTAAGCAAGGACTCAACTACTTAGCTCCAGCCCCTACAAGACTTTCTTTTTTTTATGGTGTTGGGGACTGAATCCAGGGCCTTGTGCATGGGAGGCAAGTACTCTACCAACTGAGCTATATCCCTAACCCCCTACAAGACCTTTTTTTAATTTGAAAAAGCTTTTTTTTTGTTTTGGTGGGGCCATAGACTCTCTCTTTTTTCCTCTGCATTCTTTATTGGTGCATTATAGTTGTACACACTGATGGGATTTGTTGTTATATATTTTTAAATGCACACACAATAGAATAATATAATTTTGCTAATATCACTTCCTAGCACTTTCTCCTCCCTCTCCATCTTCCACTCCTTGGTCCCTTTCCTCTGCTGATATCTGTGAGATCACCCCATCTTTTTCTTTTCTTTTTTCCTTTTTAGCTTTGACACATGAGAGAAAACATGCAACCCTTGACCTTCTGAGTTTGACTTATTTCACTTAACATAATGATCTCTAGTTTCATCCATATCTAGCAACTGACATACTTTCCTTTGTCATTTGATTTTTGTTGTATGTAAATTGTACATTCAGCTGAGCCTCCTTAGAACAAAATCTATATGACATTTAAGTAATTTTCCTTCTTGTTTCATGTTCAGTATCTCTTGATTACTGAATAAAACTTCATTGTGTATACATACTACATTTTCTTTATCCATTCATCCATTGGTGGACATCTAGACTTATTCTATATTTTGGTTGTTGTGAATTGTGCTTTTATAAACATGGGTAAGCATGTATTGCTATAGTATGATGATTTTTAATTTTTTTTTTTTTTTTAGAGAGAGAATTTTAATATTTATTTTTTAGTTTTCAGCGGACACAACATCTTTGTATGTGGTGCTGAGGATCAAACCTGGGCTGCACGCATGCCAGGCGAGCGTGCTACCGCTTGAGCCACATCCCCAGCCCCATGATTTTTAATTCTTTAGGATAAATACCAAGGAGGGTACAGCTGGGTCATATGGTGGTTCCATGCCTGGTGTTTGGAGGAACCTCCATACACTGATTTTCATAGGGGTTGCACTAATTTATAAAAAGTGTTATTTTTTTTTCCACATCCTCTCCAGCATTTATTATTATTTGTATTTTTTTGAGAGCTAAAAGATTTAATTCTATATTAATATACATATATTTGCAACCATAAATTTAGGTAAGATGTAAGTCCAGTTCTTTATTTTGTTATAAGCAATTATATTGAGACTATTGCAAATTGATAACATTTAGCAAATATTAGGAAAAGAATCTACTACCTCAAAGATAAAAGGCAAAGACCTTGGGTGGTCCCTCTGGTCACCAGTCCATTTCCACTCAGGCACACTCTTCCCAAATTGTCTGATCCGATGATGTTGGCCTGCTGTACACATCCATGATGGTCAATCAGCCCAGCTGTTCCCCCCATTTATTTATTTATTTTAATTAGGTATCTATGACAGCAAAATGCATTTTGATTCATTGTACACAATTGCAGCTCAACTTTTCATTTTTCTGATTGTACTATTTGTATTCTTGATGACTACCATTCTGGCTGGTGTGAGAGTTCTTTATATATTGTAAATATTAATTCTCTGTCAAAAGAGTAGCTGGGAAAGATTTTCTCCCATTCTGTAGGTTCTCTCTTTCCATTCTTAATTGTTTTGTTTGCTGTGCAGATGCTTTTTAATTTAATGCCACCTAATTTAATATTAACTCACAGGACCATTTTTTTTTTAAAAAGTATGTTTTTATTTTTTTGTTTTACATTTTATTTGCTTCTTCTGCTTCTTTGAAAAAGATATAGTGGAAATATAACTGCCAAGATTATTGTACTGGAGGTGCAAAAAAGTAATAGTAGTATATAATGTCCTGGATTCTAACAATTGCATTTTAAACCTTGTATATTATTTTAAGTTTTTTTCTCCTTGTGTTTTACTTTGATTCATGTTGTGTTAGTTGTTACAATGCCCGTTTTCAACATACAGATATTCATCCAAAGAAATACATGCCATTTGTGTCCTTTAAACTTTAGTTCCTTCCTTTTTTTTTTTTTTTTTGGATACAATACCTTTATTTTATTTATTTATTTTTATGTGGTGCTGAGGATCGAACCCGGTGCCTCACACATCCTCGGCAAGCACTGAGCCATAATTCCAGCCCCTTTAGTTCCTTCTTTAGGTGACTATTTTATTAGAGTTTCTACTGTGTAGCAGGCAGCAGTTTGGTCCTGGAACTTCTAAAGTATACCAAGACCTTGTAGTCTTTTAGAGACAGCACATAATAAATATGGCTGAACCACAGAAGGTGTGGCTTTTTATTTTTTCTCTATTTGAGCTTTTAGGTTAAGACCAACCCTATGTTTGTTTACCTGAGAATATTCTAAATTATTAAATTTATTCTAAATATCCTTTAGAATATTTAGTTAGGAAAAATTTAAAAATCAACTGAAATTTCAGTTTGAGTAAAGACTCTTCAACTAACTAGAGTTAATGTTAAGAATGTGTTAATTTTTTTTTCAATTTTTCTGATTTCTTTAAGAATGTGTTAATGTGTTTCTGATTTCTTTAAGAATGCTATCAGGCATGTTAAGAAATATGAACTTAAGAGGGGCAAACGAACTTGAGGTATTTGTAGCTTGGAACTATCCCATTACTCTGCACACTGAGCAAACCTAATTGAAAGAGTGTAAATTCTGACTAGCTTATCTTTACCATTATTGTAACCTATTGAATATTTTAAAAACTCACAAAAGATTTCAAATATATGCAAAAGGAAAACAAATAATGTTGTGAATCTTGTTCTTATTTCTGGTTTCAATAGTTATCAACAGATATATACTTAAACTTGTTTTGTCTGTAACCCATCTGTAACTTGAACAAATCCCTAACATAGCATTTTACCTTTGTAAACTTAGGTATCTTTAAAACATAAGGATTAAATAAGAATAATAAAACAAAATCACTATACTGTAACACTCCCCTCACAATTGATAAGTTTATTTTGTCAAATATTCAGTTAGTGTTCATATTTCTCAGTTGTGTCATTAATGTCCATTTACAACTGGTTCATTTGAAGCTGGACCCAAACAAGATTACACATTATAGTTTATAGGTTTCTTAAAATCTGTAATGATTTCCCTTGCCCCCCCCCCCCAACTGCCCCCACTGACATTTATTTGTTGAGGAAACAGATCATTTCTCCTAGAGAATTTTCTCACAATCTAGCCTTGTCAGCTTGTATCCTCTGGTATCATTTAACACATAATTCTACCCCTGTATTTTCTGTAAATTATAAGTTGATTAATAAGATTCATACTTATTTTCTTTTTCTTCTTTTTTGGAAGAACGTTTTGTAGATGGGGTTATGTACTTCCTGCTGTAGAACATCATTATGTTCATGTCTGGTATTTCCTTTCTGTGTTATAATATTGATCAGTGCACCCAGATTTTTTTCATCCTGATCAATTCATTTTGAAAATTTGCTCATAGTTTTAATAGCCAGTTTTTTTTGCATCTATTCAACATATTTAGGCATTTGTTTTGTTTGAGGAACATTTTATGGTTTTTCTTACATAAATCATTCATGTTTTATAAATGCATTCCCCGTATATTATTTATTTTATTTTTTAAAAATTTTTACTTATTTAGTCATACATGACAGTAGAATGCATTTTGATATATAATACATACATGGAATGTACATACATCAATCATATTGTCTATTCTATTCTGCTGCCCTTCCTATCCTCCCTATTCCTCCCCTCCTCTCCCATCCTTTCTCTCTATCCAATCTAATGTGACACATTTTTTTTCCCCTTTTTCTCATTACAACATATGTATTCTGTATAACAATGAGGTTCTCCTTCCATCTTCTGTGCAACTCCCCTCTCCCTCTTTTTCCCTCCCACCTCTCTTCCCTATTTAGTGGTAGTCTTCTCATGCTCTTCCTCCCTATCCCATTTTGAGTCACCCCCCTTATATTAGAGAAGACATTCGGCATTTGTTTTTTAGGGATTGGCTAACTTCACTTAGCATAATCTGCTCTAATGCCATCCATTTGCCTGCAAATGCCATGATTTCATTATTTTTTAGTGCTGAGTAATATTCCATTGTGTATAAATGCCACATTTTTTAAATCCATTCATCTATTGAAGGGCATCTAGGTTGGTTCCACATTCTAGCTATTGTGAATTGTGCTGTTGTAAACATTGATGTGGCTGTGTCCCTGTAGTATGCTCTTCTTAGGTCTTTTGGGTATAGTCCGAGAAGGGGAATAGCTAGGTCAAATGGTGGTTCCATTCCCAGCTTTCCAAGGAATCTCCATACTGCTTTCCAAATTGGCTGCACCAATTTGCAGTCCCACCAGCAATGTATGAGTGTACCTTCCCCCACCCCATCCTCGCCAGCACTTATTGTTGTTTGACTTCATACTGGCTACCATTCTTATTGGAGTGAGATGGTATCTTAGAGTAGTTTTAATTTGCATTTCTCTGCTAGAGATGGTGAGCATTTTTTCATGTATTTGTTGATTGATTGTATTTCCTATTCGGAGAAGTTTCTGTTCAAGTCCTTGGCCCATTTGTTGATTGGGTTATTTGCTTTTTTTGTTGTTTAACTTTTTGAGTTCTTTGTATACTCTAGAGATTAGAGCTCTATCTGATGTTTGAGGGGTAAAAATTTGTTTCCAGGATGTAGGCTCCCTATTCAGCTCGCATATTATATTATTTCTCTTGCTGAGAAAAAAACTTTTTAGTTTGAATTCATCCCATTTGTTGATTCTTAGTTTTAACTCTTGTGCTATAGGTGTCTTATTAAGAAATTTGGGGCCTGCCCCCACGTGATGAAGATTAGGACCAACTTTATCTTCTATTAGACGAAGAGTCTCTGGTCTGATTCCTAGCTCCTTGATCCATTTTGAGTTGACTTTTGTGCATGGTGAGAGAAAGGGATTCAATTTCATTTTGTTGCATATGGATTTCCAGTTCTCCCAGCACCATTTGTTGAAGATGCTATCCTTTCTCCATTGCATGGTTTTAGCACTTTTGTCTAATATAAGGTAGTTGTAATTTTATGGATTTGTCTCTGTGTCCTCTATTTTGTACCATTGGTCTACCAGCCTGTTTTGGTGCCAGTTTTAATAGCCAGTTTTGATGATGTATGGATCTCTGTTTCATGTGATACTCTAATTCTGCAGTTTCTTTTTCATTATTTCTATAATTCTATAAAGTAAAACTTGGCAGTATTAAACCTTTGGTTATCCTGAAATTCAGTTTTACAAGAAAGACAGAAAAATATGCTTGTTTTCTTTTATTTCAGTTTTCAGAGTGATGAGTTGATTTTCTGTGTATTCCAAAAGGGCTGCCTGTATTTTTTTAAGTATCATTATGGCCGGGCATGGTGGCTCATGCTTGTAATCCCAGCGACTCAGGAGGCTGAGGCAGGAGGATCACGCATTCAAAGCCAGCCTCAGCAACAGCGAGGTGCTAAGCAACTCAGTGAGACCCTGTCTCTAAATAAAATACAAAAGAGGGCTTGGGGATGTGGCTCAGTGGTCGAGTGCCCCTGAGTTCAATTCCCGGTCCCCCTCCCCCCCAAAAAAATATTTAAAAATGTATCATTATGAACTCATATATTTTTATTATATTTGATAATGTTCTACTCCATTACAGTCCTTTTTTTAACAAAATATTTTTTAGTTGTTGATGAACCTTTATTTTTTATATATATTTATTTGTGGTGCTGAGGATCAAACCCAGTGCCCCGCACATGCTGGGCAAGCACTCCGCCACTGAGCCACAACCCCAGCCCCCATTACAGTCCTTTTTGATGTTCAGATTTTCTCATCTTTGACCTGTTGTATCATTTCCTATTGACTCCTGCTGGATTTTTATTTATTTTCCATGCACTAGTCTTTGGTAAATGTCTTTTGGAAGGATAAGTTATACCATGGCGTAGCAAACTCATCTTAAATATTTTCTGCCCAGACCTAGAATCAGCCCTTTGTCTAAAGAACATTTTTTTTAATATTTTATTTTTTCGTTGTATTTGGACACAATACCTTTATTTATTTTTATGTGGTGCTAAGGATCGAACCCAGGGTCTCGCACGTGCTAGGCGAGCGCTCTACTGCTGAGCCACATCGCCAGCCCAAGAACATTTTCTTTTAAAAGTACTATTTAGGGACCTTAACAGATGTTAAGAAAAATCAGATTTTATTTGAATAACAACAGTCTTTCTGAAGTATTTGAATAGCGTGTTGTCAATGGTTTTTAAAACACTGTACAAACTAGCCTTTTACTTTTCAGTTTTCTTTGGCTTAGTTATTGCTAATTAGATATACTTGATCTATTTTATGGTGCATCAGAAATTTTATTTGGGGATTGAACCTAGGGGTGTTGTAACCAATGTGCCCCATCCCCAGTTTTAAGCAGTTAGTTCATGCTTAAAACTATTTTTAGATCATTGAAGATAATGTTGAATCATGTATACAGTACAATGATTAACTGATCCTTTTTGAATAGAAATTTTGAGAGGATTGGTGTTAAGTGCCCAGTTATGTTGTCTGCTATATTATATGGTTTCTCACCTCTGTTTCTTCATATATTAGGAAGAGAAGAGTAATAAAGTTTTGCTTTATAGCCTCTCCTGTTGAGGTGTATTAAAGATCTTCAGGAGCTGGACATGGTGGTACACATCGGTAATCTCAGCATCTAGGGAGGCTAAGGCAGGAGGATTGCAAATTCAAAGCCTACCTCAGCAGCTTAGCAAGACCCACTCAGCTTGAAGTAAAACTTAAAGAAGGACTGGGGATGTAGCTTAGAGCTCAAATGCTCCTGGGTTCAATTCCCAGTACCACATACAAATACACACTCACCCATATACACACATGTCCTAAATTCACTTTAATTTGGTTCGTGTATTATAGAGAATGTCTGACTTTGGATATAATACGCTGATTAAACTTTATAAATTTGTATGTCTCATGTGGAGTTGTCAGTTAATAATATGCTTTGTTTTTTTCCTTTTTTCTTTTGGTGGTATTGGGGATTTAACTCAGGGAGCAAGTTCTGGGGATGTAGCTATTGAGCTACATCCCCAGCCCAAGATACTATTAAACAGCCAAAGGAAAGTTTGCTTTTTGATATATTTTTTCTCTCTTTTTAAAATTGTGCTAGAGATTAAATCCAGGACCTTACCCATATGATTATTCTTTTTCTAATCTTGTTCTTCAGAATTTGACTTCATTGTGGCTATATTGTTGTATATTTTATACACACACACACACACACACACACGCATGCTGTCTTTAAAAACATGATTCATAGTATCTGGGATAATTTCATATGTCCAATGCTTGTCTGTGTATCAAGGTTTTTGTCTTTGTTCTGTTATTGACTTACCCATGGGGAATAACAAATTATTGCTCTCTTTGAACATTTCTTATTCTTTGTGAGGTTATGCTTTTGGTAGTAGTCCATTATTATCTTTTCTTTTCTCAGGAGAGTATTTTTTGTGCAAACCTAAAATATGTGGTTTTGAGGCCAGTGTATGTCGGATAGCCATCAATTGCATATCTCTGGATACAAAATGCTATGTGAATAATAGCTCAGGACTCCTTTGGTAACTTGACATGGTTGGTTGGTTGGTTGGCTTTGGGTATAATGAACACATAGTTGTTCCATTTAAGATTCTAAAAGATGGAGATTATGTAATTGTACTACCTAGTTCTTATTGTGTTTATACCTGAATGCATCCTAACCAATGGCGAGTCTGTACTTTCTTAAGTTAGAAAGAATCTCAGTAACTTCCTTCTCAACTACTGTTCCTGTTGGTATAATTTTCTGTGTCTTGGCTCAGTCTCAGGAAGTACACTATGTACACTATTACCTAAGAGAAGCTCGTGACTCTCAATCCCAGCTGCCCTCCTATTCTTTCCTCTATAGGACAGCCCATGTACTCTCGTGAACATGGTGCTGCTGCATCTGAGCGACTTCAGTTGGGGACACCGCCTCCTCTGTTGGCTGCTCGTTTGGTGCCACCTCGAAACCTCATGGGATCCTCCATTGGGTATCATACCTCAGTCTCCAGCCCCACCCCTCTGGTCCCAGGTAAGCTTTGCTACAGATGGCCATCCACCTTACTGATCTTTTATACCTTAAGCTGGTCACCTAAGAGGTGGCCTGACATCCTGATCTGCTGTCGCATATTCCTATTTAAACTCTTAGGTTGTTTTATTATCTGTTCCTCTGCTGCTTTGCTTTGTTTTTATTGGCTACTGGATGAATAGGCCCCCTGTGTGTCTGTCATCTTCTGGTGTCTTCTGTATTTACTTTCTGTGTCTCAGTAATGAAGTCATGCTAATTTCTGATTGAGTAGACAGGAAGGTAGTATCTACTTAAGTGTTTTCTTTCCTTTTTTTTTTTTTGGTACTGGGGATTGAACCTAGGGGTGCTTGATCCTTGAGCCACATCTCTAGCATTTTTTTTTTTTTTATATACTCCATTTGGAGACAGGATCTTGTTAAGTTGCTTTAGGACATGTTAAGTTGCTGAGGCTGGCTTTTTGCTCCACCCCTGATGCTGGCTGTTTTTTTTTTTGTTTGTTTGTTTGTTTGTTTTTGAGGCTGTTTTTGAACTCATGATCCTCCCACCTCAGCCTCCTGAACTGCTGGGATTGTAGGCATGTGCCACTGCACCCAGCTACTTGAGTGTTTTCTAATTAATTAGTTATACATTATGAGGAAAAATTAGGGTAATTTTTCTTTAAAATAAACAAAAAAAAATTGCTTTCTTGCTGATTATGGATAAAATATCCCTACCCCCGCCCCCTTCTACCTCTCATTGTATGGACTAATTGAATGTAATGTGGTGATTCTTGAAAAGAACTCTTCCCTCCTGTTGATGTGTATATTTTGAAGATCTGTGGATTGCTTTGTCTCATGAGACTGTTTTTTTAACCTTTTTCACTTTGTCTTTAGATTTCAGTTCATCATAATTAACTAAAGGACTTTTAAGTTTATTGGCGTTATGTGTATTCCCAGGAATTATAGAACAGGGACATTTGATTATGTAACTTTAAAACTTTCTGTAGCCTTGACTGTACGAGATTTTGTTAGTAATGCCACATGGTAAATGAAAACTTTTAAACATATTTTGCTGATTTTTTAAAAAAATAAAATGGCATTTTTATTTTTTATGTTATATAATTTTTAGACACAAAAACCATGGAAATTATTATTTTACGTATCATCAAATTATGTCAGTCTTAAACACATTCAGCTTTAATTAAGCAAGTAGATGATATTTATTTTCAAGCTACACATTGTTCCAATGCATGTTTCTGTCAAAAGGGTATACTCAATATTGAAAACTATAGTTGTCTTGAAACAAACAAACAAAAAAGTGGGGGCGTGGCTTAGAGCAGAAGCTGAAATATTTAAATAATGTGAAGCCCGAATATAAAACCCAGATAAGTGTAAGTATAGCCTCCTAATTCTTGAGGTGAAAGCATCTGTTTGGTTGTGCTTTTGTTAACTGTCATCAGACTACTTTGAAGCTTAATGAAAGCTTTGAGAATAAAATGTAAATTCTACGATAGGAACATTATTGTGATAATAATTGATTATATCTCCTGAGTCATTCTCTTCTGAGTAGGGCAGCACAAAGGGCTCCGGTGATTAATTTCAACATTGGTTAACATTTGAAAAGATAAATAAAATGGACAAACATTTCAAGAAGTAAACAATAAGAGAGGATCAGTTTTTAATACACTGATATCCCTTCTGTGCTACTCCCATGAACTCCTTCAAAACCAGAAGGGGAAGAATGGAGGGAAGGTAGGGAGAAGAAGTACTGACTAGCAGTTTTAGTTCTAATGCCAAATATCTCAGAATCATTTGTGCTTTAATGTCATTTTATTGTTTAGGCTCATGGTAGCTTGTTTATGGTTTGTGCAAGGAGAGAATATAAATTTTGCTCATGAATGTAAAGTTAGGGAAAACACAGTATTCAGGGGAGAGGTTTAATCTAAGAGGGTTGTGAGAAATTTGCTGCTTTGAGGACTTCTGAATCCTAGTAGTGCTCATTTAGATAGGCACTGCAGTTTCAAATGCTTATATGAGTCCAGAAAGATCCCTAAATTTGCTAACCTTATACTTTGGATCGTAGAAGTAATTGATCATTATTGAAGATTTGAATGTACCTTATCTTATAGCTTAAATTTAATGTGAACCACTTAAGGGCGCAAGGGCTTCTAAATAACATTTATAAAAATTAGTTCTTCAGTTAATTCAAAGGTTTTCCTTTTATGGAAGATGAAAAGGATTTATACCATTTGGAAATAAACACTTTCAGAAATTTTTTAGCATTAACATAATAATTATTTAATATTATAATTTTAAAAATTAAAATCTTAGTTTAGGGAAGATATAGGACATTTGATAAAAGTGAAGAAGGTCATATTGAGATAATTATATTTGTAAATATAAAACTTATCTAGATGTTTTATTTGAAAAAAATTTTTAATACATATATAAAACCAGCTAATACTTCTTTACTTTGAAGTGCAGATAGTCAAACGAATTGGTAAGACATGAAACTCAACAATCTTCCATATATGGTATACATATACATGAAATGTGTATTGAAGTTTGGATTAGGCAGTTAATATATAGGGTAGAAATGACTAAGTGAACGAATCTGGTAGTATATCAGAGTTTGAAAATGGGTATATTTATGTTTTGTGATAATAGTATTTTTTCTTTCACTTCCAAACAGAGTATCTATAAACTGTAACTCAAAAAGAAATATATGCTGGTTGATGTAATTATATTTGTTGAAGAATATGTATTTATTATTATTTATTTATTAGCAGTTATTTATAGTAATGGGAAGTAGTTTAACTTCTTTCTGATTTGTTATATGTTTTGTTTTGTTTTCCCTTAGATACTTATGAACCTGATGGTTATAACCCAGAAGCTCCTAGTATTACCAGCTCTGGTAGATCACAGTATAGACAGTTCTTTTCAAGAACACAGACACAGCGTCCCAACCTGATTGGTCTAACATCTGGAGATATGGATGCAAATCCAAGAGGTGAGAATGTCTTGAACTTTTTCTGATAATAAGTGTAATGCAGTAGTTGGATAGCTATTACATTTGCATTTCTGACCTCATTTGAGGAAATTATGTATATACTCTTTTTGAAGGGCATTATGCAATCACTTCAAATTTTTAAAAATTTTATCTCCAATTTTGATTTTAAAGCAATAGTTAGAATATATTCATTTTTTAATACAGATAATATTAATGTTATTCAATTGCTTTTTGGGGCATAGGACTTCATACTGTTTAAGCTATATACAAGGTATTATGCTAGATGTTAGTATAGAAGATGAAATGATTGTTCTCTTTCCCTCAAATAACTCATTATTTGTACCCTGAGAGTTCTGTTTCATGCTAATAACTGAGGACCTAAAACATTACAATTAAATTATCATTGGACCATTTTTATCACTTCTAAGTAAAACCATAGTTTAGAACCTATTATAGCTCTTAGGCACAAATGTTAAAAATTAAAAAAATTAAAAACAAAACAAGATTAGACATTAGCCTTTACTTTTAATATGGGTTGATAACCTCTTTTTCCCCACCCTCCAAAAGAAGATTATTATTTTTTTTGGCACCACGGATTGAACTCTGGTGCACTTGATTACTGAATCACATCCCCAGCCCCATTTTGTATTTTATTTAGAGACAGGATCTCACTGAGTTACTTGGTGCCTCGCTTTTGCTGAGGCTGGCTTTGAACTTGTGATCCTCTTGCCTAAGCCTCTCGAGCCGCTGGGATTATGGGTGTGTACCACTGCGCCTGGCCAAAAGAAGATTATTTAACAAGTGTGGTGACTCCAGTTACTATTGCTTTAGTTAAATTTCCAAAATTTAATTTCAGCTTGCGTTACTGGCCACATGCCATATTTAACATATTTTCTAATTTAATCATGTGGTGAACACTTTCCTATTATTTGCTGTCCTGATTTTATTTGTCTTTACTGTCGTTAATAATATTATTACCACTGTGGTTTTTGTTTTAAGATTGTACCAAATGGTCGGGTGAGGTGGCTTGGGAGGCAGAGGCAGGAGGATCACGAATTCAAAGCCAGCCTCAGCAGTTAGGCTCTAAGCAATTCAGTGAGACCCTGTCTCTAAATAAAATACAAAATAGGGCTGAAGGTGTGGCTCATTGGCTGAGTACCCCCGATTTCAATACCTGGGTACCAAAATTAAAAGAAAAAAAAAAAAAAAGATTATACCAAATGCCTATAATGTGCTTACACACACACACACACACAGAAATATATATATAAATATGTGATATATATGATTTTATTTGTATGTATAAATACATTTGTAAATACTTATATTTATACTTAAATTTGTATAAACATAAATTTATAGACAATTTATATTTATGCATACATATATATAGTTCTCTCTCTCATTCTTTACAACAGCTCATAAAAGGGATACTGTTTTTATACTTATTTTTCAAAAGTGAAGCCACTGGGGCATATTATTAAAGAATTTGCCCCAAATCACACAACTTCTAAGGGTCAGAACTGGAATTTGAACCCAGGTCTACCTAACTCCAAAGAATATGTTCTTACCTTCTTTGTTGCACATATTGTTAACCTAGTTACCTGAAATTAGTGGGAAGTTCAGGTTCTCAATGATTTCATGTCTTCCCTTTGTAAATAACCTGGTCTGGTCTGTCTGTACATTCATACATAGTAATCCATAGATAATCTCTGTCACTGAAGAAGTCATGTGGTTTGTATACTAAATACTTGCTTTGTTGTCTTGTATAAGTACTAAACCTCCAGATATCTTTATTATTGTTGTTTTAACGAAGCACCTCAATCAAGAAAAGCATTAGGCAATGTGAAGTGGTAATCATAAGAACTATTTAAGGAAAGTGCAAGGGCATCTCAAGTTCTAGAATGCTTTATAACATCACAATTATTGTCTCCTCCATTAGCCTTCTAAAACACAAATCGTACAAGGGCAGGATTTTTTTTTTTTTATTGGTTGTTCAAAACATTCCAAAGCTCTTGACATATCATATTTCATACATTAGATTCAAGTGGGTTATGAACTCCCATTTTTACCCCAAATACAGATTGCAGAATCACATCGGTTACACATCCACATTTTTACATAATGCCATATTAGTAACTATTGTATCCTGCTACCTTTCCTATCCTCTACTATCTCCCCTCCCCTCCCCTCCCATCTTCTCTCTCTACCCCATCTACTGTAATTCATTTCTCTCCTTGTTTTTTTTCCCATTCCCCTCACAACCTCTTATATGTAATTTTGTATAACAATGAGGGTCTCCCTCCATTACCATGCAATTTCCCTTTTCTCTCCCTTTCCCTCCCACCTCATGTATCTGTTTAATGTTAATCTTTTCTTCCTGCTCTTCCTCCCTGCTCTGTTCTTAGTTGCTCTCATTATATCAAAGAAGACATTTGGTATTTGTTTTTTAGGGATTGGCTAGCTTCACTAAGCATAATCTGCTCTAGTGCCATCCATTTCCCTGCAAATTCCATGATTTTGTCATTTTTTAGTGCTGCGTAATACTCCATGGTGTATAAATGCCACATTTTTTTTATCCATTCATCTATTGAAGGGCATCTGGGTTGGTTCCACAGTCTAGCAATTGTGAATTGTGCTGCTATGAACATCGATGTAGCAGTATCCCTGTAGTACGCTCTTTTAAGGTCTTCAGGGAATAGTCCAAGAAGGGCAATAGCTGGGTCAAATGGTGGTTCCATTCCCAGCTTTCCCAGGAATCTCCATACTGCTTTCCAAATTGGCCGCACCAGTTTGCAGTCCCACCAGCAATGTACAAGAGTACCCTTTTCCCCACATCCTCTCCAGCACTTGTTGTTGTTTGACTTCATAATGGCTGCCAATCTTACTGGAGTGAGATGGTATCTTAGGGTGGTTTTGATTTGCATTTCTCTGACTGCTAGAGATGGTGAGCATTTTTTCATGTACTTGTTGATTGATTGTATGTCCTCCTCTGAGAAGTGTCTGTTCAGGTCCTTGGCCCATTTGTTGATTGGGTTATTTGTTATCTTATTGTTTAATTTTTTGAGTTCTTGGTATACTCTGGATATTAGGGCTGTATCTGAAGTGTGAGGAGTAAAAATTTGTTCCCATGATGTAGGATCCCTATTTACCTCTCTGGGCAGGATTAATTCACTAATTTATTTCCAAAATCTTCTACATTTTCAGAGCTATAAAATAGTTGCTTAAGAAATACATGTGAAATGAATGAGCTTTTATGTCATAATTTCCTTGATTGTCACATAGATTAAGTGGAACATAGCACTTCCCACCTGTGTCCATCCCTCTATGCCCGATAAGTTATTCTTTTCTTGATGGAGTTGCTAAATTTAGGGGAAAATACTCAGGGTATAATATACATGGTTTTGTGTGATTTTACTTTTTTGTTCAATTCATTTCTTCCCACCATTGATAAGTATAAGTTTTACAGTATTATTATAGTGTTTTGTTCATAACTGTTGTGAGTAAAATATGTCACTATATAGTATTGACCTTCCTCTTCCCTCGTGTTTTTCTTGAATGACTTGAAAGTAAATGACAGATGCTGTGACACTTTAAAACTTTTAGCTTACATCTAAGAATAATACATAGTCCTAAATAAGCACAGTATTATTGCCCAGTAAGAATCATATTTCCATAATATACTATCCAGTTCGTACAATATGGTGAACTTCTTGTGGAATTACATCTGAAGACAGATAATGTCCCTTCATTAATGGTGCTAAGTTTGATTATTTCTCTAAGGTGATATATTATCTTTTTATTTTATAAGTAAGTAATTTGTAGAGTGGTGTTCTTCAGTAACCTTTATCCAGTAATTTTTTTAACGCATTGATGATCCATGCCTGAATTAGTTATTACATTGGGGTTGCCTTTAAGTTTTTTACTTGAATTTTTATTTTTTAAAAGAGAATAAAGAAGCATTGTAATTTTTTTTGCTATTAGGCATTTCCAAAAAGGCAATGATAGTAGTTGCAAGCTATTCATAGATCTTTTTTTAGACTAAATACTTTAATCATCTGAAATTCCCACAAAACTCAGTAATATGAATTTTTGTTTCCAACAGCTGCTAATATTGTCATCCAGACCGAACCACCAGTTCCTGTTTCAATTAATAGCAACATAACCAGAGTAGTTCTTGAACCAGATAGCCGAAAAAGAGCTATGAGTGGTTTGGAAGGGCCACTCACAAAGAAACCTTGGCTGGGAAAGTAAGATAATTTTCTTGATAGTAACATTTAATTGGTGTTTTTGAGATTTGATTGAATTAGTAAAATTGTTAAAATTAAGAGTTGTCATTAACCATTATTTGAAAATTATGTGTCTCAAATTTAGGCTTCCAGGAGACATGTTTAGAATGTCCTAAAAATTGAAAAGTTAACAATAACATAATAGATATTTGTAATGTATGTATTTCTATACTTAATGCAATATTAAAAATTATTGTGACACTAGAAATAAAAAGAAAAGAAGAAAAAAGTTTTGTACCTTTGCAAAAGTTGAAAAACTCATTATTGAAAAATGATGCTCTAGGGCTGGGATATAGCTCAGTTGGTAGAGTGCTTGCTTTGCATGCATAAGGCCCTGGGTTCAATCCCCAGCACCACACACACACCCAAAAAAAGGAAAATGATGTTCTAGGGCTGGGATTGTGGCTCAGCGGCAGAGTGCTTGCCTCTCACATATGAAGCACTGGGTTCAGTCCTTAGCACCACATAAAAACAAACAAAATAAAGATAGTGTCCATGAATAACTAAAAAAATATTAAAAAAAAAAAAAATGGTGCTCTAGGCTGAATGCAGTGGTACATGCCAGTATTTCCAGTGAGTCCCGAGGCTGTGACCAGAGGAACGTAAGTTCAAGACCAGCCTCAGTAATTTATAGAGACCCGTCTCAAGGAAAAAAAAAGGGGGGGGGGGCTGGGGATGTAGTTCATGGGTTCAATTCCCAGTACCCAAAAAGAAAAATATGGTGCTCTATCCTTGCTTTAATGTTAGGCTTTGGTAATTGTTGTAGGTCTTTTTTTTTTTTTTAATATTTATTTTTTAGTTTTAGGTGGACACAATATCTTTATTTTACATTTATGTGGTGCTGTGGATCAAACCCAGTACCTCATGCATGCTAGGCAAGCACTGTACCACTGTGCCACAACCCAAGCCCTAGCGCATCATACCACTGAGCCACAACCCCAGCCTGTTGTAGGTCTTTTTAACATATGATTTTTTTTTTAAGAGAGAGAGAGAGAGAGAGAGAATTTTTTAATATTTATTTTTCAGTTTTTGGTGGACACAACATCTGTATTTTCTTTGTATGTGGTGCTGAGGATCGAACCCAGCACCCCGCGCATGCCAGGCGATCGCATTACTGCTTGAGCCACATCTCCAGCCCAACATGATTTTTTTTTTTTTTTTTTAAAGAGAGGGAGAGAGAGAATTTTTTTAATATTTATTTTTTAGATTTCGGCGGATACAACATCTTTGTTTGTATGTGGTGCTGAGGATCGAACCTGAGCCGCACGCATGCCAGGCAAGCGGGCCACCGCCTGAGCCACATCCCCAGCTCCCAACATGATTTTTAATGTCAATTTGGCCTCTTTTTGTAATATCACACAGGTCTCTTTTTTTCTTTCTCTCCACCTGTTTTATCAAGATAAGGGTTATGTTGGGCTGGGGTTGTGGCTCAGCCGTGGATTGCTTGCCTAGCACGTGTAAGGCCCTGGATTCAATCCTCAGCACCACGTAAAAATAAATGAAATAAAGGTATTGTGTCAAACAACTTAAAAAAAAAAAAAGGAGTATGTGAGAATTGCTTAGTAATTTCTGAAGAATGCTAAGAACTTACAAAAAACAATTTTTTTTTTGTGGTGCTGGGGATTTAACCCAGGGTCTTGTGCCTGCAAGGCAAGCACTCTACC
Source organism: Marmota marmota marmota (assembly GCF_001458135.2). NCBI lineage: Eukaryota > Metazoa > Chordata > Mammalia > Rodentia > Sciuridae > Marmota > Marmota marmota. Next base: position 77,078,608 of record NW_026000026.1, read on the forward strand.
AACTGAGCTATATCCCCATTCTCCCAAAAACACTTTTAAATAAATAGGAATTTTACTTACTTTGCTAATTTACCTCTTGGGAAAGCATGAGGTGGGAGAATTAACGAGGATCTATTAATATTTGTTTCAGGCAAGGGAATAACAATCAGAATAAACCAGGATTCTTGCGAAAGAATCAGTATACAAACACCAAATTAGAAGTCAAGAAAATCCCTCAGGAATTGAACAACATTACCAAGCTCAATGAACACTTCAGCAAATTTGGAACGATTGTTAATATCCAGGTAAATGTGGCTATGTCAATAACAGAATCCATACATTCTGTGTGTCTTGGTAGTGTTCTATCAGCTCACCTTGCTTAAATGAGTCAGTAGTAATTATGATCATTTCTTTTAAGTGCTATGAACTTTACACTGTGTATCTGTATACCCACCTTTATAGTGGAATTGTGAAGCTGAATTGTTCTTGTGAATTCATTTGATTTTTTTCTTTGCTACCCCTCTTAAAAAAGATAGTCCTATATCTTAACAAATGACTTTTTCTCCTCTATATTAGTGTTACAACTTAGTAACTGAGATTTTTGGTAATTTCTAAGCCTGTAATCTTGTCTGTTGACTGATTTTTTTTTTTTTTTTTAATATCTTGGTGAAATACTAATTGTTTTAGGATGGTTCTAACGTTGAGACTTTTAGGCAGTAGAATATGTTATCCAGGACCAAAGAAGCTATAGCCTTTTTATTTTGTTGTGTTCTTGTTAGATATTTGAATTTGTGGTTGGGTGTTATAACACATAAAGAAAGACAAGTTTAATTTGAAATTTCAATTTGATAGTTGCTAGTTATCATTAAGCCAAAATATAATTGAATTTAAGAAAATAGTATTGGGAGACTTGGTATTTCAATATACTGAAAAAAAAGTGTTTTTTTTGAGAAATTTATAAACATACTTTTTTCCTTGGGTATAAAAGTAGTAGATGTTCAGTTGTATAAATAATTGGAAATACATTAAACACAAGTGAAAAAACAAATCACCAAATCTTTCTGCTTGGCAGTGATGACTCTTTATCTTTTGATGAAAAGACATGCTGTTTATATTTATATGGAAGTATACATAACACATATTCTCTTTTTAAAAATGCTTCACTTAAAATCACAAAAAAATGTGATTATACCAAATAACCCTCGTTTTTTTTTTTCCTGTTAAAATTTTCTTACATCATTATTTCTTTATGGCATTTAAGAAAATGTACATGACTTAAAGTAGGTAGGTGCAAATCACTGACATGGATGCTGGGCTGATTTGGTTCCTGGTGAGGGCTTTCTTCCTGGCTTACAGATAGCTGGCCCTCTTCTCACAAAACCACCTATCCAATTAAGGCCCAAATTTATGACCTCATTGAATGTTAATTCCTAAAAGACTGTCTATGGAGGTTAGGGTTTCAACATACAATTTTGGGAGGACATAATTCAGCTCATAGCAATGGTTCATAATTTATTTAACTATTCCCTATTTTGGGAATTTATGTTGTTTCCATTTATTTTCTTAAAGGTTGCTTTTAAGGGTGATCCTGAAGCAGCCCTCATCCAATACCTTACCAACGAGGAGGCCAGGAAGGCTATTTCTAGCACAGAAGCAGTTCTAAACAACCGATTTATTCGAGTCCTGTGGCACAGGGAAAACAACGAGCAACCAGCACTGCAGTCCCCAACACAGCTTCTCCTGCAACAACAGCAAACATTGAGTCATCTCTCACAGCAGCATCATCACCTGCCACAGCACCTTCATCCGCAGCAGGTGCTGGTGCCCCAGTCTCCTCCTCCTTCAGTGCACGGAGGTATCCAGAAGGTAATTTGGTTCAGTAGGGATTAGAGGTCTGGTCCCACCCGTAGGTCAGTACTTCTCAATTTGTGTCCCTTGAGATGTTTTTTGTTTGTTTGTTTGTTTTGACTTTACTAGGGCACTGTACCACTGAGCTACATCTCTAACCTTTTTTTATTTTATTTTGAGACATGATCTTGACAATTTGTCCAGGCTAACCTTGAACTTGCAATCCTCCTACCTCAGCCTCCCAAGTATATGGGATTACAGGTGTGTGCCACCATCCTCAACTGGCTCTTGAGTCTTCTACCTTAGACATACTCATGCATGGTTTGATTTGCAAACCAGCAGCATCTGATTAGTAGAAATGGAGATTCTTGGGCTTCACCCATCCTATCCTAGTGTGAAGACAAGGAATCCATGTTTTAACAAGCTCTCCATGTGATTGTTAATGTACACTAAAAAATTTGAAAAGTGCTATTATCCTTGTTCTCACTGCAGACTTCTGGCCTCACCTGTAGGACAAATCTAGATTGATCTCAGATGTGAGGCCCCCAAATTTACATGTTTCAAGAAGTGCTCTTTTTGGCCTGGGGATGTGGCTCAAGCAGTAGCGCGCTTGCCTGGCATGCGTGCTGCCCGGGTTCGATCCTCAGCACCACATACAAACAAAGATGTTGTGTCCGCCGAGAACTAAAAAATAAATATTAAAAAATTCTCTCTCTCTCTCTCTTCCTCCCCCCCCCACTCTCTCTTTAAAAAAAAAAAAAAGTANCTGTATTCAGTGGTAGAAGTCTTGTGTAGCCTGTGCAAGGTCCTGGATTCAATCCCAGTACTAAAAAAAAAAAACGAATAAATTTAAGAAAAGAAAAATTCTATTCCATTTCAAGCTGGAATGGAAACTCCAACTGTGATTTTATTCAGTGACTAAATAGGGCCTGGTACTTTTTTTTTTTTCCATGGCATCAGGGATTGAACCTAGGGGTTCAACTGCTGAGCCACATCCCCAGCCCTTTTTATTTTTTATTTTGAGACAGGGTCTTACTAGGTTGCTTGTAGTTTCACTAAGTTACTGAGGCTGGCCTTGAACCTGCGATCCTCCTGCCTCAGCCTCCTGAGCCACTGGGATTACAGGCATGTACCACCATGTCCGGTACCTATTTTTGAAGACATTTTAATGAATAGTTAAAGGAAGGAAAGAACAAACACTGTGTGTTAGAATCGTTTAGTTGCTGACAATAATGATAATCTCCACTTAGGTGTTTTCATGTTTATATTAAATGCGTTTAAAGACAAAAAGGTATTCCTTATAGTGTCTATATGTATAAGGTATACATATTATATATATTTATAGTATATATATATGTTTATGTATATATATTATATATATGTATATATGTATTATATATATATATATATATATATATCTATCATCTGTCTTGAAGCATCTAAGCATTCATTCATTTTTGTCTGTATCTTGCATCACGTTAGGGCCCAGAGTTGAGTACTTACTTACCCTAGCTGTTGGATAAATAGTGAAGAAAAGAGTGATACCATCCCCTCTATGATTATTTAGCCGTGTTCTGTGTGTGTGTGTGTGTGTGTGTGTGTGTGTGTGTGTGTGTGTTTTGCTGGGGATTGAACCCAGGGCCTTGTGCATGCAGGGCAAGCACTCTACCAACTGAGCTATATCCTTAGCCCCTCAACCATGTTTTTTTAATGTAGCTCAAGATCGCCTTTTTTTTTTTTTTTAACTTTATTTTCATTTATATTTTTATGTGGTACTGAGGATCTAACTTAGTGCCTCATATATGCTAGGCAAACACTCTACCACTGAGCCACAACCCCAGCCCTCAAGATTGCCTTTTGAGACCATCATTTTACATCAGGACTCATACTAAGCTACTGTGATTTTAAACCATCTTTCTCAAAGCATTATATATTAGAACAATAAAAAATTGTAGCATTTTTAAAAATATATGTGTGTGCAGTTTATTGTTACATATTTAATTAATTTATTTGTTGTGCTGGCACCGAAGGCAGAGGCCTCATGAATGCTAAGTTCATGCTTTACAACTCAGCTACATATCCAGCTGTTGTAACATTTTAGATATCCAAAATGTGTGCATAATGTAACATAATCATTTGTATATTCACCCATCTCCAAAAATAAAAACTATGGATAATTGACACACTGTCCCATTTTCATTTCCTTATCTTCTTTCCCAGGTTACCACTATCTTACATGTATGTCATTCTTAGGTGTGTTTTTAAATGTTTTCCACATGTGTGTTTGTTTTGTGTATGCAGATGATGGGTAAACCACAGACATCAGGTGCATATGTTCTTAACAAAGTTCCTGTTAAACATCGTCTTGGACATGCAAGTGGTAACCAGAGTGATGCGTCACACTTGTTGAATCAGTCCGGTGGTGCTGGGGAAGATTGCCAGGTGTGTGGATTTCATATATGTTTCTGTGAATTTCATATATATTTAGAATCATTCAGTGACATAAAGAGAAGCTACTACTAATTGTAAGTTCCTTATATGTAAAAATCCCAAATGCCTAAATAAATTGATTATCATCTAGATTGGTAACATCTTACTTCCTTAATCAAGGCAAGTGTGACAGCTGACCTTAATGTGGAAGGTATATCTTCCTAATTTCATAGTTACAGAAATTTGCTAATTAATTTTTTTTCAATTTAAAGCTAAGTAGGGGAGAGCTGGGAATGTTGCTCAATGGTGGAATGCTAGGGGTTTGATTCCCTGCATGACCAAAAAAAAAGTTAAGTAGGAATCTGAGAATTTTAGGTACTTACTAATAGGTAGATATCTTTCATAGTCTATTTCTTTACTCATTTTCCCTCATTAATAAAAACATAGTGAAGGGAATTCGTCATAATTTAAAAAAGGGGATTGAACTTGGTTCCATATGCATGCTGGGCAAGTATTCTACCACTGAACTATATACCCCTACTCCTAGAAATTTTAGTTTGAAATGTCTTGTAGCTTCTTTTGCTTTTAGGAATATATCTATACAGTAAATATCTAGCATGGAGATTATTAGAAAGAGAACCAGGGAAACCCTGAAAAAGAACACAGGGCTATCCCAAAAAATACTATAAAAAGTCTCTTTAGCTAAAACAATTTAGTATTGGCGTATGAATAGACAGATAATAGAAAATAATAGAAAATCTAGAAATTGACTCATTTGCAACTTGGAATTTATTATATTCTAACAAAATATCCTATATCAGTGAAGAAAAGAAAGGACTTTTTGATAAATGATACTGGGATAATTGAATAGCCATATGGAAAAGATAAAATTAGACCCTTTATTAATCACTTCATAACCAGGATAATTCCAATTATAGCTGAAGTTTAGATGCTAATAGAAATGCTAAATGATACAACTCTCATAAAAGGAAATCTGGCAGTATCTGGCAAAATTTTGTGTGCATTTGTTTTAAACTAGTAATCTTCCTTCTCAGAATCTCTGCTAAAGATATGGTAGCCAAAATATGAAAAGGTGTATGTGCAAGGCTACTACTAATTGAAAGTTCCTTGTAATTGCAAAAAACCCAAGTGCCTATCAGTAGAGTCTAATTCCTTTAAAATGTTGTACATGCATTTTAAAAGGCCCCAAAAGCAATTTTAAAAAGCTCTTTTTAAAAATCATGTTGTTGGCAATGTTGGCACAGGTTGAGTATTTGTCTAAAATGCTTGGGACAAATTTTCAATTTTGAATTTCTCCACATTTTGGAATCTTTACATATATTTAATGCTATCTACCCAGGTCTAAATATGAAATTCATTTATGTTTCATATATACCTTATTATTGTAGCTTAAAAGTTAGTCTTATACAATATTTTTAATAATTTTGTGTGTGAAACGATTTCCCTGAGTATTTGTTATGTGCTAATAACTTCTTGTTTACACTTTAGAATTTCCACTTGTGGTATCATCTTGATGCTTAAAAATGTTTCAGATTTTTGGAGCATTTAAGATTTTGGATTTTCAGATTAGGAATGCTCAACCTGTGTTATGAAACTAACTTGTAGGCATTGTAGGATAAATCAAATGAGGAATTAATAAGCTGATGTCATTGACAACTGAGATTTTTCAGAATGGTTGAAAAGAGGAGAGATTAAGTAACAACACTGTAGGCCTGCTATTAAGTTGAGAGTATCAGTATAGATATATATAGTTATATTTTATCTGAAAAGGTCTAAACACCTTTAACATTCAAAGAAACGTGGGTCCTTGAAGAAATGGCTGTCTAAAGTCTGGTGTTATGGATGATATAGAATATTTTGTTAAACCCTAAATTGTTGAAGATTATCAGAACATTGTCAAAGAGAAAAAATATTATCAAGGCTCTAGATCCTATCTGCTGATTTAAAAGAAAATTGGGGAACAGAGGAACTTATTAAAGCGTTCTACAGAATCCCTACAGGATTCTACAGGGAATACTACAGGATAAGTGCCTTGTTTTTTTGAACAAGTAATTTGCAAAACTAGAAAGAGATGGCGAGGGAAAATATAGATTAAAGGAAATATACTGAATTGTACTATCTGGATTTTAGTCCATCCGTTTATGAGACAAAAATGTTTAGAAAATTATAATACACACTGGAGATGTGGATATTTAAGAATTAGTGCTATCTTTTAAGTGTGATGATGGTATTGGGGTTGGTTATGTAAGAAGAAGAAAGAAGTTCTTTCAGAACTATAACTGAAATATTACAGATGATGTGGTAAGGTTTTTGGGTAAGAATGTAGTACTTGGGGATATAAATGAAATAAGATTATTTTATGTACTGATCATTATTTATTGCTGCTTGGTGATGGATATATCAAGTGTTTTCTACAATTCTACTCTTGAATGTCCGAAATTCCATTATGAAAAACAAACAAAGAAAAAAAATGATTTTTTAAAGACAAATCCTTAGTTGATTTGTTTAACTGGCTATGATAGACCATAAACATTAACTTCTTTTTCAATAAACTGAGTTTCTATGGAAATTAAAAATTTGTTGTTGATAAAGTGTAAACAAGAAGTTATTAGCATATAATAAGTACTCAGTAAATTGTAGGTGTTGACATTTTAATTTGAATAATAAAATAATAATGTGAATGTTAGCTCTGTAGTATCTAAGGGGCTTTCCTGTATAGTTAATTTCCTGTATAGTTTTATTATTTTCCTGTATATTGAGGATAGTTAAATCTTATAGAGATTGAGAGAAGTTTTATATTTGGATATATGTTGTTACAATTTCTATGAATTCCTTTTATTTTCTGCGTCTCTTATATATTCAAAATTAATTAAAAAGCAAAAAGAAGGAAAGAAAAGAGCAGTATGAAAGGGAAGACTTGAACCATATAGAATGTAGTATCCTTTGTAGCTGTATGTGCCTTAAAGAAGGGAAAGTCATCTATATAGAAAAGGAAAGGAATCTAATACCAAAACCAGCAAAGTGAAGATGGACACCTCCTGGTTATTTGCAAAGTTAAATTTGTGAGCCAAGTACTTATATTTTATTATAAGCACATATTATTTTATTAAATTGATATTAAGATTATAATTTGAAATAACTTGATTCTAGAAGGATTTCCAGTTATTGGAAAATATGGGTCCTTATTTGGCATTTTGCTTATGGAAAATAACTTCATTATAATACAGCCAAAGACAGCCAGGAACAGAACCATAGTTTAAACAAGCTGAATTCATTATTCTCTGGGGGAAGTTACACACAATGAAACCATGGATTTTAAAAGGATTTATTTTAAGATTTGGGCTGTATTTAGGTGGTTTTGGTGCAGGATTTAAAGAAAGTACGATTAGATATCTCAATACAGTATACCAAGAAAGGGAAGGTTGGGGATGTAACTCAGTACTAGAGCACTTGCCTAATGTGTGAGGCCCTGAGTTTAATCCCCAGTATCACAAAAAAGAAAGAAAAGAGGGTAGACTAGAACCTAAAGCTATAGTTGGTAAAGAAGTATCTATCATTTTTATGAGCATGATTAGAGGGATAGTCATTTTTATGTTTTGGCTAATATTAATGTTTTTAATCTGTATTCAGTCCTGATTGTGCACTGATCTTGATTTTTGTCTTGATTCATCCCACTCAGAACAGTGGCTTTGTCTGCTATTACTATTCTGTGAAATTGTGTTTAACATAAGGGCTCTAAGATCTGAGAGGCAGGCCAGGTTCTAGGTGTTGGGAGCTGCTCTTCTTTTTCTTACAGTTAAAACTTGAAGAAGGGCTGGGGATGTGGCTCAAGCGGTAGCGCGCTCGCCTGGCATGCGTGCGGCCCGGGTTCGATCCTCAGCACCACATACAAACAAAGATGTTGTGCCCGACGATAACTAAAAAAAAAAATAAATAAATATTAAAAAAAAAAAAAACTTGAACCTCTTTAAAAAAAAAAAAAAACTTGAAGAAAAATAAGGGATTGCATTTAGAAACAAAATGTTGTGGCTAAGAATTAATAATGTTGAATGACAATTGGAGTCATGTGTGAAGAACCAGCTTTTGTAAATGAAGCATTTAAAATATATATAAAAAAAATTAACCCCTAAGAAATTTAGAACTATATGTAGTCTTCATTAAGCACCAGTAAGGTTTAATTTAATCATATTCTTGTGTTGTTTTGTTTTGTTTTTTTTTAGATATTTCCAAGTCCAAGCCATCCAAAAACGATTTACAGCTCCTCAAACTTAAAGACACCTTCAAAACTTTGTTCAGGGTCTAAATCTCATGATGTTCAAGAAGTTCTTAAAAAAAAACAGGTACCAATCTCAGTTCTTGTCTTGCAGAGGAAATGACCTATTGAATTTTGAGAAGTTATGTTAATACTTTTAAACCAGTTCATGTTATAGAACATATATCTTCTCCATTTAACGTGCAGTCAAAAACTGAAAAAGAATGAACAAAACAGAAAAAATGTTTCACAGTGCCTTTCAGTGGCCATATCAAACAAAAGGAATAACTTTTTTATTTTTTTGGTACTGGAGATTGAACCTAAGACTTCACATATGTTAATAATAAGCACATGTTCTACCGCTGAGCTATACCCTCAGCCTTAAATTTTATGAAATTTTTTTGGGGGGGGTGGTGCGGGGGACCAGGTATTGAATTCAAGGATACTTTACCACTAATCCACATCCCCAGCCCTTTTTATTTTTTAATTTGAGACAGGTTTTTGCCAAGTTGCTGAGTCTAGCCTTGAATTTGGGATTCTCCTGCCTTAGCCTCACGAGTTACTGGGATTACAGGCTTGCACCACTGCCCCTTGTTCTGTCATGTTTCTTTTTCTTTCCAGTGGAAAAAAGCACATACTTTCTTTATTTTTTCTATAGTGCTGGAGATCTAATCTAGGGCCTGATACATGCTAAGAAAGTGTTCTACCACAGAGCAACACTCCTAGCCCAAAGCACCTAGTGAAAAGCAAACCTTTTTGTTTCAGCATTTGCTTTACTGTATCCTTTTTGGTTTTGTTATTGGATAATATTTCACATAAACTATAACATTTATTTAGTGTTGAAATAGTTATGAACATATATAGTCATTCATATTATTCAGTTCTGAGTTTCATTGTCATTTTAGATTTAAGCTAGTCATAGAGGTTTTTTCCAAATAAAGTAGATTTTTATATGTACTGTCTTAGCAGAAAGATTCACTTCTCAGGGGTGAAAGCAAAATTTTTCTGGCAAAAATCCATAGATTTTGGTGATTTCTGACCTATAACTGCATCTCACATTTTTATTAAATTTGGAACTTCAAAATTAAGGATTTGGCTTATTACATTGGTAAGTTGAAAATAGCTCTTGTTTTTCTTTAAAGATATTCATATCATTTTAATCAGTAAATCTCATAGAGCTAGTCAGTATCCAGTATTTTAAATATTTTTTTTTAAAGTGCAGTTATAAATTTTAAATGTGAATTCTCTTATACTAAAAGTTTTGGGAGAAAATATACTCCACGATTTTGTCCCTGGTTTTAGCTATTCTTTTTTAATTAGAAAATCTTAGGAATAATTCAGAAGAAATGAGAGTATAGTAGTATTATATATCATTGGTAAATTTTGTTATCTGTTATTAATTTTTTTTTAACCTCTTTATATAGGAAGCAATGAAGCTGCAACAAGATATGAGGAAAAAGAGGCAAGAAATGTTGGAAAAACAAATAGAATGTCAGAAGGTAAGATAAGAACTCATTATTTGCTTGTTGGAATTGATGTTTAGAATTGGTTTACAAAGATATCCAGACTTCTGAGTTTTTAAGATTGCAATTTACAAAGTATAGTTTTACTTTTTCTGCTTATTTTGTAGATGCTGATATCTAAGCTTGAAAAAAACAAAAACATGAAACCAGAAGAAAGAGCAAATATAATGAAGACTTTGAAAGAGCTTGGAGAAAAGATCTCACAATTAAAAGATGAATTAAAAACTTCTTCTGCAGTCTCCACACCATCGAAAGTAAAGACAAAAACAGAGGTATCTATTTACATCTACCACATTCTTGGTACTTTGAAAGTGTAGTGAAACCCTTAGATAGCTACTAACCTAATAGAGACAGGTAAACAGTGATAGTATATTTTTTCAGTGGTTCTATAGATGCTGTTTGTACTCTTTTTGAGAAGAGGTGATAATTCCCTTTTGGAACAAAAGTGTGTTTCATTTTCATTTGGTGCTGGGGATTAAATCTGGGGCCTTGTATATGCCAAGCATGGGCTTTACCACTGAGCTACACTCCCAGCTCCAAAGATGTGTATTTTTTAATTGAATTTTTTGTCTTCTGTACTGATGAAAAGGAAACTGCTCAAGTAATGGTGAGGAAAGAACTATTTTCTATAAAGCTATTTCCACCCCCCACCCCGTTTTAAAATATCTTGTTTTAGTAATATCTTTATTTTATTTTTATGTGGTGCCGAGGATTGAACCCAGGGCCTCACACATGCTTGTCTAGGGCTCTACTGTTGAGCCACATCTCCATCCCCAAAGACATTCCCTTTTAATAGTCAAAAGATATCATTGGTCTTAATAGGAATAAAAATGTGGTATGCTATTAGAAAGAATAATAAGTTCTAGATCTCTTTCAGTCTAGTTTTATTATTTCATCTGTTTCTATATCTTGGGAGAGTACTTGCTTTATGCAGAGGTTCCCTTATACCACAACTTCGTTAGTGGGATTTTAGATCACTTCCACCCTTTGAGAGCTGGGAATAAATTTGTCAGATACATAAAATGTAATTATTGTATATATTTGAAATGATGGTTCTCTGTCAGTGTAGGAATATAAAGTGATAGTTAAGATTGCTTTTATAAAATAAAAAATATGTTTTTATTGAGATATTCCCCAATTCTAGAAAGAATATAATATACTTTACTCTTTTTTTAGACGTATAGTAGTTAGTTTAAAACTCTTGTGATCAAGTGATCCTCCCAATGTCAATCTCCATTTAGCTGGGACTATAGGTGCAAACCATCATGCCCAACCATATGTACGTTTTAAAATCAATGAGGGCATGGGAGGGCTGGGCATGGTGGCACATGCCTGTAATCCCACCAACACAGAAGGCTAAGACAGGAGGATCACAAGCTCATAAGTTCAAGGCCAGCCGCAGCAACTTAGTGAGACCCTCAGCAACTTAGCAAGACCCTGTCTCAGAATAAAACACATAATAAAAGGGATGGGATGTGACTCAGTGGTTAAGCACCCCTGGGTGCAATCCTTATTACCAAATAAATAACAGATAGATAAAATAAAAAGAGCTGGGGATGTGACTCAGTAGTAAAGCACCCCTGGCTGAAATCCCCAGTACCCCACTACCACCCCCCAAAAAAAGAAAAGAAAAATATATAAAACTGCTTATCATGTATAACTGATTAGAACAACAACAACAAAACACATTAACAACTATTTATTTTTTGTGGAAAGTAATTTTGTTCTAAAGGATGAAAATAACATAAAGTTACAGCAATTAATTAAAAAAAGAAAAGAAAAGAAAAGTGCATGGAAGGGTAAATCTCTCTCACAGTCATGCCGCCTAAAGACGTGTCTTTTTTTGTATCTCATACAAGAAAGAATGGCAACAGTTATGGAGTTCCTGTTAGAAAGTAATTCTGTAACTATTACATTTGTATAGTTAATAAATGCTTACCATTTAATTTACTTTGCCCCATTATGTTTCATTTATGATGCATTATTATGTGAAAATTATTTCAGCTCCCTCTTCTTAGGTGACTGTTTCCAGGATCAAAATTATGGTCATCTTATGCTGTTTTACTACTATTTATTGTCATTATGTTCACTACACTTTTGTAGTTCTATGTTTGTAAAGTTACTTTCCTTAAAGCACATGTTTCTTGGCATCCTCTCACTTATTTTCTCAAAAGGCAGATGTGTCATTGTAAAACTGTAATTTTCTGATAAAATCTTGGAAGTTACCTTAAAAAATTCCTTTTTACTCTTAATTTTTCCATAGGCCCAGAAAGAGTTATTAGATACTGAACTAGACCTTCATAAGAGGTTATCCTCTGGAGAAGACACAACAGAATTACGGAAAAAACTCAATCAGTTACAGGTTGAGGTGAGATTTAACCCACCACATGTAACATCTCAAAAGTTAGCTTTTCCTCTATTTTCGAAGGTTTAGTCTAACAATGTATGTTACATTCTACTTTTTGTTGTTGTTATTCAGGCTGCACGATTAGGTATTTTACCTGTGGGTCGAGGAAAGACCATGTCCTCTCAAAGTCGAGGAAGAGGCCGAGGCCGTGGAGGAAGAGGGAGGGGCTCACTAAATCACATGGTGGTGGACCACCGCCCCAAAGCACTAACAGTTAGGGGATTCATTGAGGAGGAAAAAGATGAATTACTTCAGCATTTCTCAGTAAGTTTTTGAAGCAGCAAATGCTAACTGTAAAAACACTGTGTTCAGCATTTTCTTTGCTACAGTCTGTACAAATACCAATGTTTATACATTAGAAATTTTAGTTGTAAAAATATGCGTATTAGTAAATTCTTACTAATTTATTTGAAGGTCAAAAAGTAGATCTTGCTTTATAATTCCATGATATTCCATGTAAATGCATGTGTGGTGACAAGTTGTTCCAAAGCTGCATTTGATTTTTGTTCTTGGATTATTACATGGTTTATCAGATAATTCTAGTCAATAAGTAAAATTAATTTTTTTGTTTGTAGTGCTGGGGATTAAACCCAGGGCCTTGTGCATGCGAGGCAAGCACTCTTCCAACTGAGCTATATCCCCAGCCCAAAATTGATTTGGAATAGAGGTAAAACAAAACAAAACAAAAAAAAAACAAAGAATTTATTAGGCCAGTAGACATGTTTAGTTATATTCTGTATGTGGCGGCCCACTTCCTTTAAGGCAAACATACAAATAGAAATTTGTTACAGGCAGATGTCTTTATTATTCTGACATACAGAGTATATTCTCTTTCCAACCACTTATTCTATATTCATCGAGCTAGAATATTTTTATACATTGCTCTCATTTAATCTTAAATAATTATATAAATGTGAAAGTGAAAACATGAATCTCTATGTATCATTTTATGTGTTCAGATGTGAAGAAAACCAAAGCTTAAAATGCCAACTAAGGCCATTCAGTTATTAAAGGCCAGAACCAAGATAATTAGGTTTCTTCTCAGACAACTTTTTTGAGTGAAAATATTTTCTACTTTAAAATGTGTTAAAGATGGTGAGCCAAATCATGAAGGGCAAGGCTTCACTCCAAGTGTTTTTATTAATTTGATGCTCATTAATTTTGTTTACCTTGACTCTTGGAAAACAATAGTCTATTATAAAGAGAGTCCAGATTTGAGAGTCAGCTGACAATACTGAGTACTAGGAAAATACCCCTGGATTAGCTACTTGGGTAATTTAGTATGCTTTCTTTGAACAGTGTGCAGATGTTATTGTGAGTAAATTTAGCATACTTAAAATGAACTCTTCTTAATTTCTTTTATATCCCACAAAGGCCAAGATGATGAAATCTATATTTTTATGCTGTTCTTAGTGATTGTGAAAGGATGAACCATATGTATGTGAATATAGATATAAATATATAACCATATCTATATAAAAAACTGATGGTTTATAGGCAAGCTAGTGTAAGAATCTAATTCTAGAAGCCCTTGTAGTTTGTTCTTCTATCCAGTAGTTTACTTTTAGGAATTTATCATAAGGGAATTGTGGTTATGTACAAATAGTGCCTAAGTATTCTCATTGTAGCACTCTTAGTGAAATGGGAACCATGTAATTATTCAATAGTATTTTGCTTGTCATTAAAAATGTGTTCTTGGGCTGGGGTTGTAACTCAGTGGTAGAGTGCTTGCCTCTCATGCATGAGGCCCTGGGTTCGGTCCCCAGCACCACATAAAAATAAACAAAGAAAAATAAAGATTTTTAAAAAAAATGTTCTTTTTAAATTTCTTTTTTAGTTGTAGATGGACACAATACCTTTATTTATTTATTTTTATGTGGTGCTGAGGATCGAACCCAATGCCTCACATGTGCTAGGCAAGCACTCTACCACTGAGCTGCAAATCCAGCCCCTAAAGTCATGTTCTAAAAGACTGTTGACCAATATGGGGAAAATTTGGGGATTAACTATTAGTTTAAGAAAAGGTTAGGTACCTCCAGTAATCCCAGTAACTCAGGAGGCTAAGGCAGGAAGGTTGCCGGTTTGAGGTCAGCGAGGGCAATTTAGTGAGTCCCTGTTTGAAAATAACAGGGTAAGGATGTAGCTCAATAGTAGAGTACCCCTGGGTTCAGTCCCCAGTACTAAAAAAAAAAAAAAAGATTCCAAACTACATATAAACTTGAAATGAAAAGTGCATTGAATTGTTAGTTGTAGGTAGCAGATTTCAAGTTTTTAATTGTTTTCTTTTTAATATTTTTATGCTGTTCTTAGTGATTGTGAAAGGATGAACCATATGTATGTGAATATAGATATAGATATATAACCAAATCTATATAAAAAACTGATGGGTTATAGGCAAGCTAGTGTAAGAATCTAATTCTGGAGGCCCTATCTCTAACTTTCAGTGAACATATAAATTTTTTAAAATCAGACTTTTTACCTCAAATTATTTTATATATTAAATATCTGTTTTAAAAACACGGAATATATAAAAATATAAATAAAATTTTATGTATTTTAAATATCAAAATCAATTCAGAAACAATTTTTATAAAGAGAATCTTTGCTTATATGTTTTTTACCTCACAGAGATTTAAGGATTATTAAAGATCTTTATGAAGAATTCCATTAAGTATTTTAACATTGCAGGTTTGTTCAGCAGCTGAAAGTTGTAAGTCATAAAGCTTACTTAAGGGCACAGGGCAAGAACTAAGGTACAATAGTTTATCTCTGGTTTAAAGAGACATTTGACAGGTTTCAACAAGGGAAGTTATTTTCCTAAGTGTTTGGAATATTTGGACTTGGTGTTGGCATTTTTCAAGTAGCATGTATCAATTAACTTGCAGAGTGTTGAATTGTGGTAGTGTGGTTTAACCATTATACTCAGTGTTACATGATGGAACTTTTTTTTTTCCTTTCCTGGTTATAAAGGTAATACATGGTTCTCTCAGTACATTTGGCTGCAAGTGACAGATAAATAACTTGAACATATAAACATGTATTTTCTCCCTTTTCAAGAAATCATGAGGCACGGAGTGTTTTTGTCAGTTTTTCATTGCTGTGACCAGAGTACCTGACAGGAACAACTTAGTGGAGGAAAAATTTATTTTGGTTCACTGAATCAGAGGTCTCAGTCCATGAATGGCTGACTCCATTGCAGTAGGCCCATGTTGAGGTAGAACACGATGGGGGAAGGGCATAGGAGAGGGAAGCTCCTCCCCTCATGGCCAAAAGGAAGCACAGAGATAAGGACCACTGGGCACCTTTCCAAGGCATGTCCCCACTTACCCACCTATTCCAGCCACACCCCACCAGCCTATTTAAAGAAGGATGGACTGGTAAGGTTATAGTTCTCATAATCCACTTGCTTCCAGACATTCCTGCATTAACACAAGGAGGTTTGCTCCTGCCTCCCCCCCGGCTTGGGGGTGGGGGAGGAGGAGGAGGATGACAACTTCATACCGAGAAGTTTGAGAAATGGTTAATTCAGAAACTTAACTACACAAGGTCTTTCTGTTATCTTGGGCATTTTTCCTCATGGTATTAGGGTGACTGCAGCAATAACAAACATCATACACAACCTCTAACAAGAATGCACAAAGGCAGAAAAGTAAGGATACTACCTTTCTTATGCCAGTTGTTAAAGTAGGGAAGAGAAGAAAACCTTTCCAGAAAGCATTCTACCTACCTCGCCAGCCACCATCACTCCCAACCAGTGATGTACCTTCATGCACCTTAGCCAGAAGTATCTTATACCCATTTCTAAACTAATGTCTTGGAGGGAAACAGAGTTACCATGACTGGATTAAACTAATCATGGTTTGGCCTCTGAGCTAAGAATCACATGTGGTTGTTATTGCTGATTTAAGTCAGGATTTGTTAAAAAGGAAAGAATCTTATCTATGTACCTACCTACCTATTTTTGGTACTGGGAATTGAACCCAGCGCCACTTTACCACTGGACTACTATCTCCAGTCTTTTTTTTTTTTTTTTTTTTAAAGCAGGGCCCCACTAAATTGCTAAGGGTGATGGGATTATAGACATGTGCTACTATGCCAAGCTTGTTAGGAAATTTCTTACTTTATTTACATAAAAGTTCATACATATGCATAATTTGAAGACTCAGACGACTACTAACTTACCCACTACAAGTCTCCTGTTTCATTCTCATTTTCCCTTCATTAGACATATGTTTTAACTTTTTAGCTGATTATTTTAACATTTTTTTCACTTCTGCTTTTCGTGTTTCTTCTTTTTTTAAGTTGTTATTTTATTTATTTGTATGCAGTGCTGAGAATTGAACCCAGTGCTTCACATGTGCTAAGCAAGTGCGCTACCACTGAGGCACAGCCCCAGCCCCTACCTCCCCAATTTTGAGACACCTGAGTACTTCCTCTGTAATATAAAATTTCTCAAAAACAGTTAGCTTTTCCCCATAGCTTCTCTTTTTTTTTTTCCTAAAGAGAGAGAGAGATAATTTTTTAAATATTTATTTTTCAGTTTTCGGTGGACACAACATTTTTATTTTATTTTATGTGGTGCTAAGGATCAAACCCTGCGCCCCGTGCATGCCAGGCGAACGCGTTACTATTTGAGCCACATCCCCAGCCCTCCCCATAGCTTCTCAAAAAAGTTTTTTCTCATCTTTTTGAGTGTCTGAAAAACATATTTCAATTTCACTATACATTCAAATGATAACTTATAGTGAGGCAAGTAATTTTCTTTTGTGTTTACCAGAACAAAATTTATCCTATCTCTGAATTTAATATTTGGAAAAACTTTTCTGTATAATGCTTCAGTGGTTGCCATTCATCAGACTTTGTTTTAAACACTTTTAATAATGTAGATTTTTATCATATTTACTGTCATTATCTATCACAAGTGATCAGGAAGTTACTTTTTCTGCACATTCTACCGTGTAGAAGGTTTTTCAGATAAAAATGCAGTTTTGGGGGGGCTGGGGATGTGGCTCAAGCGGTAGCGCGCTCGCCTGGCATGCGTGCGGCCCGGGTTCGATCCTCAGCACCACATACAAACAAAGATGTTGTGTCCGCCGAGAACTAAAAAAAAAATAAATATTAAAAAATTCTCTCTCTCTCTCTCTCCCCCCCCCACTCTTTAAAAAAAAAATGCAGTTTTGGTAGATTATAGGCATGTGCTAACTTGTGTGGCGGATTTGACAGTCAGTTTTAAGTGTGATGATTATTCTTTATGTGGGACAGTCTTTTGCAGACCTTTTTAGCCCCCAGCTCCTACCTATAAATGCCAGTAAAAATTTTTTTTAGTACCAGGGATTGAACCCAGGGGTGCCTAAAAACTGAGCCACATCTCCAGCACTATTTTATTTTTCATTTTGAGACAGCATCTCATCAAGTTGCTTAGGGCCTTATTTTTTCTTTAATAGAAGTGGTAGCGTATTATATAACATTCTTCCATATGTTCTTTTTTTTTTGTACTGGGGCTTGAACCCAGGGGTGCCTAAACACTGAGCCACATCCCCATCTCTCTTTATTTTTTTATTTTTGAGATAGGTTCTTGCGAAGTTGCTGAGAGCCTTGCTAAATTGTTGAGGCTGGCTTTGCAACTCTCCTGCCTCAGCCTCCTGAGCCACTGAGATTATAGGCATGCATCACTGTACCTAGTCTTGTGTATGTTCTTTTCATTTAATACCTATGAGATTCTATGAGATTGGTCTATACTAATATATATGGTTCAGTGTTAGATGATAATATATATTAAGATGTACTTAAGCAGAAAGACACATAAAGTAAGTGTTAAGTATTAAACTAGTTCACAAAAATACCATGACCTTCTAAAGGCTCAGAAGAACCTAACCCTGTATTACCTCTAGAAGCACTGGTTTGGTATGCTCATTCAGTGTTTGTAGTAACTTTTTAGAATATAATTACCAAAAATAACAAGAATTGTCAGTAGTTTTATCACCCAAATGTGCATTTCTAAACATTGTTGTATTGTTTTGTCTTTAAATTTCTTTTTTTAATTGTAGATGAACACAATACCTTTATTTTATTTATCTTTATGTGGTGCTGAGGATTGAACCCAGTGCCTCATGTGTGTTAGGCAAGCACTCTACCACTGAGCCACAACCCCAGCCCTGTCTTTCAATTTTATGTGAGTGCAGTCCCACAGTATGTATTCTTAGGATTTTGATTCTTTTGTTTACCATGATGTTATTTAACATAAGTTGGCTATTTTTATTGTTTTATATTATTCATTTGTATACATATGCCAGTTTACTTTTCCATCATTCCACTGATAGATATTTGGGTTATTTTCACTTTATGACTTTTATAAAGTGTTGTTGTGAGCATTCTTGAGATGTCTTTTATTGCATATGTTCAAGCATTTCTGCTGGATACATGTGGAACTGCTGAGTGAATCACATCTGTTTTAGATTCTCACCAGTTATATGTTCCTGACTCAGTGTCATCAGAACATACTTTATTGTAATTTGCTATTCTTATTTGTTATAAGTTAGTTGGTGAGAATTATTTCTTAGTGTCAGACAGCATACAACTTAAATTTCTAGTTCTTCCTTCAAAAAATGTATACAGTATAGGTAATGCCTTAAAATTCCTTTTGGAGTACAGAACCTGTGGCCTTTTCTGGCTATAAAATTAATATATTTTTACTTAAGAATTTATGTAATCCAGCAGTGAACAAAAGAAGCATTGAAAGCATCTATGAATTGGGCTGTGTGTTTAAATGATAAAGGCAAAGGATATCTGCTGCACACATTGCTCAAGGATGGTAAATGTATCTTTGGGGGTCATTTTGATGCATTACCTTGGTATGTCCTCAAGTCAGAATTTTTCCTTAGGTCCACATGTTCTTTGGAGATATTTGACAAATGCTTCATGAGGTTTATCAGAGGTTTTTTTCATGGACAAACCAGAGTGAAATTAGAAAGAACCCCTTCTGTTATGTTTGTCAGAACTGCACGCAGAATGGAATGTTTTGCAATCTAGTACCTTTGATAGAAAAGCTATCAAGTAACTAAGCACTCACTTTCATGAAACTTTGAATCCTTTTTCTCTTGTCTCTGTTACTTTGTCTTTAAAATGAAACTTTTGCCTTCAACTGAAATTTGCTGAGGAAAAAAAAATGTTAAGAAACTAGTACCAAGAAGCCCATTTGAAACAGAGCAGTTTTACCTTTAGTTAGGACATATGTGTCTAATTAATGCTCATTGAATAGGTAGATGTACTAGGGAGTACTTGTCATTGAATAGCACTTTAGAAGAGGAAATGGGAAGAGCTTTATTAAAAAGTAAATAAGGGGCCCTGGCTGTAGCTCAGTGGCAGAATACTTACCTGGCATGTGTGAAGCACTGGGTTCAATCTTTAGCAGTGAAGTGAATGGACGGTAGACTGTTTCCTTTTTTTTCCCTTTTCTTTTCTTATTCTTTTTTACAGTACTGGGGATTGAACCCAAAGTCTTATATATGCTAGGCCAGCACTCTACCACTGAGCTATATATCCTTGGCCCTTTTTAAAATTTTATTTTAAGACATGTTACTCAGGCTGGCCTTGCATTTGCAGTCCTCTTGCCTCAGAATCCTAAGTAGCTAGGATTATAGGCATGCACCACTGTGCCTGGCTCTTTGATTCACCTTTTTAAAGAATTAGATACTTTAAGGTATGAATCTAAATTTGTACCTATCAAAATCAAAGGTTAATAATCAAGAAAAGAATATTTATTATTCTCATCATGACTTATATAGAACGACGACTATATACATCATCCCAAATGTGATAAGTGGTAAAATTTACTGACTTATATAGAAATGGTGGACTGTCCAAGACAGACCAGAACAAATTGTTCTAAATAAAAGGGACTTCCTTCTTTATAGATTGTGGACTCACCTTAACAGATTTTCCCCCAGATCATTATACTTTCTAAATAATATAGAATTTGACAAAATCATTACAAATATGATGCAAAATTACATGTTTTTCTAAAATATAT
Organism: Marmota marmota marmota; assembly: GCF_001458135.2. Classification (NCBI taxonomy): domain Eukaryota; kingdom Metazoa; phylum Chordata; class Mammalia; order Rodentia; family Sciuridae; genus Marmota; species Marmota marmota. The sequence continues at coordinate 77,099,097 of NW_026000026.1, forward strand.
TTTAGGCTGCAAACCAAGGGTCAAAGTTCAAAGACCGTCGGCTACAAATATCATGGCACAAGCCCAAGGTACCATCTATATCCACTGAGACCGAGGAAGAAGAAGTCAAGGAAGAGGTAAATTCAATGATTGAATGATTAAGACTTGAATTAGATCACGTCTCATTTCCCAACTAGATATTTTCCTTCACACTAAATAGTACAACTTTAAAAAATACACACACACACACACACACACACACACACACATGCATGCACGTGCACATATGGTGTTTTTCATGCTTTTAGTTAGATCAGTTTAGAAATAATCAGTCTTAAAATACAAGAAAATTTATTTTGCTGTATTAATATTGGTTTTTCTTTACTTTTTTCTTTTTGTTTGGTAATGGAGAGATTTAAGCACTTTATCACTGAACTACATCCCCAGCCCTTTTTATTTTTTTATTTTGAAACAGAGTCTCACTGAGATGCTCAGGGCCTTGCTAAATTGCTGAGGATTGCTTCAAACTTGGGATCCACCTGCCTCAGACTCCCGAATTGCTGGATTACAGGCATATGCCACTGTGCCTGGTTTACTGTTGTGTTTCTAATTAGTTTATTAAAGTGAACACTTAAGCTGTGTTGCAAATTATTTCTGATTCATCGTAGTCTTGGCTTTAAAAGATGTCAAGAATTTATAATTGATCAAGTGTCTTCTGACTACATGGGTAATTTTATATAGCAGAAGTAGAAATCCTCACAACAGAAAGAAAGCTAAGTCTTAGTATTTTTGTAATGTTTGTGGCTACTTTGTGTCAAATTTTAGATTCTCATATATGATTTGGAATATCAAGTGTCATTGGAGAGTAATATATTTATTCCTTATAAATAATTAGATAAACATAAAAGGAAAAATTTAGTAGTTTGACCATTTATTTCCTCAAGTTAATGGAATGAAATTAATTTATCAGAGACATTGCTTATAGATATTTTTAAATTTTTTTCTACCATTCACACACATAGGTATTTATTTTCCTGATGATAATTAGAATGAAAATATATTAAAATTAGCAGAGGAGAATTTATATTCTTTTAAAAAGTGTTTGGGGAAAGGGAGAAAGCTTGGTTAACAAGTATAAAGTCACAGCTAGACAGGAAGAATAAGTTCTTGTGTTCTATTACACAGAATGGTTATAATTAACAATGTCATACAATTCAAAATAGCTAGAAGAAAGCGTTTTGAATGTTGTCATCACAAAGAAAGATCTTCTGAGATGATGATAATCTGAGTGCCCTGAGTTGATCAATATATGATGTTTGGGATTGGGATACAACTCAGTTGGTAGAGTGCTTGTCTCACATGCACAAAGCCCTGGGTTCAGTCCCTAGCACACAAAAAAATGATGTTTGAATGTACCAAAACATCATACTATACTCTAAAAAGAGTTACCAGCCTGTTCAACAACAAAAAAATTTTGGGTGTTTTTTTGCCCTGAGAGATAACTCTTGAGTATATCACTTGTAAATATAGCCTGGTCTTTGTATACTAGCCTGTTTCTCCATTGGCCTAATAAGTATTTAATGTTTTAAGCGAATTTTACCCTCTCTTTCTTCAGGAAACAGAATCCTCAGATTTGTTCTTGCATGATGATGATGATGAAGATGAAGATGAATATGAGTCTCGTTCATGGCGAAGATGAAATCTGATGCAAGCTGTATAATTTTTAGGAATATTGTTTAGAAGAACAACTTTTTAAAATTATTTAAAGAAGTCAATGAGCCAAAAAATTTTTTTTTTATTTTTCTTTTCAACACAGTAGATTTAAGGACAGCAAGTTTGCTATTTAAACACATCTCATAATTGTACATGATATTAAAGCACCAAAGGCCTAGTGACTTTTATGCAGTTGTGAAGATCCACAGGAATGACATGGATAATCTCTAGAGCCTTATTTTCCACACCACCTGTTTTTGTTGCTATTGGTGTTGGATTATGATGTAAATGACAGGGTGTTCAGAAATTTTATTTTGGATTATAATCTGATAAAATTTCATTAAATGTCAAAATCGCCTGGAATCTCTTAACTCTCAGCTATTATGAATGGGTCGTCAGACAGTAGGAGATATTTGTAATTAAAATACCCTTTTGCTTTCAAGAGTTGTCTTGGAAGAAAAGTAAATTTAATTTTTTTACTGTGGAGCAGCCCAATTTGTATTCACTCTCAGTTTTTTCAGGGTTTTTATGTGCAGTAGTACTATTTCAGTGAAAATCACAACAAACTCTGTTCTCAAATGCTACAAGGCAATGGTAGCTAGCTACGAGGTATTTCTATCCTCATATTAATAACTCCTAAACTTTTCCTGCTGCTGATCTTTGCTTTGATATTTAGTGAATTGGTTCAGTTGATCCCCTTTTTTAAAAACTCAAAATGTAAAAGGCTTTCACCTGTTCACCCTTTCTCGTTCCCTGTTTTCTTCCTGTTGCCTTTTTAGTCATAGGTGTGACTTACCCTTTATTGAGATGAGTGATTTAGTTGGGCCATCAAGAGTCATTCCCCAATAAAAAGTTTTAAAACACCACCTTGATAAATAAGTGATATTTTGATAAATAAAAGGGGAGAGTCACCAGCTTCTCCCCCCACCCCTTAAAGGTTCAGTTTAGTTATAGTTAGACAAAAGGGTTAAAATGTGTCTGAAATTCTTTTCCTAAATTTAAACCATGATGGTGAGGTGACTGGGGGTAGGATGGGGGTGGGGTAGGAGGCTGGGTATGCTAGTAATAAATGGGAGTCATAACTTGACTTTGATCAGATGACCTTATATTTTCGTAATTTTGTAGCTTGTTGCTATCCATGAACATATGCATCCTTTAGTAGACAGCTTCCTTTACTGTGTGCATTTTTACTGTACACTGTATAGTATATCTGTTAAGTAAAATATATATGTAAATTTATGTCCTTGTGTTCTAAATGTTAGATGGAAAAGCAGAGGAGCAACACTACACTGTATTGACCCCTAGGGAAATAAAATGATTAATGTACATAGGATGTTACTTTTTCAAGGATATACACATCTGTGTTTTTATATGTGTGTGGTGTGAAAATTTGAAACCTTTTGGCTTCAGAAGGTTCTTGGTGATCACTATATCAAGGATTTTGTTTCCTGAGGTAAAGATTTGTTTCTGAAAAGAGAAACTATTCACTAAGAAACTTAAAACCTTCAGGACTCTAGATTTACGTAGCTTCAAAAAGTTAAATCCCATGTTCTGATCATCCTTTTCCTTCTACATATTTTCCTGGAATGATGTGTCAAACCAGGGTCATTTATAAGTTCGTGTAATTTTCCCTTCATAATAAGGACTTCCTCTTTCTAGGTTATTGTTATATTTCTGATAACACTGAAGCTAAAATAAGCTTATAAAAGAAGGAGAACATTAGAATGGGGTACCTAGAATAAGCAATCTTGCTCCTTACTCCTCCATCATCTCTAATGAAATTTTCTTGATGTCTGTGGCTCAGTCAGTATATATTTTGAAAGATTCATTGTGGTGAATATTTTGAGTCCTGACAATTTAAACATGATAGAGGGAACAAAGGATTTATATATTTTTTGTACAAAGTTTTTTCTTAAACTGTATAATTTTGTAAATAATTTGTTTGGTTTTTTTTTTCTTTTGTGTACTAAAACTACCAGCGTATAGATTTCAATAAGAATTGTTGTATTTTTGTATTTGGAAACTGAAAATTACAGTAAATTAATGGAGCTGTAAGAAAATTTTCAGTAGACTGACAGTTCAACAGAATGAGATTCCTTTTCATATGATTTTTTAACTTCAAAGTTGACATCTTAACTGTACTCTCACTATAGAGTGAGTTGAGAATTTCTTTGACTTTTAGTTACTGGGGGCAGGGGATGAAAGAGAAGGGTGCTAAAGTGAAGAACAGATAGATAGTTTTTTTCATTAAGGTTTGAGGTCCTTTCTATAAGACTTCATTTTCAGTGTACCTTAAATAGAACTAAAAAATATTAAAATGTCCTAAGAATTCTAAAACATGCTTGATTCTCAAAAATGAATTCAGAACATGAATTAATTATATTATAAAATTTAAGATTAGTATTAAGTAGTTGAATACACACACACACCACACCACACACTTTTTCCCCTTTGGGAATTTTTTTACCGGCACCCTCTCAAACTCTTAGAATTCTCTAAAAAGCAAATAACTACCATGACTTTTTTTTCTTGACACCTTTATTTACATAAATAATATACAACATCAGAGGCAAATTCTGCTGTTCTTCTTAATGTGTAGTTGATAAGCAATAAAAGCCATCAATATGGCTAGGTCAGGTTGAGTTACTGGATTTCTGCCCAAGCCTAAAAAGGTAACCTTAAGGAATACAAAATTTCTCTCAATTTCTTCATATTGGGAAAATATTGTCACCAGCTAAGATGATAAATTGGAAAACAGTCTTGTTAAAGTGAAAAAGGTCCATTATGATGGATCATTATTTCAAAAAAAGAAGAAAAAAATCATGTGAAAAGGAATAGTGGTTCCTCTTGATGTATAGTATGCCTGTATTATAGTTTTTACAAAATTGTGAACTTGTGTAATAGTAAAATAGGAGATATTGTTGAATTTCTAACTGTTTATACATTTAAATTCATATATGTAATGTTTGTTTTATTGATTACAATCTGAATTTCTAAGAAGCATGTTGACTTTTGCAATAAAGATGCAATATGGAATGGTTCACAATTGGGAAAAAAAGAAAAAAAATGAAAGTATTACAAATTTAAAAGAATTCAGAAAATTTATGAACCATTCCAAAAATTATAACAATCACCAAAAGAGCTGTAATTCTGGCTTGTTCTGGAAAGAAAGAATATGCGTGTGTATGCTTGCTCATGAGAGAGAGTGTGAGCAGTAGGTATGTATGTGTGCTTTCTGTTGGGTTCAAGTATATGAACGAATGTTATTCAATATGAATTTGGGTTCAGAATCACTGGCTATTAAATGTCCAGGAGAACAACTCCCTGAACAGAGTAGTCTAGAGAATGAAAGAGAAGTCTATTAAAAGTGCTCCTTGTAAGTGACCATTGATAGCCATATTTTTTGTGGTCATGGATAGATGTTAGTATCCCAGATACAAAGCACAAACAATATTATGAAAAGTTATATTATTGTGAAGATATTCACTTTGTGTGCCAATAATAGGAAGGACATTTTCCTTATGTAGAACAGGAAAAAGAGAAAGAATACCTAGAAGAGATGACTTAAAAGATATATAAGTTCTAAATGTGATGAAGATTTTGTAAGGATAAACTAGAGAAGGCAGTGATCTTACACACTGAGGACTGGGTGGTGATGGGAAAGGGAAGGAGGAATATTTCACAGGGGTTCCTATTTTCTCATTTAAAAAATTGCTTTTTTTTATAATTCTCCTTAAGTGTATTGTTTGGAAGGACATTTATAATTTTCAGCTTATTCAGGAAAACATTAAAAAGTTTATTTCATTCTTTTCAAATAAACAAATTTTATTTGTATTGTATGTATTATGTAAATGGCAAATAAGCTTTATGTGGCCATTTGTTTTGAATAGATTGTTAAGTGATCCTATCCTGTATATATGTATAATAAAATTCTGGGGCCTTTTGCAGGGAGCAAGGTTCTGAACATAGTTATATCTGTTTAACATGTCAAGGGGTTGGGGTTGTGGTTTAGAGGTTTAGCGCTCGCCTAGCACATGGGAGGCCCTGGGTTCAATCCTCAGCACCACATAAAAATAAATAAGTAAGTAAAGGTATTGTGTCCAGTTACAACAAAAAATAAATATTAAAAAAAGAAGACAAGTCAAATGTTATTACTTAGACGGCACTTTCCTTAATAGAAACTATTGATTTTATTGATGATTTTACTGATTTTTGAGGTAATTGTGCTAAAACCAAGGACACATTTTGAACTCCAGCATATTACCTAGTCTGGATTTAGTTAACAGTAAACAGATATGACTATATATATCAACATATGGATTTTTTTTTTTTTTTTGGTTCCAGGGATTGAACTCGGGGGTGCTCAACCACTGAGCCATATCTCCATTCCTTTTTCAAAATTTTTAATTTTGAGATGTCTCACTAAGTTGCTTAGGACTTCACTAAGTTGCTTGAGGATGGCTTTGTATTTGTGGTCCTCCTGCCTCAGCCTCCTGAATCACTGGGAGTACAGTGTGCCATCATACCCGGAAACATGGAATATTGAGTAAGAGTCAAGGTTGCCTGAGACCAAATGGGACCTACATTATACTGTAGAGCAGATGGGCTCATTTGTACTTTTTGTTATTTTTAAATTTTTCTGTTTTTAAATTGGTGTATTATAGTTGTACACAGTGATGGGGATTTGTTGTTACATATTTGTACATACACACAATATAATAATATAATTTGACCAATATCGTTTCCCAGCACTTTGGACTTGTTTTTAATCTCAAAGACCTATGTAAGGGGCCAACCATCACTGACCAAAAAAACAAAACAACAACAAAAAAAAACTACTATGGTATTATGAACTAGCCTTCATTTATGTTAAATTGCTTTTGTGAAGAAATCTGCTTTCAGTAGGATCATCTATCTACCTTTTGGCCCCTTACCTCTTCTGCAGTCAACCTTAGGTTAACTAAGCTTTTCCAGCATTCTGAGATAGGTGACTTGATACAGGTGAAATTAAGGTCAGACTAGTGTTTTGTTGATTATTTGCAATATATTTGGTTTTTGGTGGTTGTGGTAGTCATTAAGTATGACAAACATTGCTATTTCTGTGTTTATGTTAAATTATCTTTCCTTTTGGTGAAAGAGCAAGAAAAGTCAACCGTAATAGCTTGTTTTGGATGAAAGTAAGCCTTCATTTTTTTATGTCAGTTTTCTAACCACTTTATGGAGTTCTGCTTTTTTTTTTTTTTAACTGATGATTGAACCTAGAGTTGTTTACCATTGAGTGACATTTCCAGCCAGTTTTATTCATTTTTTAAAAATATTTTAAAAAATATTTTTTAGTTGTAGATGGACACAATTGCTTTATTTATTTTATGTGGTACTGAGGATCGAACCCAGTGCCTCACTCATGCTAGGGAAGCTCTCTACCACAGAGCTGTAACCCCAGCCCTTATTATTCATTTTGAGACAGGGTCTGATTAAGTTGCTGAGGGTCTTGCAAAGTTGCCCAGTTTGGCCTCAAACTTGGAATCCTGCCTCAGCATCTGAGTTGCTGGAATTATAGGTGTGTACCACCAGGCCTAAGAGTCTGTAGGGGGCTCCAGAAGACAGGATTTAGTCTTAGAGCAGTGACTGAATCTTCACAGCAATTTGCAGTGAGACATTTCATATTATAATCCAGTATATAGCACACCCCAAACAAGTTTACCATACAACATTTAGGCTTACTATCCAATAAACAGTTGGGGTTTTATTCTTTTAGATAAATATTCTTATCTGTATCCACTGTTGGACTTTCAAGGTTTTAGTTTGGAAATGAGTTGCAGGATGGGTTGAATTTTTAAATTACTGTCTTTTTCACTGTGAAATTATAAATACTATTTTGAGTATAAAATAACTCTTTTGCTCAGAAAAGTGGTCTGGAGTCTAAAGTTGGTCCTTAGTCTACAAAATGAAAAGGCATACATTAACTTCATATTTAGTTTTTAGTTATAAGTGTATGACACAGTATCTTCATTTTTATTTTTATGTGGTACTGAGGATCGAACCCAGTTCCTCATGCATGGTAGGCAAGTGCTCTACCTCTGAGCCACAACCCTAGCCGCATTAACTTCTTAATTACTTGATACTCTTTCTTAAACCTGAAGGGTGTTTTATTTTATTTTAAAAAGACAACTTCTGTGTGACTTTTTAAACTTGCATACAGATTTTGTACTTTTGTTATTTGTCCTCTTGGGAAGGAGGTAGAATATTAGTGCATTGGTGCTACTTTTTATTGCAATTCAGTTCACTGCAGAAAGTATACACACACACATAAAAGAAATGCCTGTGAAGTCCATACAACAACTACTACTACTTAGTGTCTATAAATCAATAAAAGTTACTTGGCTTTGATTGTACTTATTTTAGAGTTCACCTTAGCCTTCGATGATTCAAAACAAACCAATTTTAATTTCTATGAAAAAGTTGTGCATATTCTAATATTGTGCCATTGAATTTTCACACTTTTTGAACCAAGTATCCCTGTAAGTTTATAAGAAATACAATAAAACCCTGTATAAAATTAATAACCTATTTCTTTTAAAAAATCTATATGATTTTTAAACTTCTGTATTGATTTTTTTCCACTATGTTTCTTAAAATTTTAATTTTATTTTTAGCACATACTTGTACATAGAGGGTAAAATGTGATATTTCTATATATGTATACAGTGAGTACTCATCAGAACAGGGTAATTATCATTTCCATCTCCTTATCATTTATGTTTGGAAGCTTCAAGCTCCTCTTTAGTCCTTCATGAAATATACAGTATGTTGTTGTGAGTGATAGCCATCCTACTCTGAGGTAGGACGCTAGAACTTCATTCTTCCTATGGCCTTTGGCACCTCTTACCAGCTTTCTCTTCCACTGCCCCCACTCCCCCTGACCTTCCTAGCCTCTGGTGATTACTATTTCTTCTGAAATTGACTCTCTTCCTTAGCATCTATATGGGAGAGAACATGTGACATTTGTCTTTCTGTGTTGGCTTATGGTTAATGTCCTTCAGTTCCTCCATTTTGCTGCAAATGACAGGATTTCATTCTCTATGGCTAATATTCCATTGTGTATGCATGCCATATTTTCCTTATACATTCATTCATTCAAGGGACACCCTGATAGTTGTGAATGTTGCTGCATTAAACATGGTAGCATAGGTATCTCTTTGATATGCTGATTTCATTTCCTTGGATATCTCAGAAGTGTGTTGACTGGATCAGACAATACATTTTAGCTTTTTTTTTTTTTTTAGTTGTCAATGAATATTTATTTATATGCGGTGCTGAGAATCAAACCCAGTGCCTCACACATGCTAGGCAAGTGCTCTACCACTGAGCTACAACCCCAGCCCAGATTTTAGCTTTTTGAGGAACCTCCATACCATTCTCCATAATGGCTGTTCTAATTTACATTCCCACGAACAGTCTGTAAGAGTTCTCTTTGCATCCTTCCCAGCAATTTTTTTTTTTTTTTTAAATAGCCATTCTGACTCGGGTGAAATAACTCATGGATTTAATTTGCATTTCCCTGATGGCTAATGATGTCTACCTCCCCATCCCCCTTTTTTGATACCAGGGATGGAACCCAGGGGTTCTCAACCACTAAGACACATTCCCAATCCTATTTTCTTATTTATTTATTTTTGGTACTGGGGATTGAACCCAGGGGGCACTCAACTACCGAGCCACATCTCCAGCTGTATTGTATTTTATTTAGAGACAGGGTCTCTTGGGCTAGGGCAGTGGCTCAGCGGTAGAGCACTTGTCTAGCACATGGCAGGCCCTGGGTTCGATCCTCAGCACCACATATAAATAAATAAAATAAAGGTATTGTGTCAACTACAACTAAAAAAAGAAAATATTTAGAGATAGGGTCTCACTGAGTTGCTTAGCGCCTCGTTTTTGCTGAAGCTGGCTTTGAACTTGCAATCCTGTTTCAGCCTCCTGAACAGCTGGGATTACAAGCATGTGTGACTGTGCCTGGCTGATGTTTACCATTTTGTCATATGCTTGTTGGCCATCTGTATTCTACTGAGAAATGTCTGTTAAGATCATTTGCTCATTTGTTAAAGAATATTTATTTACGTATCTTTAATTTTAGGTGGACACGTTACTTTGTTTCTTATGTGGTACTAAGGATCTAAACCAGTGCCTTATGCATGCTAGGCAAGCACTCTACCACTGAGCCACGACCCCAGCCCCCATTTACTCATTTTTTAAAAAATTTTTTAATATTTATTTTTTAGTTTTTGGCGGACACAACATCTTTGTTTGTATGTGGTGCTGAGGATCGAACCCGGGCCTCACGCATGCCAGGCGAGCACGCTACCGCTTGAGCCACATCTCCAGCCCCATTTACTCATTTTTTTAAGTTGGATTATTCCTTGAGGTTTTGAGTTCCTTATATATCTTACACATTAATCCTTTGTCTATGAATAGTTTACATATTTTCTTCCATGCATTATGTTGTCTTCTTTGTTCTGTTGTTTCCTTTGTTCTGTTGATTGTTTAGTTACCTGTTTAATATAATTCCATTTGCCTTTTTTTGCTTCTGTTGCCTCTGCTTTTGGGGTCTTATCCAAAAAGCCATTGTTATATCTACATCTTGAAATGTTTCCTTTATGTTTTATTCTAGTAATTTCATAGTTTTGGCTCTTACATTTAGGTCTTTGATCCACTTTGAGTTGATTTGTTTTATATATGGTGAGAGGGGTCGAGTTTCAACCTTCTGATCTCCAGCTTTTCTACACCACTATTGAAGAGGCTGTGCTTTCTCCAGGGTACAACTTTGATGCCTTTGTTGAGAATCAGTTGGCTATAGATGCCTGGTTTATTTCTGTATACATAACTGAACTTTTTCAGTTTCTAAAATGTGAAGAGAATGATTGGAAACATGATGAAAATGTTGCAATATCTTCAGAAGTGCATAAAAGAATACCATTTAAGTTTATAAAGTACAAATCTATGAAGGTACCAAATATAGTATTTTTAAATCTCTTATACATTTCTTTTGGAATTCCTTAGGTAATAAACCTTACTTTCCCATAACACCATGGTTCCAAGCAAATATTTTCAGTTATAATAAATTATGATTTCTAACTACTCATTTAAAAAAGAATAACTGCCATATATTGAATGTAGACTGATTGGCCCAAGTAATGAGCTGAGTAATTTGCCTGCACTCTGTGCTTACAACAGCCTTTGAGAAAGATGCTTTTATCTCCTTGTTTAGTTTTGAAAATGGATTTTTGGAGAGACTCAGTTTGGAGAGACTCCTCTGAGGGTCACAACCTATAGTGGTGGGATCAGGGTTTGAACATCATGAGTTTGACTCCAGAATTCATATTCTTTTTTTTTTTTTTTAGTCGTCATTAGACCTTTATTTTATTATTTATTTATATATGGTGCTGAGAACCCAGTCCCTCACACATGCTAGGCAAGCACTCTTCCACTGAGCTACGACCCCAGCCCCAGAGTTCATGTTCTTAACCTCTGTGGTCTACTGCTTCTAATAAAATGGAAAATTGCAAGCCTGTGGAATGTCACTGATCTTTTATATTAGTGTCTGTCAAATACTGCCATTCTGGTTTCATCTGGCTTATCTGCCTTGGATTGGAACCTAGCTCCCTTGGGGAGCAACATCATGTAGGAAACCATAGAGAAAGGTTTATTTATGCTAATTTGTAGAAAAACATTTTGAAGTAATAATCTTCTGTGACCTCCACAGTGTACAGCCAGCCAGTTTGATACATTTCACAACAATTTGGCTATATCATAACCTATGTTTATTTTATTTTCAATTTTATCTTAGTTATTTTCCCTGTGGCAAACTGAATTATGATAATCTTGCAGTATTTCTACCCTGCTCCTTTGTGTTTTTCAATATTTCTGGTGCCTTCTTCTTTTTAACCTTGGCATTAGAAAAATCATGTTGTACATAAATAAGTTTACATGCTTTAATTTAATGGTGTTTTCATATCGTATACTAAATTTTCTAGGCAAAGTGCTGAGAATAGCAGTGTTCTCTTACAGTTGTTTTTAAGCCATAGATTTTTTAAAAAGAATATATTCTCAGTGAATAAAACTGATGTTCATGTCATTGTTCTATTTATAGAATTTTTATATGTTCAGATTTTTTAATTTTAGTAATGTACTTATAATCCTCTAGTAATGCTTTCTAGTTTTCACTGTTTTAGCAACTAGAAATGTTTATTGACTAATAATTTTATGGTAACAATTGTCATCTGAAAAAAAGAAGAGTAATCAGTCTTGAGAGAGTGGGGACTTTTTGTTCTTTGACAGCCCAATGAAAAGGTTTTAGTTTTTGACAAATTTTATAGCCAAAAGGAATATTTCCAATATAACTATATCAAGGAAATTGCTGAGATAAAAGATGATGATTATAACATTCTGCTGGTAACATAGTACATTGTTTTAGAAAGGTAATTCCAACTAAAAATGAAACTGAATTATGTATTTTAAAAATATTTCTACCATTGACTGGTTAAAAAAAAGTTTATGTGCTCTTATTAAAGAATTATCAACTGTTTTGCTCTGAATATAAAAGATTGGGAAGAATTTTATATAGAGAAGTTAATTTCTTAGAGTTATAAGTTTTTTATTTTTTGAAAATTGTCTACCAATAGCTTTGAAGCACTTCTGTCCCTGTGATTTATTTAAATCCTAATAAATTATACATTTCTGCACTTTAGCCATTCATGTGAAAATTATTTGGAGTCATCTCAATAGAATGGTGCTGTGTGGTCTCTTGAGGCTCCAAGTATGTCAAAGAAGTTTAATCCACTCTTAGTTTTATATTTTCAAGTGAATATTATTGATAAATTAGATAAAGTTGAAGAGAGAGTCTATTTAAAGATTGAAGTAAATTATTAAAATCTACTTAAGGATGAGGACATACTTATATAAGGACTCCTTATGGAACACTTCTGTTCTGAGTTTTATTATTTTTGGAAAGCTTTTTGTGAGTTTAGACACCTATTAATTTCTCAGCAATGCTTCCTGCTCCTCTAAAAATGGTCTCTAATTGGGGCATTAAGATGTGCACAGAGCTGTTTTGACATTACGAACACAGCTTCCCAGTTATTTTGTCTTGCTGTGTTGCCCAGGCTGGCTTGAATTTGCCATCCTCCTGCCTCAGCCTCCTGTTGTCTCTCCTGTTTTATGACTCAGGGATTGCCCTTTTATTCATTCTGAGGTTTTGATTGTTGTCATTAGCAATAATTTTGTGTTCCATAGGCTTAAGGTGGCAGAATTGGTTACAATAAAAGATTTCAATTGTTTTCCTTTCTTTGCAGCTTACATGAGTCAGAATCCAAATAAAATGTATGCCCTTAAAATAGCTGGAAGGTACAATGAGGTTTGATTATGTTCAACATCCTTTGTCATTCTTGCCCAGAAACATGGATTTTTTTAATATGTGTGCCATACAAAGAAACTAAGAAAACACTAGGCAAGACAGAGTAAAAAATTCTGCCTACAGAGGCCCTTTAGTAACTATTGAATAAATGATTTAATGAAGAACTAGGAGAAGTAATAAGGAGCAAACTCTCTGCCTTTGATTTGGCTCCTTTTCATTTTATTTACCACAATTTTAATGGTGCTAAGAAGAAATGATTGCAAATTTGGAAATGAAATTATAAAAACTATTATGATAACATGATATACTCTGTATATTTTTTAGTGAAAAAAATATAGTACTACTAAGTACTACTAAGTTTGTACAAGTATGGTATTTAACCATTGTTTGATAACTGTGTTCATATTTCAATTCTTATTACCTATGTGAGCTGAGATTAATTAAGCCTTTTGAAGACTCAGTTTACTCATAAAATGGGTATTTTAAAATTAGTACCCATTTAATGTTCACAGGATTGGAAGCATTATAATGAGATAGTATCATTAAAGGTACTTTGTGAAGTGTTTATCACCATTAGCACGTCATCTAAGCTTCATTACATTGTCTGAATGGAATTATTTTCAACCACAATTGAATTTCCTATGTGGGTTATTAAGTCATGTGGAATCACCTAACAGAATGTGTTAGCATTGTTGGAAAAAAGAGAAGGAAACATTTCATACCTGACTTTGCACCTCTGTGTTTGTATAATACATCACAATAATCAACTATGTATATAGACAACCAGATCTTAGGTAACAATATTTTCTAATCCTTGGTGCACAATACATGCAGCCATGAAAGGAACCAAATACAGTCTGTTTTGACAGTCTTATGAGTCACTGCAGCCAATCGAAGGAATTTCCTTTCCAAATTAGAATTCTCTCTTACCAGTTTTTTTTAAATTTTAATTTTATTTATTCTAATTTGTTATATATGACAGCAGAATGTAATTCAATTCATATTACACAAATGGAGCACAATTTTTCATATCTCTGGTTGTACACAAAGTAGAGTCACACCATTCGTGTTTTCATACATGTACTTAGGGTAATGATGTCTGTCTCTTTCCACCATCTTTCCTACCCCCATGCCTCCTCTCTTCCCCTCCCTCCCCTTTGCCCTATCTAAAGTTCATTCATTCCTCCCATGCTTCCCCCAACATCCCCATTATGAATTAGCTTCCTTATATCAGAGGAAATATTCGGCATTTGGGTTTTGGGGATTTGGCTTACTTTACTTAGCATTATATTCTCCAACTCCATCCATTTACCTGCAAATGCCCTGATTTTATTCTCTTTTAATGCAGAGTAACATTCCATTGCGTATATATACCACATTTTTCTATCCATTCATATATGAAGGTATCTGAATTGGTTCCACAATTTAGATATTGTGAATTGTGCTGCTATAAACATTGATGTGGCTCTGTCTCTGTAGTATGCTGTTTTTAAGTCCTTTAGGTATAAACTGAGGGGTGGGATAGCTGGGTCAAATGGTGGTTCCATTCCCAGTTTTCCAAGGCATATCCATACTCTTTCCTAGATTGGTTGCACTACTTTGCTGTCCCACCAGCAATGTAACTGTGTGCCCTTTCCCCCACATTCTTGCCAACACTTATTATTGTTTGTATTCTTATTAGTTGCCATTCTGACTGGAGTGAGAAGAAATTTTAGTTTTAATTTTGCATTTCTCTAATTGCTAGAGATGTTGAGCATTTTTTCATATATTTATTGATTGGTTGTAAATTTGCTCCCATTCTGTAGGCTCTCTATTTACTCCACTGATTGTTTCTTTTACTGAGAAGAAGCTTTTGAGTTTGAATCCATCCCATTTATTGATTCTTGATTTTAATTCTTTCACTATAGGAGTCTTATTAAGGAAGTCAGGGCCTAATCTGACATGATGGAGATTTGGGCCTACTTTTTCTTCTATTAGGTGCAGGGTCTCTAATCCACTTTTAGTTGACTTTTGTGCATGGTGAGAGATAGGGGCTTAATTTCATTTTGTTGCATATAGACTTCCAGTTTTCCCAGCACCATTTGTTGAAAAGGCTATCTTTTCTCCAATATATGTTTTTGGTACTTTTATCTAATATAAGATAACTGTATTTATGTGGGTTTGTCTCTGTGTCCTCTATGCTGTACCACTGGTCTATTTTGGTGCCAATACCATGCTACTTTTGTTACTGTTGCTCTGTAGTATAGTTTAAGCTCTGGTATAGTGATGCCACGTGATTCACTCTTATTGCTAAGGATTGCTTTAGCTATTCTGGGTTTTTTATTTTTTTCCAGATGAATTTTATGACTGCTTTTTCTAATTCTATGAGGAATGTCATTGGGATTTTGATTGAAATTGCATTAATTCTATATAGTGCTTTTGGTAGTGTGGTCATTTTGACAATATTAATTCTGCCTATTCAAGAACAAAGGAGATCTTTCCATCTTCTAAGGTCTTCTTTAATTCCCTTCTTTAGTGTTCTGTAGTTTTTATTGTAGAGGTCTTTCACTTCTTTCATTAAGTTGATTCCCCAATATTTTTTTTGAGGCTATTGTAAATGTAAATGGAGTAGTTTTCCTTGTTTCTCTTTCAGAGGATTTGTCTCTGATAAATAGAAATGCCTTTGATTTATGGGTGTTGAGTTTTTATCCTGCTACTCTGCTGGATTCATTTATTAGTTCTAGAAGTTTTCTGTTGGATTTTTTTTTGGGGTCTTTTGTGCATAGAATCATATTGTTGGCAAATAGTGATAATTTGAGTTCTTTTCCTGTCCGAATCCCTTTAATTTCTTTTGTCTGTCTAATTGCTCTGGATAGTGTTTCAAGAACTATGTTAAACAGAATTCCTACCAGTTTTTTTTTAATATCACATAGAAACATAGATATTTCCCCAGTCTTTTGCTCTTTGATGCACTTAACAGTCATACCTCAAAAGATCCTTACTGGTTGTTCTGTTGGATGATATGATCTGCTCCAGTCTGATGAATCCTTTAGAGTGAATCTTTTAGTTATGTAAAAAAGAGTTTTTTTTTCTTTGCCTTAATTCTGTGAGGTGTATATACTTGCATATAAAAAGGAATTGTGCTTTAGGTTGCAATCAAAGGATAATTATAATAGAAAAATTGATATTATTTTATATAGAGAATAGATTTGTTTGGTAGATAATAGAATAGCTGTTGAATAAGATATGTTTTTAGTACAAAGTCTGTGAAATAACTGCACAACTCATTCTTGAACTTTGTTTCTGGGTAAAAAAGGTAGAAAAGTACTTACAAAGAAGAAAGCTGTCATTTTTGCCATCCCACAACTTTATAAAATTATCATCTCAATATATTCTGGAAAAAAACATGTTATTAAAACAAACTTTTTATTTTTAGTGGGTTCTATCATAACCATTAAGCAAATGATTTATTGTACAATCCATAATATAAAATGTTTTAAACACATGAAAATATTCCACACATTACATCTTGAAATGTACTGGAGATAGAACCCAGGGGTGCTGTATCAGTGAGCTACATTGTCAGTCCTTTTTATTTTTTGAGACAGAATCTCCATAAGTTGCCTAGAATGATCTCTAACTTGTGATCTTCCTGCCTCTGCCTACCTAGTCACTGGAATTACAAGGGTATGCCACTGTTCTTGGCTTCCTGATCATTTTAATAGAGGTGTATAAAAAGTGACGAGAAGGAAGGAGGCACGCACAGCAAAGAATCATCATTTCACCAGGCAATGGCCTACATCTGTAATTCCATTTGTAATTCAGGAGGCTGAAGCAGGAGGATGACATGTTCAAGGCCAGCCTCAGCAATTTAGTGAGACCCTTAGCAACTTAGTGAGAACCTGTCTCAAAATTAAAATAAAAAGGACGGAGATGTAGCTCAGTGGGAAAGCTCTCCTGGGTTTAATCTCAATAAAAAATTTAATTAATAATAAATAAATGAAATAGGATTGGGCATGTAGCTCAATGGTAAAGTTTTTCTGGGTTCAATCCCCACTACCATGAAAATCAGTCAGTCCATTCAATGTGACCCAAGGGAGTCTTGTTCTTTTGTGGGACTATTTGTATTTCTCTATTTTATACTTCCTTAGGACAATATGGCTCTCTATTTAGAAAACTCTGAGTCTTTTTTTTTTTAAACCAATTTCTTGTGGCAAAGGATTCTTCTGTAGGAAGAAGGAAGAAAGAGGTTGTAGAACATGATTCCCTCAGGGATAAACCGGGGGCAGGGAGACCCTCTTCTTTGTTTTCTGCTTTATTCTTTCTTATAATTGGAGTGATTAGCTTAATGTGACTACCCAGAAGCCAGAGGCGGAGTTGCACTTCAAATTTAAAAGCAAAACCAGGGATAGCAGGTGTGAAATTTTTGATAATGGCTTTACCAAACTAGATCTGGAACATTAGATGAAGGGACTTTTTCTGCCAATAATATTACCTGTAGATTGCATTTTAACACTATACTTTAACCCAAAAAGGTAAGCATCTGCAGAACAAGCCTGTCTTATAACTGATACAACAAACTCAAGGACTATGTATTTGTTCAAACCTTTACATGGTTATAGTACTTTCCACTGCAGGATGACAAACTGCATGTGAGTCTGGGGCTTTCATGCAAGAAAAGATCATTTGCTATTGCTACTCCATGCATTAGTAGTTATACCATAAAGCAACTTTGAGAATTTATGAAGAACTTTTCACCACTGAGTTATGACAGGAACAAATGAGTGTCGTCTGCACATTTGTTTTAAGGGCATATAACATTATATGATAAGCACAGAGGATAGATAGATCTTTGCCATTTCCCCCCCATGCATGCTGATTCTGCATAACCTTGGTAGCTCAGATTTTTATAAGAATTATCTCTATCTTCTGAGCAATCAGAAGCTGGCAACACTAAGAAGAGAAACTCTAAAATAATTTTTAAATTTTCATTCTTTTCCCACTATCTGATTTAACTATTATTTTAAGACACTGCAGATATTTCAGTAATGAATGCAATTCTAGATATTTCTTCTTAAAGGTAATATTTATCCTAGAGTAAAAATTCCCGAGCTGAAGTTGGTGAGGATCAGTTAGATGAAAATGTGGCTTGAAAATTGTGATTTTTTTAAATGCATAGATATGTTAGAAAGTTTTGCTGCAATGGGGCACAAAACCCATAAATATCAGCATTTGGGGTGGTCATTAAAATATGTCTCTTCATTGTTTTTTTTAATTTTTTTTTTTTAATTTTTATTGTTGGTTGTTCAAAACATTACATAGTTCTTGACATATCATATTTCACACTTTGATTCAAGTGGGTTATGAACTCCCATTTTTACCCCGTATACAGATTGCATAATCACATCGGTTACATATCCACTGATTTTTTTTTTTTAATTTTTATGGCTTACAAAGTGCTTGTGATTCTACTTCAGATTAATTGCATTTTGCCATGTGAGAGCTATGTACTTTTACAGACTACCCAGTAACTAAGTATGTCCTGTAGGCTAGAAATGTATGGAGAGGGAAATAGAAATGTGAAGCATGTGGGTAGGAAGAACTACATAAAAAGTTGCCTGACACTTGAGCAGTTCTTGGAATTCAGTAAGTCTGTGTACAGAAAACAGTGTCAGTTGCATGGCCTGTAGTTTGTGTTGTCTAATAAAAACCTAGAAGTAACAGAGAAAGCTTTAGTTGCACACTCACTTCTGTTTTGTTAGTTCAGCTAATGGCATGAATGCTTTGCACAGCCCCTGTGTGTTTTCCCCACATTTGGATAAATAAGCTAATGCACTACTTCCAGAGAGCTTGGTTTTAGGTAATAGGCTGTCTTCTCTTTGTGGTATTTCTATTTTAATTTCACAACCTAGCATCTGCTTCAAGAATCATTGATGCTAAAGGATATGTCACAGGGGTGGATGGAAAGCAGTGGGAGGATGAACACTAAAGCAATCTACCATTCTTGTATTATGTCAGGTCTCAATTTCCTCTAGGATTTCCGGTGAATCCTCAGCTGTGGCCATCAGTTGAGCAGAAATGGGGAGGAAATCATAGAGGGGCCTTAGGAAGAGTTTGATGGTGGACTTGTGTCAGACAGAGGTCCTTGCTTGAAAGATGAGATAGTCATTCCAGGCCACAGCAGAATATGCTGTTGGTCTGTCCTAGGTAGATAGGGTTCTGCCCTGCCCCACTTGATGTGGACTGTCTATGCTCATGAGCAGTATGCTGTCATGACTAGCGATTGAATCCACTCAATTTTTTTTTTCAGGCAAGTAAAGCAGTATTACAACACTTTTATTAACGGCCCGTCAGTGGCACTCACTCACCAAAGAATACTGCAGAGATTACACAGGATGCCAGTTTATGTACTAGCAATATAATTCCCTCTCCTCTCCATGCAAGAAAGCATTAGAGAATGCAAAGGAGAGAGTGACTTCATTGTAGGGGATAACCTCAGATCTACCCTAATTTATGACAGTGGATTTTTCGTAAATGTTGACACTCTTCAGAGAAAATGTACCTTGCACAAGATGTTGAGAATCACTGTCTTTGAATAGCAACTCTGAACTCTGACTGCACACCAGTGGGTTCTTAGGGAATGTTTAAAAAAATGCTGGTTACTGGACCCCAGCTCTGAAGATTCTAATTCGATAGTCCTAAAAGAGGAGTTTGAGTGCATACACACATACTGTCAATATAAACATGTGTGCTAAGTATGTACTATCTTCTGAGCAATCAGAAGCTGGCAACACTAAGAAGAGAAACTCTAAAATAATTTTTAAATTTTCATTCTTTTCCCACTATCTGATTTAACTATTATTTTAAGACACTGCAGATATTTCAGTAATGAATGCAATTCTAGATATTTCTTCTTAAAGGTAATATTTATCCTAGAGTATATAGGATAAATATGTTTATAGGCATGTATGTGTGAGAAAAAAATTATATAGTGAACTTCCCTGAGTGATTCAGTCATGTAGCATGGAAAAATACTTTCTAAAATCATTCCATATATTGATGACACATAATTCAGCAAGCAGGATATGGGTTATGTTCCCAAAGAGGGTTAAGGACACAGTCACTGTGACATTTTGCATATAAAATCTGAGTGCTACTAATGTCATTGAAGGACTCGAATTCACAGTCTCCAGCATGGGTAAGGGCAGAGCACTGGAAAAAGGTTAGCAAATCATGTCTCCTACGACCCCATCCTGGTCACCACGTCAGTACTCACCTTCTGCAGATCTTCCCTAGCACATGAAGGGGAATTATGCTCCACTCAAAGAATTGTGGGAAGTGTCACTGGGACGGAGAATATGCAAGGAGGTAAGGTGGAGCCTGTGCTAGCAACACGTGGTGAAAGCTTTAACTGTACCAAGGCTGAATTCTGGGTAAAATACACACCACTGTCATTCTTGTCCATTGACCACAGTAAGCTGATCTTGACGATGATAATAACTCACAAAAACTGAGCACATATTCTAGGCTGTCCTAAGAACTCATTTTATTTGTGGTTACTGGACCCCAGCTCTGAAGAGGTGGGTACTTGAGGTGGGTACTTGTATTATTCCATTTTGCCAATGAGGAGCTCAAAGGGCTGAGAAGTTAACTTGCCCAAATCACAAAGCTAGTGAGTGATAAGGCCAATGAATGTTTCAATGCACACGGCCCAGCTCTCACAAATGGCCCCACCTTACTACTCCGTATCCCAGATCAGAGTGTGAGAGGGAGGCTGTTTTACACCATCTTCACAAACTTTAAAAAAAAAAAAAAAGGAACCAACAGGTTTTATTCTGGCCAAATTTATATAAAAGCAAAAATGAGGTTTCGGATCATTTCAGATTTGCCTAGGATGACTTTAAAATTTAAAAAGTTACCAGGAACGAGGCTGGTAACTTAACCATAAACGAGGCTGCTTTTAGAATAGTTATAGAAATTTCCAAATGCTGCTTAAAAGAGTAGGCAGCTAACTCTATTCATTCCTAGCATTAGTTTTGGCTCCCATAAATTTACCTCCTATTATTATTATTGCTTAATATAATATTTAAATATTGGAAAACACGAAGAGAACTCGCTCTGACAATTTTATTGTTCATTCCAGTTTAAACAAATATTGTCTTGGGGCAGTGATGCATTCACTATTATTAGTTCCTGTCATCACTATATATACACTTTTTTTTTTCCTATTTGTGCCTCTTTTATGCTCATTCTATTCTTCAAAAGTGTCTTTATGAAGATACATCTGTTTAGCTTTGGTGATTAGCAGAAACATTAGTGAACCTACTCTTTCAGAGCATAAATATTTAATGGATGTTCCTCATTAATTTCTTCTGAAACTGACTCTTGTTAGACTACGGTTAGATATATTTCTTGAATTAAGACCAGATATAAGGAGCAGGGACTCTGTCTATTTTGAAAATAGGCCATTTAGTTTTAAGGGAAAATTATGACATTGGCGTCCATCAGTGGCAATAAGAGAAAGCCTGTTTTACTGAGATGCATCATGTCTTTTGTTTGCTTAGGGCCTTGCATCAAAAGTGTCTGTTTATCAATCTGTTTCTTTAATTTTCCACACAAGTCTGCCTTTTAATCAAACAGATCCAAAATCCAACTATCCCTCCTAGGCCTGCCCTTGACCTCCTGTCTCCCTTTTCTTTGTAAAACAGCCCATTTTTTTTGCCTGACAGCTGTGGTGGTGGTGAGGTCTCCTCTGAGCTGATACATACACACAGAACCCTGTCCCAGTTTAGTGTTCATTTCCTATCCTGCTATTTATTAATATATATCTAGTATAAATAAGCTGGTGCAATTAATGAGTAGGTAATAAAAATACAGGTTCTGAGACAAATAGCCCAGTAAAATACTTCCCTGAGGGCTTTCTCCTGATTAATAGTTGATTTCCTTTTATGAAAAGAGGGACACATTAGCGTTTGCCTGGTTCTGACACTCAGGGCAGGCAAATCTCACCTCTAGTATCAGCAATGCATCCTCTTGGTCTTCTGAGGATCTGGAGAAATTACTCAGCCTCCCTGTAAGGGGGGCTACACTTCACTCATCATAGGCAAGTTGGTATTGGTTTAAAAACAAAACAAAAAAACTAGTAAATTACATTGATTATACAGAAGTGTGTGCCTCAAATGCAGGACCAGTGTGTAAGTCCCAAGTGGCTGTGCTAAATTCTAAGTAATGGCAGCCATTGTGGGACAGACTGAGCAGTATTCTTGGAAGTCTTCTTAGACCTGCTGGCTCCCGAAGGTCTGGTACCCCCAAGATAACAATGCCATGTATTAACGAGAAATGTTAGTGTCAACCAGAAAGACCAGCAATAGCAGATTGATTAAATAAATTATGGGATGGCAATATAATGGAATAGACTACACTGATTATAAATAATATTGTCATAATAAAAATAGTTAACTGTTTAGAACAGGTCAAGCATAGTGCTAAGTATTAAATAGGATTTCCACCTTTTTATTGGTGCATTATGATTATCCAAAACAGTGGGATTCGTTGTTACATATCTGTACATGCACATAATATAACAGTGTGATTTGGTCAATTTTATTCCCCAGAACCTCCCCTTTCCCTTCTCCCTGGCTTCCTTCCTCTGCTGTATTGGTATTCCTTCTATTTTCATGAGTGTTAAGTAGTTTTAAAGAATGTTTTTAAAAATATATCATGTAGTTTTATGATAATTTATTATAAATTTTTTTGTATTTTTATAATAATTTTTATAATAATTTTTAAGGTATGTAAGAATGTATGCCCATTTTACAGATAGGAAAGTTTTAAAACACAAAGGGATTAAGTAGCTTGCATAGAATCACACAGAGAAGAAATAGCAGAATTGGGCTAGGAATCCAGGTATATGAAATTTGGAAAATTAAGCAAAGGAATTGTTAAAGGAGAAAATGACATTAAGAAACTTTATCCAGTAACCTCTCATTTTAATTTTTTAAAAGAATAGTTTTTCTTTTTCTCTTTTACCAGTAATCATGTATCATCTTTGCCTTTTTATGATTGGAAAAAAGTCATTTTTATATTTGAAATAAAATATGTTGAGTTATATTTGACATAGAACATATGGCTCTTTATAGGACTATACTGCAATGTTTATTTAGTGTCTCCTTGATGTCAGGTTGACATTCCTTCCTTTGTGATTTCTGTTTGAATTTTAGAAGAGTAGACAAACTTGTGAAAAAAAAAAACTCAGAAAAAAAGCATAAAGTCCCAGTTTGCTGTTCAGTTGATTCCCACTGTAATTTAGAATTGATGCAGAAAGGAAACACCAGGCAATGACTCTTGCGTGTCTAACGAACTGCAGTGGACCCCGCAGGCAGTGGCCAAGAGGCGGCATGGCAGGAGTTAGGTGAAGGTACAATAGGAAAAGAGCACTCTCAACTCAATCTCAATATTGGTTTCTTTAATAAATGGAGCCATAAAATTGTATTGAAGTGAATATACATTATTAGTATCGCTTACCATGTTTATGATCCACTCCACATCAAAGTGACATAAAAAGCAGAGTTAGTACCAATTAATATCCAATTGCTCATCAAACTTTAATTTCTATTTGCTTTCCCCTGATTGATACATCTTTTATAACCAAAAGGCTCCATCTCTTTATAACATATGCTATCATTCAAGGCCACTTGTTTTAATCACTCTGCAAACCAGCATGAAAGTGTCTCATAATTCACCCGGGTTTTGTCACAAGTGGCTGAAGTTACAGCAGTGTTTTAAAAGGAGCAGCAGCCCTTCTCAGAAATGTTTGGAATTATTACAACTGTGGATCAGATCCCAGGCTTAGAGGCAGTCTTGTCTGATTGATGAAGAAAATGCTGAATTTTCAGAGGCATCAAATTTCTTTCTGTTTTCACCCCCTGGCTTGGATTTTGGTAGTGCAGCCGTAGAATGGGTTTAATAGCTGCAGGGACATTGGCACAGGTTTTGGGGAGAGGTGTCACCTGCAAGGCTGGCTCTGCAAGTGCAATTCCAGATAGTTACTCATCCACAGCCAGGGTTAATTTGGATTTAACACATGATAAAATAAACAAAGAAACAAACAGGAACTCTCATATCTTTCAGGTTACCTTTTATTAGGTCTACAGACAGTGAATTCAGTATCATCCAAGAGTTTTTGTGTTGTTTAGCTATTGTGAAAAATTGAGGGTTCTCCAGGGCACCCAAGGGAGTTCCCTGCACTCAGGGAAAGATCTCTGAGATCCTAGGGCCTTTCCCACTCCCCAGAGCCAAAGCCAGGCTTCTCAGAGGTCCAGGCCACTTCTATATTTTAAAAGCTCTTAATATATTACAAAATTAAAAATGTCAAAGCAGAACTATGAAATCGGCATATTTAAATTTTCACATTAAATAATGTAAATGCTTTTGGCATTTAAAGAAGAGGAAGAAGAGAAGGAAGAATGGTTAAAGGAAAAAGAAGAATGAAAATGAGAAAGCATGGTGGTGCAAACTTGTAATCCCAGAGATTAGGGTGGTTGAGGCAGAAGGATCACAAATTCAAGGCCAGCCTCAGCAACTTAGTGAGTCCCTGTCTCAAAATAAAAATAAAGAGGGGGCTGGGGATGTGGCTCAAGTGGTAACGCGCTTGGCTGGCATGCGGAGCGCTGGGTTCGATCCTCAGCACCAGATAAAAATAAAATAAAGATGTTGTGTCCACCGAAAACTAAAAAATATATTTAAAAATTTGTGCTCTCTCTCTCTCTCTCAAAATAAATAAATAAATAAATAAATAAATAAAAATAAAATAAAGAGGGCTGGAGAGGTAGTTCAGTGGTAACACACCTTTAGGTTCGATCCCCAGTACCAAAAGGAAAAAAATATTTTAAAAAATGAAAATAATTGTAAGTATAATCTTTTTTTCGGGGGGTACTAGGGATTGAACTCAGGGGCACTAGACCACTGAGCCACATCTCCAGCCCTATTTTGTATTTTATTTAGCGACAGGGTCTCACTGAGTTGCTTAGCACCTTGTTTTGCTGAGGCTGGTTTTGAACTAGAGATACTTCTGCCTCTGCCTCCCAAGCTGCTGGGATTGCAGGTGTGCATCACCACACCTGGCAAATAAAATCTTATTTGGAGAAAAAATTTCAAAAGCCTAAAGCCCCTGCTTCAAAAAACCTGGGCCAGACCCTGAAGTAAGTTCCCAGCCCTGGTGAGCCTTGCATGGAAAAAGAGATGGGGCAATTTCTGCCTGCCTTCAGTGGGGTGGAGGTGGACATGGGTGTGTCTAGTCCTTTGAACTATTTTAATATATAGGTCAAACAACGTTAAAGTAGGTTTTCTTTACAAGGGTTTGGGTGAGAACTATAATCCCAGTGCTCCTTATATCCTCCCATCCTACCACTGGTGTCTGGGTGAGGCAAACTGAGTGTGTCCATACCAAGCTGCGGGCATGACTCCCTCTCCCAACTATTCAAACAATGGCATGGTGGTGAGAACACAAATCCTGGAGACTTTCTTTTAAATCATGAGTCTGCATGTTCCTAGTTGTGAGATACTGGCCATGTTACTAAATTTCTGAGCCCCAGTTTGCTAAATTATAAATGCAGGGTAATAATGATACTCTCCTCCCTGTAGGATTGTTACGGGGATTAAATGAGATCACCCTGTCAAAGCACTGGGCACAGTGCCTGGCCTTAGCATAAATGTTCAACAAATACACTAGATATTATTACAAAATTATTGCTTGCTGAGCTCAAGCCTGCAGAGCTGGGAATGTGGAAGCATGGGTAGCTGTGCTACCTACCTGGGCAGCCGAGTGTTACAGCAAGAAGCCTTATGTCATCCAGGAAAGTCCAAAGGATAGTACTCATTTTGTTTTTTAAATCGCTATTTCAGACTTCCTATAAAGTTTAGAAAAGAATATAACAAACACCCAAAGTATCCATCATTTGCCTAAGAAATAAAACACTATGAACAATAAAGTGCTATACAGCTATTAAAATAAATAAACCAGAGCCATGCGGATAAATCTCAAAAACATAACATTGATCAAAAAGAGCAAGTGAATTCAGAATCATCGGAGACATCCAGTACAATACCATTTATATCAAGTTTATAAACTCGCACAACGATGCTGTGTACGAATTGTTTAGTGATGCATGCAGAGGCACTAAAAGTGTCTAGATATTCAGGGGAATGATAAGCAATGCTTTGAAGAATGGGAGCCCTTTAATTCTCAGGTGTCCTGGCTTTGTTCTCAGCAGGGCCTAGGTCAGGAGCTCCTCTCCCTGCTGTCTTTACACAGATGTTAGCCCCTGTGGAGACAGAACTCCAGGCAAGCAGTGTTAAATACACTGAAAGCAAAATTCTTCCTTTGAATGTACTCAGCTCCCATTAAAGTCCAGGGGCGCTCTCTCTGCAGGCCTCAGTCTCTTTTGGACTCTGCGAAGCCTCCTGCACATCATGACATGACATATTCAACCTGAATTCTGAAGGTTGGATGTAACATAAAAGCAGCCAACCAACAGCATAAATGTATGTGAAATGAAATCAATAAAAAGTGTATTTTTTCCCTCTATTGAAGATAGTCCTAGGAGGGTACATCACAGAAGCTGGGACAGTGCTAGGGAGATGCTAACAGGAAGGATGAAGGCAGCGGGAGGGGGTGGGTGTGAGCAGGGGGTGAAAGGTGGGAGTCGGTGTTAACATTCACTCTGTGAGCCAGGAGTTAATGAGAAATGCCCTTCCTTTCCCCTCTTCACTTGAAAACATCTACTACCAATGCTTAAGTGATGAAATAGGGACTTCTGGTTTTTTTCATCCTACTTTATTCTAAGAGGTCATCGTAATAAAGAATAATTCCTGAGATCACATCGATTTCTTTTGCAAAAGGTTGATACAAGATTATGAGTTTATGATGAGATGGAGAACTGGAATCAGGCAGAGAGAGAAATGATTTTGTCCATACGCTGTTTTGCAGCTAAAACCACAGCAAAGTTTTTATATTTCATGATAATAAAATGCCAGGCACTGCAACGAGTCCTTTGTGTCAGTGATTTCATTTATACCTGGTGGTAAACATAAAAGGTAACACAGCAGAGCTTCTGTGAAACCAGAGATACATGGTAAGTCACAATTGAACCCGGGGAGTCTGACTCCAAAATCTATGCTACATCTGTTATCACATAATATATGTTCCTCCACTGAAACTTATGCTGTGAATAGATGCTCTGTGTTTACTAATAAAATAATCCTCTAACTATATTCTAACTCTGCCACAGTGCTCTGCAATTATTCACCTGACCCTCTCTATCTATCATAAATCCTATATTATAAGTGACAATGTCACCTAGTAGTTGAAGCCTTAGTCTGAAACTGGGACCTCATCTCTAATACCCTTTCTTGTTCTAAAATTACCCTGCTGCGGCATGCACTTCTGTTCACCACCTCTCATGACTATCTTCTCTCTCAGAGCTGGGCCTTTGCACAATTTTTTTTTTAAAATATTACATATTCAAGTGTGGCCTCAGGGGATTGAACCATAGGTAGGCATCTGATAATTGGGGGAAGCAATCATTTGTGGTCAGAATCAGCCAGACTGTCTTCTGGGAATTTGGACAAACAAAGAAGGAATTAAAAAATAATGCCATCTCCTTTCTTGAACAGTGATGTCATTTAGAAATTCCTGAAGTCATCAGCTTCATAATTAATCCTAAAGACCAGCTCCATTTGAGCAGTTTGACTGTAGTGTACCATATTTTTATCTTTTATTTTTTTTATTATCCTGTCATTTTTCAGAATGCTTTACTTGGGGGTCACTAAGACTTTTGCTCTTATGTCATTATTGCTTTGAGGTGAGATTTCCAGGATTCTAGCTTATTTTACCTTAGTTATACTTCAGAATAATTTCTTCTTCTGCCATATTGTGGTGGTGGAGACTTAACTCAACCTCAGAAGTTCTATTGCAGTGGTGGAGACTTTCTTCAACCTCAAAAGTTCTATTGCAGTGGTGGAGACTTACCTCAACCTCAAAAGTTCTATTCAGACTGGGGATATAGCTCAGGGGTAGAGTGCTTCCCTACCTGGCACTGAAAATAAAAAAGTGCAATTTTCAGAGCACAGCATTATGATACATGTGTTGGTTTGTATTCATTTCATTTTCAGGGAGCAATAGATATTTTTGGACCTCTTGTCACCCAACTCCAGGCACACATTTTCCATGTACACGTAGAGCCTGGTATTATCTTGTGAGTTAACAGTAAATCCGAGGACTGGATGTGAAAGTGCTCATGAGTGGGGATTTGGGATCTCTTGGGGTTACTTGGTTGTGAGTAGTAGAGACCAAATCTGACTAATAAAAAAGAATTTACTGGCAATACAAAGTAGCTTACAGAATTGAAGAAAAGCTGAAAATCTCAAGGAGTAGCAGGAAGCAGGTAGGTCTGAGGTCATAGCAATGAGGGGCCTATGCTTCAGTGTTTGCATTGCTGAGAATGAGCTGCTACAGCCCTTGTCAGTCCACTCGACGCTGTTTCCATGTAGAGAACACAGGCCTGGACTATTCAACCCATTAGCCAGAGGAGGGTACAACTTCCACAATCCTACCAAAGTTTTATCTACTCACAAAGGTTCTCCAAAGCAAAGCTGGGGTGTAGAAGGGAGAATAGCTGGTGTTCAGATTAAAAACAAATGTCCATTCTATTTTAGGATTTCATTTGACTGCTCCCAAGAGTGGTCCAAGCAACCACTTTATCAGAAGAACCACCATGTGTAGAGGCCAAAGTCATGGATCAAGATGTACTCGGCTCTATGTTGCTTAGTTTGACAGGCTTGTATTTGATGTGTGTGGATATAGGTGTTGTGGTTTGAGAGTCCCCAGGACTTACAATGTGAGTCTTCCTGGTGCAAGGTGTTAGGTTGGTGACTGCTGTTTAGAATATGAAGAAATATGGGTGTTTAGGTGTTCCACCTCACCATCAATCAACTCTGTGATTGGAACTGAAATCTGCATCATCTACAGAGAAGGGGAATCTGATCTGTAACAACAGAGACAGAATTTCTAAGAGGTTATACAAAGTCAATAACTATTCCTAATCAGGTCCCTGAGTATGTCTGCTCCTCTTGATTCACTTACTTCTTTCCAATGAAAAGAAATATTTTGTATGTACAACTTAATTTTGGATCATGTCTTCTCTCTCTCACTTTTTCTCTTTCTATAATAGCTTCCTGGTTTATTCTCTATTTAGGTTCACAAAGATCATTGTCCTCTAAAATATTAATCAATTACTTTAAAATAATTTTAGCACTCAAGTAATTTATGTTCACTGCAGAAAAATCAGAAACAGACAACAAGAAACAAAAATGAAAATCCACAGACAACCATTTGATAATTTTTACATGTCTTCCTCTAGATTTTCCACTATGTATAATGCATTACATAGATGTGCTCACAATTTTTTAAAAAGGAAACGTACTGATCATATTGCTCTCTTTATCTTTTTCATTCAACAGTGTTGTCTTTTTCCATAATTATAAATGTTTCCTCTATATTGTCTTCATATTTTCAATGAGTATCATATGTCAATATATTTTGTTTTACTTTTTCATTTTGAGACAAAGAAAAAACAAGTAACCACATTTCTTATTTCCCATTTAGTGCCTTCATTTTGATATCCCTCTTTACATGACTGTTAAATCTAGATTTTTCTGAAGTAAGTGATAACAACAAAGTGGTAGGGCTGGGGATATAGTTCAGATGGTAGAGTGCTTGCCTTGTAGCCTCAAGGCCCTGGGTTCAATTCCCAGCACCACAAACAAACAAAAAATGATAAACACAATAGTGGTTTTAAAAAAATGAATTTTCTTGAGCAGTAAAATTTCCTTTGTGGATGCCCAGATGTGTTAAAGATCTTCAAGCACTTGGATGCATTTTTTTTTATGTGGAAGAAGCTAGCTTTGCTGTTTCCATTTTACCCTTAAGAAAAAAGGAGGCAGACAGTATTAAGGCCATAGGAGAAGTCATTGGAAAAGCCCAAAAGAGAACTTGAAGTTCTAATGGCCCAGTCCTCTGATCAAACCACAAAGCCACACTGCTTCCCTTTCCGCTGCTTTGGGGCTGGGCTTGGAACGGAAAGTGCTGCCTCCCAGCAAGAGCTGAATGGTGATTTGCCATTCACAGTCCTGGTTGCTCAGTCAAGAGAGCACAGACTCCCCAGCTCTCAATTGTGGGTGAAAGCTTCTTATCATGTGCAGGACCCATTGATCTGTTTCGACAATGACTCCTGAATTATATGGCCCCTAAATGTTTGCTGCCAGAGAGATCTATACTGTGGATGCTGTGATGGGTACTTACTGGAAACTATTGCCTGATAGATGAGTTTTGCTGTTTTGTCTCAATGAAATATCCCTGCGTGCTTAGAGATTGCTTTCCTTCCAACTCTTTCCCTTGTCTCCAGTATAATGAATTGTAATAGAAAACAGGCGAACTCAAATGATTTTTACATGTCATAATGTTGAAAGTAAAGCCGTGCTTGTATGTGAGGACAGAGCAGCAAAAGTTTTTCTGAGGATGATTTGTCAATTCATGGAAAAGAAATAAAGAGATTTAAAAATGTGCACACCCATTTACACATGTGCTTTAAGTAATTCATTGAAATCAAACAGTGGTGAAGGAGTTCAAAGATTGAATTACAAAGGTCTTTAGTGTTATTCACTGCAGTTAAAAAAAAAAGAAGCCATTTCAAAGTTAGACAATAAGAGATTGCTTAAATGAGTTGTACTTGACTATATAATGGTGTTCTATATACTATCATTAAAACTAATGTGTACTAGAGTTCATAATGACAAAGAAAGTTGTTTAAGTTATTGTGTTAAATTTTTTAATTATTAGACAATTTGGGTTTGATACATGCTTTACAAAAATAATATGTGTAGACATACTGCACACACACACACAACCACACACACACAAAATGCAGAACCCTATTCCTTCCTATCTTACTCAGTCTCCAACTATTCTCCCCCTTGATTCTCTTGATTTCTTCTCCCTGTCATCACAGGCCCATTGTCCAAGAAGTTCCCTCTTCCTAAAACATCTTTCTTCTTTTCCAGGGACACGTCTTTCAGATACCAGCTCAAACATGGCTTCATCAGGAAAGCCTTCTCTGACCCCACATAGGGCTTTGGATCTCTAATGTTCTTAGAGTCACCATATTTGAGACAGACATTTTCTGAATAGACAGTGATTGACACTCATCTACTTTGACACTACAGGGTAGCCCAAACTCTGGAAGCAATATCATTCTCTCACAAATTGTAATATTAATAAACTACTTGTTATATATTTTCTTATGTTTCCAGGCTCTGTGGACTTTTTCAAAGTTCACAAAGGTACTTTTTAAAAGACATTTACTAGAAATTTAGTCACATTAAGAAATTATTGACACTCAGAAAAATGAGAAATTATATCCCATCTGATTCAAATGTATGATATGTCAAGATCATTGTACTGTCATGTGTAACTAATTAAAACAAATTTAAAAAAAGAAATTATTGATGATTTTTTTAGGTATGAT
Organism: Marmota marmota marmota; assembly: GCF_001458135.2. Lineage (NCBI taxonomy): Eukaryota > Metazoa > Chordata > Mammalia > Rodentia > Sciuridae > Marmota > Marmota marmota. The sequence goes on from NW_026000026.1 coordinate 77,130,759, forward strand.
GTTTTGTGATTATATTTTAAGGAGCCCTTGTCTTGGAGAGATACATTCTAAAATTCTTACAGAAATAACCCAATTACTATTTGCCCCCAAATAACACAGGAGATAGGTTGTGGGCAGTGGTGACCAGGGCTGCTACTATATTCTGCATATAGGGGAATACCCAGTACCCAGTATATAGGGGTTCATTGTACTATTCTGGACTACTGAGTGGGTTTGAAATTCTTCCTAATTAAAAAACCTAAAATGGAACTTGGCAATGTCTGACTTGCTACTCTCCCTTCTAGCTCCAGTGGCCAATCCCACAATTTGAGAGCATCATGTAAAAGTCATCCTGTTCCCTAGAGCATGGCAAAAACAGCACTAGGCAAAATTAGAGGTGAAGGAATTCTTTGATGCAAATCCCCATCCCATAGTTAGGTCATTCTCCTCAATGGCTCAGGAACGGTAGCCCTTGAGCATTCCATAAGGATGACCTGGACTTTGGTAGGTCTGAGCACTCAAGGGCCAGTTCCACTCTTGTTTGTGCTTCTGTTTGCTCCTGCTTGACTGACCCTTGTTCCTGAATGCCCTGCTCTGGGGCTGCTGCAGGTCAGGGAGGCCACTGGCATCCAGGAGCCCCAGCCAGGGCCAAGGCTGGAATCAATCACTAGCCAGCAACACACTGATGTGTGAGTGGGATCCAAAAGAAGACCCAGGGATGTGGCCAAGAACACTGTGTCCAGCCCCTGATCACACCATTTCGGCTGCTCCACTCTGTACACTTGATTATTCTTCTTCCAGGCACATGACTGGATCATGCTTCCTTGCTTCCTAAGTTATGTGGCCACATACTTTGCTTTGATCTATGAAACAGGAGCAGAAATGACATGTATCTGTTTGTTGTAGAAACCTTTAAGAAATCTGCTCCAGTCTCTTCCCCCTGCACCTGAATGCAAACTGTCTTATGGGAGAGACTCCTTCAACTCATCACTGAGTGAAGGTGACCTGGGCAGAGACCACCTCCTGCCCCCACTGACACATGATGTGCATGCATTGTGAGAAACAACTGTTGGTTTGTATAGACCACTCAGATTTGGGGGTCACTACCTCTACATAACCCAGTCTACCTTGCCCCATGCACACACTTATCATGGCTGTAGCTTTACATCTGGTAGTGTAATTCCCCATGTCTGTCTCAACTATGGTGCCTGGGTTTTAGGGGACAAACATTGGACTAGAACCTGGAGGCACAGCAGCAAACAAGGTCAATAAAGCCTCTGCTCTCATGAAGTTGTAATCTGCCCACACACTAAAAAAAATTAAAAATAAATAAATAAATAAAAATGCAGAGACCTGCATGAAAACAAGTCATGTGCCATCTTGGGAGCAGACTTCCTGACAGAGGGATTAGTATCCTCCTGTGGGGTCCTGCTTTCCTGTGTCCCAATGGGAATAGGCAATAGGAGGGAGATAGTATTGCAGGGGCAGGGCTTTGTAGGCCCTGGGAAAGTCTTGGGGTTTTGTTTTGACATGATGGGAAGTTACTGGAAGATTTTGAACAGGGGTATGTTGTGATGAAACTCTTTAAAAAGATCACTCTGGCTACTGATTTAAGAATTGACTAGGCAGGACTAGGCTGTAGCTCAGTGGTAGAGTGATTGTTTAGCATGTGCAAGGCCCTGGGTTCAATTCCCAGAACTAGGAGTGTGGGGGGAGAATTGACCTCAGAAATAAGGAGGTAAGGGCAGACGTTGGGAGGTCAGTTTGAAGGCAAGAGAAGTTGGAGGCCTGCCCACAGGCAATGGCCTTGGAAATACTGAGATTTTGGAAATATATTGAAAGTGGGAATGAAAAGATTTGTCAATGGATCGAACGTGGAATATGAAAGAGAAGAATCAAACATGATTCTGATGCTTTCCTGAGTAAATGGACCAATGGTAGTACCACTGGGAACAATAAACATTGAGAGCAGAGAGAACTTAGGGGAAAGGTAGTGGAAATTAGTAGTTATATGAACAAATAGGAATATTCAGAAAACTATATTGGAATGATATATACTAAAATATTAGAGTAATTGTGGGGTGCAAATTACTTTTCTTACCTCTTTTCTGAGGCTTCATAATTTCTGATGTTTTCGTAATAAACATGCAAAGAGAAAATATTTTTATGGAGAGAAGTTGTATTTTTCTAGCTATAACTTAGGGCTGTGGAAGTCCAGCAAAGTTCTCTGGTGGTCTCATATAATTAACAAACAAACAAACAAACAACAACAAAACCCCACAGTGTTCTTTTTACAGCAATACCACTGTTATTGCTGTGGTTTTATTACATATGATTTGGTGGGACATGCAAACACCAATTTTAAAAGATACATTATTACTTTTGTGACATTTAAAAATTCAGAAAATACAAATGAATAAATAAATCATGAAATATTGTTATAATTGTATAATATATAGACATTTAAAGGCTAAGGAAGAGCTCTATGTATTGATATGGCAAGTGCCCATCATGGCCCCTGTCCCACCCCAATGATGGCAATTTGCTGGTGGCTTTGCAAGTACTCATTACTCTTTTTACTCTTAAAACAACTCTATTATCAGGTATGAAATATTATACTATGAATATAGACAAATTATTCTTTGTAATTTTCCTTCTTAAAGATAGGACTTTCTGGCTCTTAAACTTGAACCGAATTTGGTACTGAGTAAATGAGCTCCATCTGGCCATACTGTCCATTTAAAAGTCCCTGTAATTATATGGAGGTTCCTCAAAAGATTAGGAATGAAACCGTCACATGACCCAGTCATACCACTCCTTGGTATTTATTTATTTATTTATTTAAAAAAATTTTTTTAAAGAGAGAGAGAGAGAGAAAGAGAATTTTTAATATTTATTTTTTAGTTTTTGGTGGACACAACATCTTTGTTTGTATGTGGTGCTGAGGATCGAACCCGGGCCAGACGCATGCCAGGCAAGCACGCTACCGCTTGAGCCACATCCCCAGCCCCCTTGGTATTTATCCTAAAGAATTAAAGTCAGTATATTTAGGGATCACGTGTACTCTTATTTAGAACAGTGCAATTCACAATATCCAATTTATGAAACAAGCCTAGGTGTCAATGGATGAATGGATAAAGAAAATGTGGCATATACACACAACAGTTTTATTCAGTCATAAAGAAGAAGGAAATTATGTCATATGCAGGAAAATGGATGGAACTTGAGCATCATATTAAGTGAAATAAGCCAAACTCAGAAAGGCAAGGGCCGTGTTCTTAATTTCATATATGGAAGCTAGAGAGAAAAAAGGACAAAAAGGATGAGGCAGATCTCATGAAAATAGAAGGGAGGCCAGAAGAATAGAGGAAAGGGGGAGGGAGGGGAGAAGGGAAAGGGAAGGTTCTAGGGAATGAAACTGACTTATATTGTTACCTTGTGCCCATGTAGAGATATATAACTACAAATCCCACTATTATGCTATGGTATATAATTATAATGCACCAATAAAAAAGAAAAGGAAAAACACATGAAAAAATGCTCTATCATCACTTTGTGGACAAAAACAAAAAAAGACGATTTTTTTTTTCCAGTACTAGTGATTGAACCCTGGGGTGCTCTACCACTGAACTACATCCCTAGTCCATTTTTTATTTTATTTTGAGACGGGGTCTTACTAAGTTGTCCGGGCTGGCCTCAAACCTGCAATCCTGCCTCAGCCTCCCAAATTGCTGGGATTACAGGTGGGCACCACTGTGCCTGGCTCAAAAGGACAATTTAAGTTGTGAAACTGCAACACAATGTTTTGAAAACTGTAGATATAATGGGGCTGACAGTTCAACACATTTTACCCAATGCTCTATGGCAGAACAGTTCCTTTCGGTGGTCTAGACGGGCCCAAGCGTTTGCACTATATATAGACTGTAGCTAGTTCTTAAGAAGCATATGATGGGAACTTCTTAAAATTAATGTTATTTACCTGCTAGGATGTAAATGCTAAAAGGATGTGGTCTACATTATGGACAAGGGCTCTGTAAAATGTGATATTAGAAAATGGAAATTTTACGAGTTCTGGGAACAGAAACAGGTGATGAGAGTGAAATGAGGGAAAACTCTAATTTTTGCTGCATTGTTAGAACTTAATAATCCAAAATACATACTTTTAAAATCATGAATAATAGAGCTACCACATTTCAGGGTTAATTGTGCTTATTTGGTTCTATCAAGTTGCCTGTTCCTGAAAAATAAACCTTCTGCTTAAAACAAGGTTCATACCTGTGTTTGTGGGGTTGTAATCACAGAATGCCAAGCTACAGAGGCACTCAAGGCTGTCAAATCCAACTTCTAGCTTGGGTATGAATTCTCTCTTGTTGGGTGGTTATATCTTCTTGGGAGAGATTCTGGGGAATGAAATTGGCCAGATGATTGGCATCAGAGTGTAGTGGAAGAGACCCCCATAGACCGATCATGCCCTCAAACGGCCCTCAATATCCTAGCTCTGCGGCTTTGGATATTGCTTGGCCCCTTAAGACTTGGCTCAACTCATCTCTAAATGAGAAGAATTGCTGCTCCTACTTAAATGGCTGTTGGAAGGAGTAAATCTGAAGAAATCTCAGTAAAGTCTGTGGCACAACACCTGATACAATATTATAACTACATCTTCATCATTATCATCATCAATGTCACAGAAAAGAGTAACTACAAGAGAGCTGTCATAATGTAGAGGACCAAGGAATCCTGTTCTTGAAGAAGGATCAAGGTCTCTAGGCTATGTTTGATCATAAGGCACTCACCTTTTCTTGAACTGAATTCTCATGAGCATTCTTTTCTCACTTTTAAGAAACTCTTATGATATTCTCCTATTTTGAATATCCATTGACATTGGAAAAGCTCACTTTATACAAGTGTTTCTTTCATTAAGATGGACAAAACAGAAAGATAAAATCCTCAATAAAGGAAAATAAGCTGATTGGCCACCTCCCTGATTAAAGCCCTATTTTTTGAGTGCAAAAACCCACATAATAGTTGTAATGTTCTCTTAATACATATATGGAAATTTACAGTGTTTTAAATACTTTCTCATACTTTATCTCATTTAATACCAGCCAACTTGAGCAAAAGGTAGAGCAAAGCACATATTATTATTCTTGTTCAATAGATAAGGAAACAGAGAGAGGGAAAGCAACGAACTTGCCTAAAGTGTTTTGTTATTAATGACAGAAACCAAACCAGCATATCTATGTGTTAGTCAACTTTTCATCACTGTGACCAAAATATCTGACAAAAAATAGCTTAGAGGAGGAAAACTTTAGTTTGGCTCAAGGTCAGTGGACTCTACTGTTCTCAGACCGAGTCATGGCCAAAGGGTGTGACAGAGGAGTGTTGCTCCATTCTTGGCGACCATGAAGCAAAGAGAGAAAGGGGACGGAGCCACAGGGAAGATGCACCTTTTCAAGGCACACTGCTAGTGACCCACCTCCTCCGGGCAGTTTCCACCAACCAACAGTTACCACCCAGCCAGTCCATTCAAACTAGGACGGACTGCATCAGCGACAGCTCTTAAAACCCAATTATTTCACCTCTCACATGGACACGGATGCTTTTGGGGAACACCTTGTATCCAAACCATAATACTTTGTGTATAGGTTTCTGTTGTCTTTTCACCATACAACAGAAAACAAATATGTGCAGCCACTCTCTCTTTCTTCATCTGTAACAGTCATTACTAATCAGCTACAATGTTCTTTCCCACCACCTGAACCCATGCTTGGGATCGATCTCATCACAATGCTCCAGAAAGCCATCGCTAATTGAATACAAGTAGCTCAGGAGTCATAACTAACTTACTGGCCATTTCTGGATGAGGCTATCTGTCCTTCATCATTGATAGTATCATCTAGTCAATTTAGTATATCAAAGCTGGAAAAAAAAATCTTTCCCTTAGAAACATTATACCAGATCCTGTTTCCAGTGGGTATGTGGTCAACATCGATTGTGTACCCCTCCAGGGAAGAATCTGGGTCATTTTCATATTCCACAACCTAGAATGGAACCTGACACAGATAGATACTGAACTATGTTTTGATGGATGGATGGATGGATGGATGGATGGACGAATGGATGGATGAATGAATGGAGTTAGTGATTGAATAGGCTATTAGAGAAAAGTTCTCAGTGGAAAAGAGCCTCCTCTTCTGCTTTTGGTTTTATAGACTTTCACTTCAGATGATGGCTTGACGCCTTTCTGTCTCCTAGGATTGGACTGTCAATCTGGAAAGCACCGTCCACCTTCCAAACACCATTTATCTCCATTTATCAGAGGATATTATTAGACATTGTACTGCTGAGGTAGCAAGTTAGTTAGGGCTTTTAGTTCTGGGTCTGTGATAAGGATTTAGGGAAGTATATGCTGCTAGGGGAGAAGGAACATGGTTTCTGTATTACTCTGGACTGATGACAGCTGCTAGCACTCTGCTGAATGATCAATAACTGGCTGCCAGTCCAGTTACTCCTCACTGGCTATTTTAAGGAGTGCCACAGAGACCTACCATGGACTCATGAGAAAATATTCTGAAACATTGAAGTCCATCATTCCTCCTTTAGATTGGGGTCTTAGTTTTGACCTTGGTCATGGAACCTAGACATGCATGCACATCCAGGAATCCCTCAAAGGGATATTATTGAAAGCCATTTATGACAAGGCAAAGGATCAGCCACTCTCTGCACTTTACCATTGACTGGGGACCAGGCTCACTGGTGCCCAGACTTCGATATAGTTGGTGAGAATCTGAGGTTCTAGATATTTCTGCCTTCCTTGCATTGCTTTCCATTTTAGTTGTCCTTTCTCAAATAAAGATAAAGGGACTTTTCATGGGGACCAACTAGCTATCAAATGGTCCTAATTAAGGAAAGGAGTTCCTTTCACAAGCTCAGACTAATAGAAAGAAAAAAAAAACATTTCCTTTCTTCACTTTTTTGTTTTATATTCAGAATCCCCAGGAAGAACTTATAGGACTGGGGAAAGTTTTTGACCCAATAAAATTTTTTATGAGCTTGGGGGTTTATTTACCCTGCAATATGTGATAGAATTGGTGCCACGATTCATTCCATTTCCTGTACTTTCTTGGAGAATGGGTGCTAGAAACTCTTTTATGGTAATGATGGCTAATAAAAGGTACTCAGTGTAGACTTCAGTTGACTTTTTAAAAATGTGAAATATTTCTAATATATAAACATTTAGAGGGCTGGGGATGTAGCTCAATATTAGAGACTTTGACTGGCATGTGTGAGGCCCCGGGTTTGATACCCACCATTCCCCCCCAAAAGTGCATGTGTGTGTGTGTGTGTGTGTGTGTGTGTAGAGACAGAGAGAGCAGAGTGGGAGACTAAGCCCATGTATAGCTCCCCAGTTTAGAAATAAAACATAAATACAGTTGAACCTCCCTGATGACATCCTTTTCTCCAACCTTCTCCCCTGGGAGCCACTATACTAATCTTGGTATTCATCGTTTCCCTGCTTGTCTTCATACTATATGTATGTATTCACAGACAATAATAGCATTTTGCATGTTTTAAAATTTTATATAAATGGTATGAAACCAAATATGTCTTTCTGGGAATGGACTTACTGAACTCATCAGTATGTATGTGAGCTTTCTTTCTTCTTTAATGTGGCTCGAGTGAACTTTTGACATTAAGCACCATATTTTTTTCAAGATAAAACAGACAGTGGGAGGAGGTACGCTTCTGTGACTCCAGACCAGGCTAGGTCTTCTTGTTATGAGCTCTCACCACACCATGTTCTTTTTTGAAATGGTTAATCACTGTGCTTTTAATTATTTTTGTTTAATAATTAAATACTACATAATTATACATTTATGTTATATCCATCCTCCCTGCTAGAAGGTAAGCTCCCTGAAGGCAGGGACCACACATAATCTTGCTCACCATTGTATCTGTTGCACAGCAGGCAGATAAGTGGAGCATGCTTTACTGCCTGCAGAATAACATTCAGATTTCCTGGAATCATATACAAGGTCTTTGGTGATATGGATCCCACTTCCACTTCTGATTCTAGTTCTCGCTTCTCCTATCATCTGCCCCTCTGCTCCTTTGTTCTGTGAAAATACCTATAGTTCCTCAACTTTTGTGGCCTCTTTCTTTGGCACACACTGTCCCCTCAGTCTGCAATATCTACCCACCTTGCTTGCCTGTCAAACTTCCTTTCTTCCCTCAAGGTTCATCTGAAATGACACCTCCTCTAAATGACACCTCCATCTGTAATGATTCAGGCAGAATGTGGTATTTGAACTCTCTGTTTCCACAATACCATCAAATTTCTCTGGTAGTTTATTGATTAATTTATTGAAAGATATTTACAGAGCTCCTATGATGAGCCAGGCCTTGCTCTTTGTTCTACATTTACAGAGATGGACAGGATATGGTCCCTGTCATTTACAAATAAGTCAATAAGATCTAGGAAGAAAATAAGTGGGGCAATATGACAGTCAGTAGGCGGTCTTCTTTAGGAAGGGTAGTTGAAGAAAGCCTGTTTTGAGGGACTATTTGAGCTGGGATCTAAAAGTATGAGAATAAATCTATCACATGAAAGGCTTGTGGCAGTATTTTCCACAATGTACATCCCCATGACCACTCCCCAACCCTGAAGATAGGCATTATGTATAATTTATTTGCTTTCTCAATGCCTGACATAGTACCCAGCACCCAATAGGTGCTCAGTAAATGACCATAAAAGTATTTCATGAATAAAGGAGCCAAATTATGTTGGCCAGGAAAGAATCTAAGTTATCAAACTGACAACAACAGTCCTACCTCAATATTCACATCACCAAAAATCGGGTCCTTCTCAGGTGTTGACAGATGTGGGGAGAAAGGAATCTTACTGAACTCCAAGGCCAGGTGATACCCAAGTGCAGAGAGAGGGGGATTTGTGTCATTTTGGAGTATGCATTCTTCTATTGAAGTTACCCCATGCAGATGCTTAGCACCAGGCTTGGTACAGACTGGCCCTATAGTCACTAAATTATCACTAACATTTCCATAGAATTAAAGATAATTATTCCCAATGGTTTGGTTAGCATGTTCCAGGCATGGTCTCACTTAATCTTCTCAAAACCTAATTCTTATCTCTATTTTACAAAGGAAAACATGGAGATGGAGCAAGAATGACAGCTAATAAGGGTGAAGCTAAGGCTTACACCCACCTGTGTCTCACTCGGAAGCCCAGCTCCTAACCACCCACACCACATGACCAGTTTTGGGCACCAGACCTGTGCAGTTGTACAAGGTCCTGTGCTGAGAAGGGCTCTGCATTTGGTCAGGTGCTTCAGTGTTTCTATCTGGAAATTTTTGATAAGTTTGGGCAAAGGTTTCCACATTTTTCTAATGCACTAGACTATGCAGGGCATGAGCTGTTCCTGCCTGCACCCCTGTGTCTGGTACCAGCATAACAGATGTAGTGAGCATTCTGATTTTTCAGGGGCCCTGTGTGAAATGCTGTAGGCAGCAAATGCCAGAACAAACTCCTTTTCTTAAGATTTGTATCCTCAAGTCGAAATATATGTAAGTCTTTTTCCTGATGATAAAAGGCACACAGACAAGCATTGATGGTGGTTGTGAAGGTTGTTTAATATATATATATATATATATATATATATATATATATATATATATATNTATATATATATATTGCAGTATATTGCAGTTGAACACAATACTTTTATTTTATTTATTTATTTTTATGTGGTGCTGAGGATAGAACCCAGCGCCTTGCACATGCTTAGGTGAGCGTTCTACTGCTGAGCCGCAACCCCAGCCTGTATTATACATCATTTTATACATAGTAGAGTGAGATTTTCTGAGGAGAAAGTTATTTGTTTTGAGTATATAAAGTTCTGTTTTCTGTATAAATGCTTGTATTCTGTTGAGAATTTCCCCTATCTTTAGAATAATTTTTTTCTGACTCATTCTAAAATAGATGCCTGAACAGAAAATCCAAGAATTTGTATCACCCAGGGAAATCTTGTTATTCTAGTATTTCACTTTTATTCAATTTTATGCTACTTAAGCATCTCTGAATTTTTACAAAAATATTTGTATGTATCACCTGTGAGCTCTCCCTAGACTATAGGATCTATAATAGCAGACGAGGTTAACCCTGTGTGTCATGGAATCTCCAGAGCCTGGCATACAGGTGGTCCTCAAAATATATACTAAGTGAATGAATAAATGAATGAGTGAGTTAGATAATTAGGGTTAGCCTAGAGCTGAAGAGTAACTGATTGGCACTGCCCCAGAAACCCAATTCCAAGTCCCCTCCTCCAAGTGAAATATTCTAATTCTTCCTGATAAATGTCCACCTCATTAAGGAAGGGTGACTTAGTCAGGACTAAGGTGTACTTCAGTGGTATACAGGGCCCTGGGTTTGATCTAGCTTAGGGTATACAGGGCCCTGGGTTTGATTTCCAGCACTGCAGAAAAAACAAAAAGTGACTTAGTTTATATCTTGTTCATTACTTCTGCCTTCTCCAAATCCAGCCCATCCACCTTCAGCCTCCTTCCTTGAGCTAACACTGAAATTAGCCCAAGTGCAATTTACCACTTGATCTCTCGTGCTGGTGATCCCGGGGCCCTCTCTTGCCATAAAAGGACTCATATTGTGGAGGTTGCAGTATTGTGGCTGGTCAGGTAACTTCTGTTACTTAGCAACTTTCTCCAGCTTTGTTAAGTTGGACTGTTCAATCTCCTTAATGAATAAGAGCATCAAGCCAGGTAATTGATGCCTGGACGTTTAGCTCATGAATAATTGACTGTCTGGGTAATCCTAGATACATTTCCTCCATCAGATTGTACAATGGAACAGTCATGTCATAGCCAGTGTCAAGTTTTTTTTTTTCTTTTCATCTTAATCAGTTTTATGATGTCAGAAATCTGCTTTCTTGACCCAAAGTCTCAGGTGAACAATGGAAGCAGTGATCCTCCCAAAGCCAGGACACGCTTTCTCTTTTCTCCACCAGAGCTCAGCATTTCCCCCTTCGATGGGCTTAGAAAAGTTCCAGCTCTTCTTGTTAATCGTTTCAGGTATCTTTTCCCACATACATCGGGAAGGCAATGTGGTCTAAAGGGGAGGAGGGGACGGGGAATTAGGTTTCCCAGGCAATGCCAATCATTTACTCTGCCGCTCTGGGCTAACCTGGCTTATCGGTCGCCCTCATTCACTTTTGCGTTCATTCGGTGCACATTTTGAGCACTCTTTCTGCCAGGTACTGAGGATCCCATGGCACACAGGGTTAACCTTGGGTGCTTTTATAAAACTCATATTCTAGGGAGATAAGTCAAGCAGTAAAAGAACAAGTTGTTTTCAGGTAGTGATAAGAACTATGCTGAAAAAAATAAGAGTGGAGTCATGGGGTAGGCATGACTGATGGGAGAGAAGGGCCAGATGAAAATAATTTTAATTGGTGGCCAGGGAAGTCCTCTCTAATGAGGTGACATTTGAGCTAAGAATTGAATGTCAAAGAGAAGTCAGTCATGTGAGGGATGGGGGACAAGAAGATTCGAGACAGCAGAACATAAAGACAGAGGTTTTGAGATGGGAATGGGCTTAGCAAGAATGATGGGGACCACGGTATGATAAGACATAGATGTCCACATTGGCACTCACCTTTGACACCTTCCAAGACCAAAAATCAACCCCCCCCCAACTGTAACCTTCTGTCAGTTGTTGAGGGCGTGAATGAGAAGATATGAATAGAGCTAAACTTAAAAAAAAAAAAATACCTCCCCAACAGTAGAGGTAGTGACACTCTTCATGTATGAAAATCACATGATACCAAAGCTCAGCTCAGGTGAATTCATTTATTCAGCACATACTGATTGAGCCCTGGTCAGAATTTGTGGTAGAAGGTACACAGTGGTACACAGAAGGTACACAGAAAGTCAACTCCTTTTCTCATTGGACTTGGGTTCTGTAGGAAAATAGACAGTAGACTAATAAATAAATAAAATAGAGACTGGGCATGGTGGCACATGCCTGTAATTCCAGCAGCTTGGGAGGCTGAGGTAGGAGGATCGAGAGTTCAAACCCAGCCTAGCAAAAGTCAGGCTGCTAAGCAACTGAGTGAGACCCTGTCTCTAAATAAAATATAAAATCTGTCTGGGGATGTGGCTCAGTGGTTGAGTGCCCTGAGTTCAATCCCTGGTACCAAAAACAAATAAAAATTTAAAATAAGTAAATAAATAAAATAGAGCTATAAGGTATGTAAAACGATAAGTACTATGGGAAAAAAATCGGAAATATGGGAGGGGAGATGACTGCAGAATTTAAACAGGGTGGTCAGGGAAGGCTGCACTGAGGTGGCATTTGAACCTGAAGGAATGTGTAAGTGAGCCCTATGGCTATCTGGGGGAAGAACACTGTAGACAGAGGGAATGGAAAGAGTGCCATTTTTCCCCCCTTGGAAAACCTCTCTGCCACCTAACTGCCTAAGTCTGAGATTTATCCCTTTAGGTGACATTTTTATCAAAATTTTTATCACTCTCCTACTTAAAACCTTCCACTGCAAAGAGAAATGATGGGAAGGGAGAGGGGATGGGAATAAGAAAGACAGTGGAATGAACTGGACAGAACTTTCCTATGCTTATATATGAATTCACGACCAGTGCAACTCCACATTATGCACAACCACAAGAATGGGATCCAAATTAGAATAAGCTACACTCCATGTATGTATAATATGTTGAAATACATTCTACTGTCATGTATATCCAAGAAGAACAACAACAACAACAACAAAACCTTCTGTGGGGCATGGTGGCACATGCCTGTAATCTTGTCTGCTTGGGAGGCTAAGGCAGGAGGATCTCGAGTTCAAAGCCAGTCTCAGCAAAAGCAAGGCACTAAGCAACTCAGTGAGACCCTGACACTAAATAAAATATAAAATAGGGATGGGGATGCGGTTCCGTGGTAGAGTGCCCCTGAAATCAATCCCTGGTACCTCTTCCAGAAACCCCCCCAAAACCCTTCCACTGTACTTGGAATTAAACATATATTACTTGCACTGGCTTATAAGGTCACACTTAATTTCTTCACCTCTCAAAATTCACCTTTGCTTAACCCTGCTCCAATGGCTCCAGCCATAGCAGCCTTCTTCCTGGTCCTTGAACATGCAAACCCATTTCCATCCAGGACTCTGCCTAGATTGTTCTTCCCAGAGCTTTTCATGTGCCTAGTCCCTTCTTCCCACAGGTCTCAGCAACCCCCAGATGGCTTCCCTGACTCACTCAGACCCCGAAGCCACTCTCCACCGCATAGCCACTTCCACTCAGGGCAGCCATCAAGGTCTCTCTGAATAGGACCTAGGGCCACTTGCCACTTACTCACAGATGATACAGGCATTTCCTTCTGCAGTGAAACTGCCCGGTTATGTGTAATGTGCTCTTTGTAGAAAAAGATTTTAAATGTGAAATGTAACAGAGGACACATCTCCCATGTTGTGAGTCTTGCAGCCCACTTAGAATATGACATTCATTTCAGGATTTGTCTGTTTACCTTCAGACCTGGCTTTAAATTTTGAAAGATTCAGTTGTCATGGTTAGCGAAAAGGAATTTTCTATTTCAAAGCAGTTAGTAGAGAAGATTTTGAATATTCTGAACATAAAGAAATGATAAGTGTCTAAGTAATGGATATAACAATTACCCTGATCTAATCATAACACATTATAGACATGGAGTGAAATGTTATGCTGTATCCAAATTAAAATTTTAAAAATATATTTAAAAGACTCAGTTGCAAGTACATGAATAAGTTTCTACACTGCTCAGGAAGTAAAATAAAAGAGCGAAAGAAGTGGATGAGGGCTCAGTGGCAGAGTGCTTGCCTAGCATGTGTGCGGCATTGGGTTCAAACCTCAGCACCATATGAAAATGAACAGATAAAATAAAGGCATTCTGTCCATCTATAACTACAAAAAAAAAAAAAGAAAGAAAGAAAAAGAAAGAAGTGGATGAGCTGGGCGTGGTGACACATGCCTGTAGCACCTCAGGAGGCTGAGGCAGGAGGATCACAAGTTCAAAGCCAGCCTCAGCAAAAGCAAAGCACTAAGCAACTCGGTAAGACCCTGTCTCTAAAAAAAAAAAAAAATGTAAAATAGGACTGGGGATGTGGCTCAGTGGTAGAGTGCCCTGAGTTCAATCCCCAGTACCTCCCTCCCCCAAAAAAACGAGCCTCCAGTTTCTCCATATTCCTACTCTGGTAGAACTCATATTTTAAACCCAATGATAGGGCCATATCGTCACTGTCCTGTTTGTTAGATTAAAAGAGAGAGAGAGAGAGAGAGAGAATAAATTCTAGATAAATATACATGGGAAGGAATGGGTTGGGGTAGTAGTTGCTTATAGTATTTTGCTTTGTTTGTAAGGAGACAGTAGTTGTAAAACCCTACCAGGCTAATGTGTTTAGATATGTCGAGGGCAAGGTCAAACCATGTCAAAATCTTTTACTCCATCCAGTCCAATCCCAAATAGGACAGACCAGACAGATGGTGAGGTCTTGCCCATCTCCACCAGAAACATCACCACCAACACCTCCTCTCCAACTCCCCAGATGAATTCACTAGGTCATTTGCGGGTCAATGGATAGAACTAGAGAATATCACGCTAAGTGAAATAAGCCAATCTCAAAAAACAAAGGCCAAATATTCTCTCTGATTTGTGAGGCTAACCCAAACAAGGGAGGTTGGGGAGGGGAAGAACAGAAATAGATTGGACTAGAAAAAGGGTAATGAAGAAAGGGAGGGGGAAGGAAATAGGAAAGATAGTAGAAGTAATTGGTCAGAACTTTCCTAGGCTTGTATTTGAATACACGACACTGGTAATTCCACATTATGTACGACCACAAGAGTGGGAACCTAGTAGAATCAGTTATACTTTATGTATATATAGTCTGCCAAAATATATTCTACTGTCATGTATAACTAAAAATCATATATATATAT
>NW_026000026.1:77145773-77151608 GCF_001458135.2 Marmota marmota marmota
AGGGAGGGAGGGAGGGAGGAAGAAAGGAAAGAAGGAGGAAAAAGCACCGAGTCAATTTTAATGATGCAGTAAAGAGCCACTAGGTAAGTTTTTGGAGCCCCGTTGTTTGGTGAGGATGGGAAATGAAAGCACTTTGAAAGGAGAGCAGAGTGGTCTCTCCTCAGTAAGGCCTGCTCCTGGTTCCCAAGGAAAAGAGGAGTGTATTTAGAGGCTCCACCTCCAGATAGCAAAGGCTGCCCAATGTGGCCAGCTGGAAGGACCCCAAGAAGGTAGGAGGGACCCCGTTAGTTGCTTTTTGTCCCCCGCCTCTCCACCCACAACCCGCTAGGTGAACACACCTCTCTCCCAATTTCCAAAGGCCCATCCACGAATGAATCATTACTGTTATTTCCAATGGGTGCATTTTCTTTTTTTCCTTTTCAAATTCAGGAGACCCATCAATTATTCAGTGCTCGGTGATGATCTCAGGCAGTGACACCTCGGTCGGTCTGCGCGGTGCGTCTGAAGGGAAGCCATCTGGCCTTGCTTAACGTGTTGGTCCCTGGGCCCCGCTCCCCTCTCCTAAGGTGTGGCGGCCTCGGAGAGAGCCAAACCATCAATATTTCACAGCGTAATTAAAGTAAGCTGAGAGCTTCGGGCCTCTTGCAACTGGCTCCCTTTTCCAAAACAAGCACCTGGCATCCTGGGCAGGGGCACACCCAGGGAGAAATGGGCGACTGGTTCAAGTTGGGGTGGGGGAGCGAGGGAGCCCAGGATTTCATCTAAAGGGACCTCCCGGAGAGTGGAGAGACAGATTGCATGGCTGGAAGGACGGATGGGGGGCTGGCCTCGCCTGGGGCTCTTTTTGGAGTCCTGACCAGGAATAAGAGTTGGTGGGCGGCTGGGAACCACAGCAGGGCTGCAACCGCTGTCCAATGCACATGAACCTGGGGTCCCGGGCACAGGCTTCCCACACCAAGGGAGGGGGCGTGAGCTGTGGTGTAGATCCCTGCACTGCTGTCTCCCCTTTCTCCTGCGGAGGTCCCCAAGTGCCAAGGCCTGCGCCACCATCCAGCCAGGCGCGCAGGAGAGCTGGGAGCCCAGCGATTTATACATCTATTAATTACCTCCAGCATGGAAGAACTGCCTATAAATACAGTGGCACTTCAGATAAAACTTTCATGCAGCTATTTAGATCCTTTAAAATATAAATGATTTCCTCTAAATTTTTTATCATAAATCAGGGCATGGAGCTAGGCGACAAGACGCCGATTTCCCCCCTAATGGGAGCAAAGCCTTCACTTGTTTTCCCTCTTTTTTTCTTTTCTACCTTTCTTTTTCTATTTTTCTTTCTTTCTTTTTTTAATTTAGGAAGGGTGATTAATGGCTTTCTTTACTGATTCTGAGGCCTAAGGGCAAGCAAAAAAGTGGCAGGAAGTTTCACCCCCTTTTTCTGGAGGTTGCTTTGTGTGTGGGGAAAGCTTATGGTCTGGGGTCAGCAGACCTTAGTTTAAATCCTATCTGGGCTACCTATTCCTGTGTGACCTCAAAGAACATGCTTAACTTTTCTGATCCTCAATTCTTCTTTCTGTGAAAAAGAAGTAATAACAGTTCATAGTTGGTGAGGATTAACTGATATAATGCACAGCTAGGCTCTCAAGTGAGAGCTGATTACTGGTAGACAAGTCATTTCATGTCTCTGAGCTCCGGTTTCCTTTTCTATAGAAAGGAAAAGGGTGAGGGGATAATGCCTGTTTCTGAGAGTTACTGTGAAAGCAGAGTAAGACAGCAGCAGACTCTTAAGGTGTCTTAAAGTAAGGATGATGGGGGTCTTGTTCTTCATTTTATCCCCAGGCCTAGAATGTGCTAGTGTCTAAGGAGATGCTCAGAAAGCCTTTCTTGAATATCAGAAGCAACAGAGATCTTGTGCAGTGGGCCCTACAGAACCATCAGAACTTGATTTCCATTTATGGTGATGGATTTGGCCACCATCCTCTTTCCCAGACCCATACCTTGAGCCTTGAATATCTATCTACACAGAGAGGGGTTAAGGAGCTTTTCTCCCTAGCCTTCTAGTAGTGATTAGGAAACAGAGACCATGAGTGACTTGTCCAGGGTCACAGAGTAGCTTGGCTATATATCCTCATGTAAATCCTGTGCTCTGTCCACTGTACTACTCCCTTGCTACCTCTTCACGACAGAGCTGGCTAGAGAAATGGCCAAATTGTTTGGCCATGAAAGAGAGGGAAACCAAGTAGGCCACAAAGGATTGACCTCACAATTTTATACTCTTAAGATGCCTGGGAACTGGAGACGGAGGAAGGCAAAACCAGTCCTTATCTACCAGGACGAGGGCTCTGTGATGGTAGAGTCCAGAGAGCACAGAGCTGGCCATACTGCTGCCGCCCAGATCTCCAGTGTAGAGCTCACCGTTGAAGATACCGCAGGACCTACAGTACAATGGGGGGCATGTCAAAAAGCTAAGCACCGAAGGTCGGAAGTTATTAGAAAGGGTCTCCTGGCAACAGCACCTTAGATCCAAACTGTCAATCGGGATTCCCCATGAAGCACTAGCCTCAACCCCCACCCCCCAATGGGGACCTCTCTTTTATACTCTGCATAGCTTCGATCCAGTTCCTGCAAAGGCACCAGCAAGGTCCTCTGAGCGTGGACCTCACATGCTATCATTACCCTTGGCCCCCACTCTTCTCAGAATAGCTCCTGGCCAACCCATGTCTCTCTGTTCTCCGTTTATTCACTACACAGCGGCCCCACCCAAGCCTCTCCCCTTTCCTTGAACACCCCAGCTTGTTCCCACCCGGGGCCTTTTGTACTTACTGATCCTTTTTTTTAAAATATATTTATGAATTGAATTTCATTTTATTTTTTTTTACAAAGCTCTTGACATATCATATTTCATATATTTGATTCAAGTGGGTTGTGAACTCCCAGAAGGGAAATTGCATGGAAATGGAAGGAGACCCTCATTGTTGTAAAAATTACATATAAGAGGTTGTGAGGGGAAAGGGAAAAAAAAAAAAAACAAGGGAGAGAACTTACTGATCCTTTCATCTTCCCTATTCTCCCTCAGGCCTTAGCCTCAAGTACACGTCTTCCCTTTCCATCCTTCTATTCTGCCCCCACCACTCTGGGTTATTTTCTCTGTAGCAGTTGTTTACTATCTTATTTATTCCTTCCCTTCTGCTCAAGTGACAGCTCAGGAGGTCAATTCATGGGTATGATGGGGGGAAGTGCTGTTTTTTTTTGCAGTTAAATTCCTATATTCTGTCATAGTGGCTGCCCAATATAGGTGCTCAGTAAATATATGTTCAGTGAAAAAAATGTGTCTGGGAAGTGCTCTTAGAGATCTGCCTGGCTCGGTCCTTTTTCAAATGGAGAAACTGAGGCTGAGAGAGGCAGGAAGCGCCCGAAGTTCTGGCCCTCTGTCCACAACGGGCGTGGGGTGGGGGGAGGGCTCGTGTCGTGTGCCGATCAAGCAGATCAAGCATCTAGAATGTTGGCCTCCGGCTCCTGAGTCCCTCTGGGCATCTCGGATCTGATCGTCCAAGCTGGTGCAGACAATGAGGGGCAGCGGCCGACAGGCGAGTCCAGCAGCAGATGCACAGGCGGCGGGTACATGTGAGAAGTTTGTGAAAAGAGATGAGAGAAAGGGAGAGGAAGGCAAGGCAGGCGGCTGCGAACACCTGGCCCCAGGCAGCCATGCCAGCTGCCTCCCCGCGATGGCATCTTGAGTTCGGGAGTCCTATCGAGGAGGCCATCTCCCATTCCACCCTCCCTGCCCCCTCTCCAATGCTCCAAGGTGAGGCTTGGCCAGAAAAGAAGGTGGTTGGGGGATAGCTGCTGCTTTTCCAAACCTGCTTCTGCCGGAAGTGTGCTTGGAGCCTGTCCAGCCTCGGAGTCTTTGGAAGAAGGAGAAAAGTAAAACCCTGCTCACCCTATTGCCTCAGCCCCTGGGCTTGGGTGAAGGGTAATGGGTGCCAGCCCAGGTTGTTAGTTAAGAGCAAGGGCTGGGGAGTCAGATAAACCTGGATTCCAATCCCCACCTCATCAGTGCCTAACTGTATGGTCTTGAGAATGTTAATCTCTGTATGTCTCAGTTTTCTCATCTGCAAAATGGGCACAATGATATCAACTTTATAGGCTTGGTACAGAAATTCAGTACTTCCGAAGCACCTAGCTCAGAGCCTTGCAAATAGGAGCCACTCTATAAAAGTCTATTGTTGTCACCATTATCCCCTCTGCTAGAGTCCTGGGGAGAACATTATTCATGTATTCATTCATTTGACACAAGTTACAGTAAGCTTCTACATGGTGCTTTGCCCATAGACACAAGTATTGGAGACAGAGAGAGAGAAAAAAAAAAAAAACCCAAACTTATTTTCAAAGAAGTCCTAGAGTTCTTCAAAGAGCAGAGGGCACAAAAATCTCACATTCTTACTAAGAAATAATAGAGGAAGATTCAAAAGACATTGGGAGCTCATAAAAGGAAAACTCTGAGACTCCAGGAAATTCACATAATTAGGCAGGGCCGTTCCTCCCCCAACTACTGGGGCTTGAACCCAGGGATGCTCTACTACTGAGTCACAAACCCAGTCCTTTCTATTTTGAGAGACAGTGTCTCACTGAGTTGCCCAGGCTGGACTTGAATTTAGGATCCTCTTGCCTTAGCTTTCTAGGTTGCTGGTATTACAGGCATGTGCCACCACTCTTGGCCTAGGACAGGGCTTCAATCAAAGACAATAATGAGTCCAGTGATAGGTGTCCAGAGTAAGATTTGAAATTTGTGACTCCCGTCTGCATTCAAATCATGAATATCTCTTAAAGAGCCCTTATTGTCAAAATCTCTGGGTATGAGGCTGGGATGCTGTAATTTTAAAAGGCTGCAGGTTATTTTTATTTATACTAAAGTTGAGAGCCACTAGCTCATAGGAAAATGCCACTGCACCCCCTCCCCATCCCTTTGTTCCCTACAAAGCTAGTCCTTCTGTAGGACTTAATGCTTTGTACCCTCACCTAGAGTGTATGTGGCAATTCTGTGTATCTGCTAGGCTCTGAGCTCCTGAAACAGTGCCGTCTATACCTACAGAACCTATTTACAAGACCCAGCCATCAACATCCCAAGCATTCTGGAATGCTGGTATAATGAAGATTATGGCTCCTTTAGTGACACTTGCTTTAATGTCAATGTGGTCCTTACTTGGAACCTGGACAGATTTTGTTTGGCCCATGCACATGTGGGAGTGTGTGTGTCAATTATAATTTAATGCCATGGGTTGAGCATGTGCTGTCCAGTTTATCATCATCCAATCTCCCTTTCATGTACCCAACTGGAGTAACTAATTTATTTTTACCAGATTTGCCTTTAATTGAATTTAAGTTTGAAAATCCTGGAAGGTGTTGTTGTTAATTATCTTCTAAGGCTCCCCTTCCAATTGTGTTCTGTATGGTCTGTCTCTTCCAGGACCTTTCCAAGAAGACTAGTCCTTAATGATGAATATCAGCTTACTGCTGGCTGCAGAGAGCTGCTAGTAGACCTTCTGGGAGGGAAGGATGGGAGAATGTTTTCTAGTTTGTGATCCTAATGCCTGGGGGGGGGGTGGAGGTGGAGCTGGTGAGGTAAGGGTCAACTCTGAAGACAGAGCAGGAGGTCAGTTGGTTTTGTTTTGATACCTGACTGTGATCCATTTTTTTGATTGTTAAAGATGGAAGCTTTTAGCAATGATCTCCTTATAGGTCAGCTGAGGTCCAGCATCAGAGTGCAGCTCCAAATTTAGGTCTCTCTGAGGCCTATAGTTATATATATATATATATATATATATATATATATATATATAT
>NW_026000026.1:77152478-77279051 GCF_001458135.2 Marmota marmota marmota
TGTGTGTGTATATGTGTGTGTGTATATATATATATATATATATATATATATATATATATATATATATATTCTGTATTTTAATCTCACCATCCTTATTTCTTGCCTTGTTCCTGAGTATACAATTTCCTACTGTGGATTTTAACTGGCCACTCTCTGAAGGCAGGGCTGGAGTCTGATTCACATTTGTGTTTCAGTCCTTGGTATTCTGGCATAAAGCTGAAGCTAAAGAATAGAGAGGAAGGAACCACAGTTTGCACCCTCAGAGGAAACATTCCCCAGGGATATAACCCCAGGCCATTCCCACTCTCCATCACTTTCTCTTTAAGTTGAGGAAGAAGAGAGGAACTAACGTTTATTCTGATTTCCAATGTGCCAGGTACTGTCAAGTGCGTCTCTCAGAGTGTTCCTCTCAATAATCAGCGGGGGAGAAACTATTATCGCCATTTCACAGATGAGGACCCTGCAGTACAGAAGCGTTGAGACGATCTGATGGTCTCTCCGCCAGAGAGAGGTAGAGGTGCATTTTGAGGGAGTCTGAGGGAGGGTGCACAAGGCTGTGAGGAAGTTTACTCAACACTAGTTTCAATGCGCAATGCTTTCTTCACTGCTCTAGCTCAAAACATCTTCACTGGAACCCAAGAAAGCACACGTGAATGCAATTCCCACTTCAGAGAGAAGGAAAGAGTCACAGAGAAGTTTTGCAAAAGCGCTTGCGCCTGGCCTCCTCCGCCAGGGTTCCGCCCCCGCACCCCCTCCCCGCCCTGGGCTGGCGTGGATGGGAAGGGATTGAGGGTGTCAAGTGGAAAGGAAAGTTGGGCGTAGGCAGGACTTCCTCTTAGGTCAGGGTGTGGGTGTGGGGGGTCTCGTCCATCGTCCCGCCCTCATCGCGTTAAGATTCTGGGGAACGCGGCACACGCACAGGTGATGTGTCTAAAAACCTGAAAACCGCTCCCTTGGCGGAAGCGGAGGTGGCTGCGGAGACGTAGCTGGGCGCGCGGGGTTTCTTTCCCAACCCTGAGCGCGGCCGCAGTCCCAGGATTCCCCATCCATTATTGACGATGTTTACCAGCTGGGGGGGGGGGGGGTAAAGGAGAGAAAAGCAGAGGGAAGAAGAGGGGAAGAGAGGGCAGGAGACACGGGGTGGGCGGGAGAGGGAGGGAATCCGGGCAGGATCACCGGGGCCCTCCAGTCTCGAAATTTCTGGAAGACACAGAGGCTAAGTAGTCAAGAGTCCAGGAAGTCAGTTGTGGGGCCGGGCACACAGTAGGCAGTTGGAAATATTTGGGGGGATGGATAACAGAGTGAGTAAATGGCTCTATTCAACCATGTAGTCTTGGGCCAAAAGCCTTGACCTTCTGACCTTTGATTTCCCCATCTGTATAAGGGGTTCATAGCATCTGCCCCATAGGATTGAACTCTAAATGGAACTCTAAATGGCTTAGCACATATTAGTAGCTCAAAAATAGTAGCTGTTGTTAGGGGCAATGGGGTTTGTAAGCAGGGATGGCCCAGCAGAAGTGCACTGACCTTAATTAAGCAGGCCAGTGGGCTGTTCTGAACTGTCACTATTCTAGAGAACTTTCAGAAAGCTTCCTTCCCTTGGAAGATTGGAGAAAGCAAGAAAGACAAGCATGTGGAGGAAGCCACAGGCCTCTTGCACAGGAGAAAGAGTTACTGCCCGTACCTCCACCCAGGCGGGCTCCTGGGTGGGGGTATGTCACCAGGGGCTCATTCTGGCAACCTCTCGCCTTTGCCGGACTTGGTCTGGGTTCTGGAGGCGCCTCTTCTCTGAGCGGCGGTGCTGGACTCTGGTGGACCGCTCGGGCGTGGGGCCAGGAGCGCCCTGGAAATGGGCAATTTGGCGGCAGCCCGGCCGACTGTGGTGTGTGTGTGTGTGTGTGTGTGGTGGGGTATCAGAGTAGGGTCAGCTTCCTGCCCCTGCTCAGCACAAGACTGCCTTCGATCTAGGCAGTGCGAGTTGGAACCGGACAGAGAGGTTCGGGACTTTGGGGAGGGGGAGGGAAGTCCAGGACGAAGAAGAAAGAATCCGTAAGGTCTGGCAGATTGGAGCCAGGCGGGGCGGGGCGGTCGGGGAGAGACCCGGGCAGGCCTGGGTATAAATGCTGTGGAGGGGGCGGCCTCGGCGGGCACTGAGAGGCGCGCCGTGAGCTGCTGTCTCGCCTTGCCTCCCGGGCAGCCCCTGCGACTCCCGGGCGCGTGTGCACGCCTGCGCGCGCCCGGGCCCTTCCTGGCAGGCTGCTTGTAAGATGAGTGAAGAAGCAGGTGGGGGAGAGGGGAGGCAGCAAGCGAGAGGGCGAGGGGAGCGCGGGCGCTGATCGGCGCTCACTTGGAGCGCGGCGAGCAAGCAAGACGAGCCTGATTCCATGTCCCCCGCTGCCTCCCTGCCAGACGCGCGAAGATGATGGCCATGAACGCCAAGCAGCCTTTCGGCATGCACCCGGTGCTGCAAGAACCCAAATTCTCCAGCCTGCACTCCGGCTCCGAGGCCATGCGCCGAGTCTGTCTCCCAGCCCCGCAGGTACGTAGTGGAGCATAATTACCGCTCTAAGGCACAGTTTTTGACAGGCACTAGCTTCATGTTTATTTCATGTCGCCCAGAACAATCGCCGCTGTCTGAACCCCTCTCCTTGTCTCCCCTGCGCTCTCTCCCGGCGCTCTCTCTCATTCATGTCTCTGATCCACACGTCTGTTCCAGCAGAGCTGCTGCCTCCGTATTAATTTTTATGACCTGGGCTTTGAGGAGAGGCATCTCAGTTGCTTGAAAATGTGTTTTAATCCTGAGTTGACAGTATTCCCTACTGACCGTGCTGTGCGCCTTCTCGCTTGCAGCTGCAGGGTAATATATTTGGAAGCTTTGATGAGAGCCTGCTGGCACGCGCCGAAGCTCTGGCGGCAGTGGATATCGTCTCCCACGGCAAGAACCATCCGTTCAAGCCCGACGCCACCTACCATACCATGAGCAGCGTGCCCTGCACGTCCACCTCGTCCACGGTGCCCATCTCCCACCCGGCAGCGCTCACCTCGCACCCGCATCACGCAGTGCACCAGGGCCTCGAAGGTGACCTGCTGGAGCACATCTCGCCCACCCTCAGCGTGAGCGGCTTGGGCGCACCAGAGCACTCGGTGATGCCGGCTCAGATTCACCCGCACCATCTAGGCGCCATGGGCCACCTGCACCAGGCTATGGGCATGAGTCACCCGCACGCCGTGGCGCCTCACAGCACTATGCCCGCTTGCCTCAGTGACGTGGAGTCAGACCCTCGCGAGCTGGAGGCCTTTGCCGAGCGCTTCAAGCAGCGACGCATCAAGTTGGGGGTAACCCAGGCGGACGTGGGCGCGGCTCTAGCTAATCTCAAGATCCCTGGAGTGGGTTCACTCAGCCAGAGCACCATCTGCAGGTTCGAATCTCTCACTCTCTCGCACAACAACATGATTGCTCTCAAGCCGGTGCTCCAGGCCTGGCTGGAGGAAGCGGAGGCTGCCTACCGAGAGAAGAACAGCAAGCCGGAGCTCTTCAATGGCAGCGAGCGTAAGCGCAAACGCACGTCGATCGCTGCTCCTGAGAAGCGCTCACTCGAGGCCTATTTCGCCATCCAGCCACGTCCTTCATCCGAGAAGATCGCGGCCATTGCTGAGAAACTGGACCTTAAAAAGAACGTGGTGAGGGTCTGGTTTTGTAACCAGAGACAGAAACAGAAACGAATGAAGTACTCAGCTGTCCACTGACTGCGGCGGGGCAAAGCATCGGGAGTCGGGAGAGCCTAGGGCGCATCGCCCCCTTCTGATGGGAGGGACGGTTATGGGAAATGCCAAAGTGTTTCCTAGCAGGTCAGGCTCTCTCCCCCGAAGCAACAGACCTTCCCCTTTATCCCGCCTAGTTGCCTCCCGGCCTTCTCTTTCTCTTTTTTCTATTCCCACCAAAAAAGTTTTGGCGCTAGGGAAAAATGCAAAAGGGGCCGGCAAGGTGGGACTTGTGCTGTCCGTGGTGCTGAAACCCGTACTCGCACGTTGGACAGCGAGACCTCAGGGCAGGAGCCTCAAAGCAGAGGATAGTGGATTGGTTCCGCTGCCCGACGATGGGGTGAAAGCGCCACTTTGCTAAGAGAAATTAGGCAAGGGATGAAGGGATGTAAAGGAAGTGATAAATAATAATATAAAGTATAGGATCTAAGTGGAACACAAACGTACTGGAGATTTATTAGAGTATATAAAATACACTTATGTTTCCAAAGGATAGCCTTATTCTCCCTTCTCCGCCTAAATTCTATCCATCTTATCCTTTGGTTTGCAGTAAATTCTCAAACAGTAGCATGGATTAGGTTCAGGGAAAGTGTGCGGAGAGTTGGGGGCTCTGAGCTGTTGGTGGTAAGTAGGGCTCCGGGAAAAGTGGGCCCAGTCAAGCGACTGAAAATGCTGGGATCCCTTGGTTATTTGTAAGCAGCAGCCACACCAGCTCTGGCCATCCTTCACGACCTGCTGGCGTTTGAGGGGTAACTACCGCCGGGTGGAGGGAGGGATGGGGAGGGAGTGTGTGTGGGGATGTTGAGTTGCTAGTGTTCCGACCAGACTGAATGAGGACTCTCCGACCTCAGCTGCTGCTCTTGCCAGACTGCCTGCTCAGTGCTCCAAAGTGACTGTAACTTCTCCGAATCATATGCAAGTCCTTCCAACACATCTAACCTCTTTGCGCTTTTATTACTGTTGTTGTTGGCATCAGTTGATTCCAATTATTTATTTAACTCCGCTTCTTTCCTTCCTCTTTATGTGAGTGTCTCTCGTTGGAGGTTCACTTATAGTTTTGCGCGGGAAAAGGAGCAGGACCACCGACCTTGACTTTTCCCATCCTAGTCCCTCTGACCCCATCATGTTTTATTTTTTCGTTGATCCTTGTATTTTGTGTGTTGCGTGTGATCTTTGGTTTCATTCTCTGAATTGATGCAAATAAAATATTAAGTTTTTTCCTCTTTCTCCCCTCTTGAATTTACTTCTAAAATAAATGCTTTATTTTTCAACCCGAATCGCAGTAGTTTTCCTTCTCGGATGCTAAGGGTACTGGTTTGGGAGGATTTAAAAGTGAAAATCCAAAAGGGTTGAACTGTCACTTCCTGCCAGCCAGCCCCCTGCCATCTCTTCTCTGCATTCCTCTTCCCTGCAATCTCACACTCTTACCGGGATCTCTTCCGGGGAGATCTGACTGTTCCTCTCCAGACCTCAACGTTTAAGGGACTTTCTTCCGCACTGCCCATCGATCAGACTATTCTCTGGACTTAACTTCAATTCCAAACTTTGCACCCTGACTGGTGGGAGTTCCGGCTCCACTCATTGGCTAAACCATCTTGAGGCTAGTTTCCCAACTTCTCTAAGCCTTCTTCATAAGATTCCTTGTCTACAGAATGAAGGTTTAATACCTGTTCCCCACGGTTATTGTCAGGACTAGGTAAGAGGGTTTACTTAAGACATCTGGCAGATGGTGCTCGGCACTCGGTAAGAAACAAATTATTTTAAAAGATTCAAATGATTGGAAAGAAGATGAGGGGATACAGGCAAAAAGAGAAAAAAAAAGTGGTCGTTGGGGCAATTTGTTGGGATCCCTTCCGGGTCTCCAAAAATTTATTTGAGATAGTCATCCAAATTATTCTCTCCATGGTTTATCTCCAAAAGGTCTATCCCTCCCTTTGTGGAGGGACTGAGCAGATATGCTGCAAAGCACCTAGTTTATTGCCCTGCACACAGTAGGTGCTCAAAAGATGTCAGTTCCCTTCTCTCTTTCTACTCCCTCTAAAGGGCGGAGGGAGAAACATTTTTATTTGTGAACCGCAGAAACGCTGTCGTGATTTAAAAATTAATGCTACAGGTCCAGGAGTCGTCTGAACATTTCTCCTTAAAGAGTTCTGGGTCATTAGACCTCCGCCCGAAATTAGGAGTAGAATAGTTTCCGTTCTGGGAAGTGTGGCGTCCCCCCATCCCACCCCCACCCCACGGGGAAAGCAAACTTGTGGATAGCCCCTGCTTTCCGGGCCTCAGCCCCTCGCCTCCGCCTTAAGCAACAGCCCAAGCGATTTCTCCACCTCCCTTTCCATCGGGCGTCCTTTAATAATAAATGCCCTTATGCCATTACATTATATTGTGGGTTTTGAAAATTTAAAATACGGCTGATGCAATATTAATTGCCTATAGTGGTATAAAACACAGGGCCGGAGCACAGCCGGGCTGCAGAGGAGGCGGCCATGAGCATCCCGTGCCGAAGCGAAGCGCTCCAGAAGGATGCGCCTTTGCCGGCTGCTAGGTTTCCTGCAGGTAAGAGCCTTCGGATTTTCGGGCTTAGGAAAAAACCCAATATCTAGCTCCATTACCCTTTTGGAAAAGTTCCTTGGTGTGGTCTCAATTTTTAAAATCAGCAACCTCAAAACTTTGGGAGACTTTTTTTTGGAGAGGCGGAGAGAGGATTCGCCTGACTGCAACGCACTTGATAACAAGTCTGAACTGCGCCTTTGCGCCTCTTCCCGTTCAGGCGCCGGGGACCTCTGGCGAGCGGAGTATTTTGCCCAGTTTATACTTCCAGGCCCCAACTGCCGCCCTGTCCGCGAAGCGCTCCACCCTCTCCCTCCCTCTCAGTGCGCCGGGTCGGCGCCGCTGCCTCTTTCCTTGGGCTCGCTCAGGAAGCCAGGGGAGATGTGGTTTCCCCAGGATTGTTTAGTCGCCTCTGCCACTCGTCCGGCGGAGGCACAGACCTCTCTCTTGGGGGAGGGGTACCAGCAGGTTTGGGGTTCATACAGACCTAGTTTGTATCCATGGTCCAGTACCTAACCATGTGACCTTGGGCAGCTCACATCACCTAAGCCTCTGCTGACGGCTGTAAAAAACAATTTTTTTTTTGAGTGAGGATTATTTAAGAGCACCTGGAGCTATTTTTCCTTTCTCAAATGCCACCAACTTGCAATAGTGACCATCCAAGACTTAACTGGGTGTTTCTTTAACCAGTATAGAGAACAAAATGATATTCTGAAGCTGCCTTGGGCCTCTACTGGTAGGCCTTTGAGAGTCCTCTGGGAACTCGGTGGAAGGTTTCTAGGCACCTTCCTGGCTTGAACTGGGCTTGATCTGGAATGAGCCAGGCATATAACACCCCAGCAGGGCTCAAGTCCTGGCAGGCAGAACTTAGAGGCCGGCGTCCTGGGCTCTTGAACTGTGTGATCTCTGACTAGTGGCTTCCTCTCTCTGTGCCTGAGGTAGTGCCAGTTTTGTTCAATATTTCATGCCCAGCTCAGAGTCTGATCCAGAGTAGCAGGCAATAGATAAGTATTGAATGAATGAAATTTGGGTTTTGTAAAATGAAAGCACCCTTTCCAGCTCAATGGTCTTGAAATTCTAGGCACTATAGAGAAGGACAGAGACCATGGGACATGGCAGCCTCCCTGAGAGTCAGGTTCAGGGTCAAAATGGTCAAAAGTTTTCATCCAAAGGCAGCCAGTTTACTTCCTGCTTATATAGAAGAGGGTTGCCTCACTCTTGTGAGCATCAGGGTGCTTCTGTGACATGGATCCAAGAAACTAGAAGAAAGTTTCCAAGAAACTTGAAGAAAGTTTCCAAGAAACTAGAAAAGGTCAAGGAGGAGGACCAGAGAGTGCCCTGTCCCGTTTGTCTGGCCCACTCTTGGCCCTGCCTTTTTGCTTGGGCTCTTACAAGAGCTGAGATGGAAATAGCTCTGGTTCTGGAGTGGGCAGATTCAAGGCAGAATAAGTACACCATCTCTTATTTAAGTGACCTTATTACCTTATTACTCTAACCCTTAGTGCTCTCATCTGTAAAATTGGAGAAAAAAAGACTATCTCAGGATTGCTCTGATGATTAAATGAGATCATGTAAGGTCAGGTCTTGACCCATGATAGGCGTTAATGGGTAGCTAATTGCTTTCAAACATTCTTCATATTCAGAAAAGTGAGAGAGAGTGTTGAGGGCAAGTTCAGGCCTTGAAGTCAGACGGATTCAACGTTTCTGCACTGTGAGCCACATCTGGTCAAAGAAGGGTAGTGTCCCCTATCAGCTCTCTCAGTGGTTTTCAGGGGCAAGAAATGTAAAGTGTAAAAGAAACTATTTTGCACACAGTCCAATGGGTTCCTGTTACAGAGGAGACCATGAATGCGCTAAGGAGCCTTTGGTGAGAATATGCAAAATTCCCATTGAGAAGTTTGGACCCAATTGATGGCTCCTTGAACCTCGGACTTTTCCAGCAACCAACATTGACCCCGACTTCTATCCTTCCAGAGAAGAAAGGCTCCCGTGGGTAAAAGAGGAGCAGGATTGGTGTCTCGGACTCTTCCCTTCTCCCTGTGCCCACCGTTTGGCTCTGGCGCCTGTTCCGGAATGCCTGGGCAGTAGAACACTTTCACCTTCCTCCTTTCACTGAAAGAGAGGCTGAGGCCCATAGAGGGAAAGGGACTTAGTTGACCCCTTCTACCTAAAGTAGCCTCATTTTCTTTCTTTCTTAGCCCTTACTACTCCCTGAAAGCAGTAAATGCGCTCTGGGTGAGCAAGTCGCCTGGTTCACCCCTCCCTCCGTGAACCCAGCGCAACACAGGATGTCACACAGAGTAAGCGCCCCATAAACGTTTGTTGGATAATCGAATAATGATTATCTAAAAATGTATGGAGGCTTTCCCCTATGCCAGGTACTGTTCCAAGCGCTTTATCTGCAATTTTTAAAAATCCCTACGAATAGGTATATTTAAATCCCATTTTACAGATAAGAACACGGAGGCACAGAGGGTTCCTGTAACTGTGCCCAGGACACATCGTGAATGCAGCAATTTGGTGGAGAAATCTGAAAAACTTTGGTTTCTCCGCCTCTTCTGTTCCCAAGTGAGACCCAGAAGAGGCTGTGAGAGCCAAGCATGCCCGCTGTCTTCGCCGGGTTTGGGTGTCCTCGGCTCTTTTTCGTCCCGCGCCACTTCTATGTCCGTCTGTTCACCTGTGTCCCACTCAACCCCCTCCTAGATTTTTCTGCAACCTCACTGGTCTGAAACTTTGACCTTACAGTGCAGGAGCGACCTGGGCGCGGGGAGTGTCCCCTTCCGCCTTTCCGCTTTTCTGCGGAGCGGCGGGAGCCCCGCAGTAACTGCCCTCCGGCGGGCGGATGGAGCCGGCGAGGACCCCGGCGGACGAATTAGTCTCCCCTTCGATCGCTGTTTTCCGATCAGGTCAGGTTTCCCTCCGCCCTGCGACGGCGCTTCCGCGGCAGCTCCGGTTCCCAGGGCTCCCCGTGGGGTCTGGGCTCTCCGACTCCTCCCGGCGCCTCCGGAGGGAACTTCCCTTCGGCCGCGTCCAGGCCGGGGAGCCCCCTGGACCGCGGCAGGAGGCGCTGTGGGAAGACACCCGGGCGGCGAGACCCTAATCCTCCCAGAGAGCCCCCCAGCGCTGCTTCCGGACGCAGCACGTGGAGAACTGCACTCCACAGATCCCCACTTCCCTGCCCCCTCCCCCAGTTCAGCCCCGCCCAGCGCTGCCCTGACTTGTGGGGACAAACTGGGACGGAAACACCTCCCCCCTCTCTCACCATGTATATCTTTTAATATTTAAAAGATTTTGATTTTTAGGATTCCTCACACAAATCCCAAGTGTTCATCCTGGAAAAATTTAGATTTTTTTTATTGGATTTCTTTATACATATTTAGTGTTTAATGTCTTTACTTTGAATTACACAGAGAGGGTGCGCCACCATAACTTCCCCCTTTGGCAGAATCCCTCCCCCAATCCCATCTTCTCCCTTGTCTCCACTTTCCTTTCCTCTCTCTCCAGGACTCACGTCAGCCCTGCTCCAAATCCCAACTTCTCTGCCTGAGACAGACCCCCGCCCCCGCCACCGTGCCTGAGGCTTTGCTAGGCAGCTCACCTCTTGGCAGATACAGTTAATGTCCAGCCTTCATAAATCAAGACCATAAAAAGCTTACTTTCATATGCACTCAATTTCTACCAAACCTAAACTAATTGCATAAATTCCTTTAGGCCACTCAGAGCTGCTCTCTGGGTTGGGATCTGATCAATTAGTCATTAGGCACTCCATTAGCTGGGGTTTAAGCTGCCTCATATAAATGTCTCCTGTCAATTTGCTTGTAATTGAATGAATAAAAAAGGGTACAATTATTAGCACAGAAGATCAGAATGAGGAGAGGTCAATTTTATTCAAATATTCTAAAAATGTCTTAATTCTAATAATAATAACAATAATAATAATTAGAAGGCATTTAGTTGTTAGCTGCTCCAAAATTCCTGTTCAAGTGGAAGAAAGTTGTGCCCTAAGACTCAGCAATCTAAGCATGTATCTGTGCTCTGCCACCCGGGAGTCTCTCCCAACCTTGGGGCCTTAATTTCTTTACCTGTAAAATGAATTGGTCAGAAGTGATTTCCTTTTCTTTTAAAAGTTAGTTTTATATTTTGTCGGAGTAATTTATGCACATAGCTTAAAAGTTGAGTAACAAAGAAGAGCAATTCGACCAACTCCCGTCTTCAACCACTTTTATATTTATTCTAGTAGTTTAATTACATATCTAAGTAATATATTTTTGCCACTTTTTTCTCTTTTTAAAATTCAAATTTTATATATTAACATTTTAATTCAATAATATATGATTTAAATCCAAGAGAACTAAAAAATTTGCAGTTAAAAGTTTCCTTCCAATGGCCCACATTACCCAGTTCCCTTTGTTGATGGTAAATAATGTTACCAATACTCCAGAGATATTTTATTGGCTACCACTTCTTGATTTGCTATTCTTAGTCATTGTGCTTAATTGCTCAGCTATGATATCATAAAAAAGTGAGAAATGCAATAACATTGAAATCTCTTCACACAACCAAGACCCTAGGAAGTTTTATATAAAATCAGTAATATTTTAAAAAATCAACTGAATGGGTAGTTGAAAATACTGTGATTCTGTTTCTTTTCCTTTCTTTAAAATGAATCTGGAGGTACAGATACCACAATTGCTTACTCACAAAGATAAGAGAGTTTTTAAATTGATTTGAGATCTGTCCTACCTCCAGCCTATCATTTTTACGGAATTAGATGCTATGTATATAAGGAAGGTAACTTTATCTATTGGATATTTCAGTGTATATAGTACCAAATTTTATTGAATTTCCTTAAAAAATCTATCTTTATTCCTTTGCTTTCTCCAAATGAGCCCATCTCTCCAGTAAGATGAGTTTTTGTTTGGTATACACAGCTAAAACAGGACTGGGGAAGATGCTGATGACATAATTTAATATTTAATAACCTACCTAGGTTTGGGAATGGAGCATCACACTGTAGAAGCTGCAGCTGAGCACTCAACCAACGAGGGAGTAGAGAACCTCCAAATGCAAGGTTTATCTTTAATTGAATGTCAAGATAGTGATCTTGATTTACTTCTGGGAGTCCTGGAGTTGGTTTGTTGATTTGAACCCTACATACTACCTCAATGAATTCCTCTTATACAAAGCACAGGATTTAGAGAAGAGGGTTAACTGAGAGAAAGGAATCATTTCTGGTCAGAATATACTGCCACAGAGGCTTCATAGTGCACTGAGAAAGAACCCGGCCTTACTCCTTTATGTGACCTTGACAAGTTTATTCACTTCTCAGTGACTCAGTTTCTCCAACACCAATGTGAGGAAACTGAAGTAGACAGTAGTTCAGTTTTGATGAGATTCATAGACTTTCTTGAGAATTTTGGGGAAACTCTTCCTAACCCAGAAAAAAACATTTCTGTGCACTCAAAAATTTTCCCAGCTTCAATCATAGATCATAGATCCTCTGGATCCAGTCCAGGAGTTCATGCATCCCAGATTAAGAATCCTACGGATTAGATGAGCTAAAGGTCTTTCCTTATGTGACTATCTGTATTTATGACCAAATACCCATAAACACTGAAATCAGTTTAGTAAACTGGGCAAAGCTTCATCAAAAGTAAAAATAAAGTGCCAATTAGACAATGAGCAAATTGCCAATGAAGACTCCAAATGGCAAAATTATTTTTCAGATCAATAGGCTCCCAAGAGAGAGAATGGCAGAAGGGAAAAAAACCCACCACATTAGGGCACATAATCTAGATTTGCCAACAACTAGAGCTGAGAATTTGACTTGGGAATTTCCCTAATCTTGTCCGCTCTTGCCCTGTTGGGAAATGAGGTGCTGGAGCAGAGGCTCTCTGAGGCAGTAAGCAGTCACATTATGTGAATTTATGTGTAAAGGCACTGACATGTCTTGTCTATCATATTTGGTTTGGCTTATTTTATTTTCAAAAAGATTGTTGTACCATCAAATAGAGCTGGTGCTTCTGGACAGGCTGGGGCAGTCAGATCACTTGAGCTTTGGAGTTTTGAGGCCACCCTAAATAACAAACAATACTCTGTCTCAAAAAGAATAAATAAATAGATAAAATCTGGAAAAGAGGGCTAGGGGCTACCATGTATGGTTTCTCCTGTTTTTTTTTTTTTTCTTTCTTTTTAGCATTCTGATTCTAAAACCATTTTGTAGAAACATGACCCCACACACCCCAATAAAAAAGTAAAAACACCAATAAGGTGAATATAGAAGGCAGGGATGAAATTAAAACATTTTGTTAGACTAGATAGTCCTGTTTCTGCCATGCCAGATCATCAGGGGGTCTGAGGAGACCCAGTGGGGAAGCAGAAACTGAAGGTTGATGAGGGCTGGACAAGGTGGTTCCAGGCTCTCATGCTTATCCCAGCTCTGACTGGAATCCACAGACATGAGAATGACAAAATCTCCTTCTGACTTGGATTAACCCTTGCAGCTGTGAGCTCATTTAACCTCTGGGACTTGAATTACTGGTCAGATTGTTCTGGTGAAATGATTAAAACACAGACTACCAGGGCTACTCCTGCCTGTTCTCTGCTTTTTATTTACTTCTTGATTATTTTGCCTGTGGTATTTTACTATTGCTTTTGACTTTGCGTAGGGTGGTCCTATCTCTTCTATTAATGCCCTTAGGTTGGTGAGGGAAAGCCCTGTTTTTCTTGGCTGTCACAGACAAGTGAGGGTCTTGGAACGATATTTTCTCATATGCTTTGTATTATTGCAGTTGGACACATGGAATCATAGATGTGAGCTGAGAAGGGTCTCTTAGAGGTCCTTTAGCTGGAAAATATGATCATATAGTTCTAGGGCCCAGAAATCTGTATTTTTCACAATTTCCCTGCATGATTCTGATTGCTTGCCCAAATCGAGGAAGATATTTCTTTTTTTAAATTTTTTCAAATATTTATTTAGTTGTAGATGAACACACAGTATATTTATTTATTTTTATGTGGTGCTGAGGATCGAACCCAGTGCCTCATACATGCGAGGCAAGCACTTTACCTCTGAGCTACAGCCCCAGCCCGAGGAAGATTTTCTTTATTTTTATTTTTTAAAGCTATTTCTCATATTTTGCTTTGATTTTTTTTTTCAACCAAAGGGCCCTATACTGAAGTCTGGGTATATAGTCAGAAACACAATTTTTTTTCAATTATTATTCATGGAAGGCGGACCATGCTTTGAAGAAGTATGAGACACAGTAAGGGTGTAGGAAGGGACAGATAGTAGTGCCATTTGTTGTTCAGCAGGAGACACCTTGTAGGCTGTGGCATTGTGAAGAACATGTCTTTCTGAAGTGATGCCAATTTGGGGAACATTCTAAGGACTTCTGATTTGCAGTTTCTCAAGGATGGCAATGGTGTAGAGCAGGATCTTATGACTTCAGGTTTGTGACAATTTTTGAAGATAAATTACTTTTGAGAAAATGCTATAAAATGTTTTCTTTAAGTCAAATATAATCAAAATCTGACATGGACATTACAAGAAAAGATAATTGCAGGTAATTCTTCCCCCGGAATAAATGCAAAAACTCTTACCCAAAATGTCACAAACCAGTTCAATGGTATATAAAAAGAATAGCACATCATAGTCAAATTGGGTTTATTCTAATGATGAATGATTAAAAAAATCAATATGAGTTGTTATATTTACAAAGCAGAAGAAAGGAAAATGGATCTAAACAAACATAGTAAAGGCATTTATTTTAAAACAAAGATGGCATAAATTTGGCATCCTATTTCACAATACACGTGACTTGTGATACAAACATACATACTCAGCTTGGGCTGCTGTAACAAATTCCACAGATTTGGGTGGCTTAAACAACAAACATTTATTTCTCACAGTTCTGGAGGCTGGGAAGTTGAAGGTCAAGATGCAGATTTGGTGAATGCCCTCTTTGGTTTACAAATGGCTGCCTTCTCACAATGTCTTCACATGGCCAATACAGGGAGAGTTCATCTCTCTCATGTCTCTTCTTATAAGGGCACTAATACAATTTATGAGGGCTCCTCCTCATGATTCAATTACCTCCTAAAGACCCTACTTACAAATATCATCACAGACAGGTCTTTCCATCTAGCGAGGGACTTGGAACGATATTTTCTCGAATGCTTTGTATTATTGCATGAGGGATTAGTGCTTCAACATACAAATATTTTGGGGACACAGACTTTCAGTTCACAGCACACACACTTCTGTGTATCATGGAGAAAAGTGATACAGCATCCAGATTCTTTGGACATGCCGTCCATAAGAACAAGTAGCCTAGTTTGAAAGTAAATTCTAATGCAATCTCTTTGTTGTAGGGCAGAAATGAGATCTAACAACAGTTTAGCAAATACAATCATCCCTTAGTATCTATAAGGGACTGAAGTAACTCTCATGGATACCAAAATCTGCGGCTACTCCAGTCCCTTGTGTAAAATGGAATAGTGTTTGCGTATATGCTATGCATATTTTCTTATAGGTTTTAAATCATCTCTAGATTACTTGCAACACCTAACACAATGTAAATGCTAGGTATATGGGTGTTGTATCATTTAGAGACAATGCCAAGAAAAAAATGTACATGTTCAGATGCAGTTTTTTCATCAAGTATTTATTTTTATTTTTTAAAATGTTTATTGTATTCAGCAATAAGGACATCCCTGGTATCTTTTTTTTTTAAGGGAGAGAGAGAGAGAGAGAGAGAGAGAGAGAGAGAGATTTTAATATTTATTTTTTAGTTTTTGGCAGACACAACATCTTTATTTGTATGTGGTGCTGAGGATCAAATCCAGGCCGCCCACATGCCAGGCGAGCGCGATACGGCTTGTGCCACATCCCCAGCCCCTTCATCAAGTATTTTTGATACACAGTTTGTTGAATCCATGCATGCAAAACTCACAAATATGGAAGAGCAGCTGTTCATAGTAAACGACAGTAAAAACAAGCAACATCCTGATAATTACGTTTAAAGAACAGATATTTAACGTGTGTGTGTGTGTGTGTGCATTTTATGGTGCTGGGGATTGAACCCAGGGCCTTGTGCATGCGAGGCAAGCACTCTACCAACTGAGCTATATCCCCACCTCAATATTCAACAAATATTTGAAATTGAGTCAGGGAATGAGCTATTCTTGCTTGTTCTCCCCACCACATCCCACTCCCCAAAAGGCAAAGATAAGAAAGGAATTTTTAAAAGTGTGCAGTAGGTAAAGTATATGTATTATAATCCATATTTTACAAATGAGGTATCAGAAAGATTTAACAACTTGTCTG
Organism: Marmota marmota marmota; assembly: GCF_001458135.2. Classification (NCBI taxonomy): domain Eukaryota; kingdom Metazoa; phylum Chordata; class Mammalia; order Rodentia; family Sciuridae; genus Marmota; species Marmota marmota. The sequence continues at coordinate 77,168,119 of NW_026000026.1, forward strand.
AGTTCATGTAACTAAAAATTATAGAATCTAGCAGTTTAACCCAGAATGATCTGCCATGAGAGTATACTCTTTCTGTTATGCCATGTTTGCTCCTGTACAAGAAAATGGAATTATGTTTTTAGAGGTGAAAGCAGAAGGATTTTTATGTGAAAGAAGGCTTACTCTTTTTTTTTAATTTTTTTTTTTTTGTATTGGGGACTGAACCCAGAGGCACTCAACCACTGAGCCACATCCCCAGCCTTGTGTGTGTGTGTGTGTGGGAGGGGGTGTTATTTAAGATAGTTTTTTTAATATTTATTTTTTAGTTGTAGTTGGAAACAATAGCTTTATTTATTTATTTATTTATTTTTATGTGGTGCTGAGGATCCAACCCATAGCCTCACATGTGCTAGGCGAGTGCTTTACCACCAAGCCACAACCCCAGTCCTTTGTGTGTTTTATTTAGAGACAGGTTCTCACTGAGTTACTTAGGGCCTTGCTAATTGCTGTGGCTGGCTTTGAACCCAAAATCTTCTTGCCTCAGCCTCCTGAGCGGCTGGAATTCCAGGTGTGCCCCAAAGGGTAAACCAAGTTAGGAAATAAAAATCACAAAGAAAAATATTTTCAGCCCCACACAAGGAAGAAGACCCTGGCAGTCAACAAGGTTCAAGGAGACCTGCACTGTCAGTCCCTGTCTGAGAATGGATGATGAGATGTATATATGGAGAAGATGACATCTCATTCCAACTTGAGAGTCAGTGCTGCTATAGAAAATCTTCTATAGATGATCAGTTCTAGTTCTCTCCAGTGAAAAAATGTAAGGTGCTTTCTGACCAAAAAAAATTAAAAAATTAAAAAAATAAGAAAAAGTGCCACTTCCTTAAAGTAGCATGAAATGTAAATATTCTAATATTTTTTTCACATTAGCCTTTGGAATACCAAGAGAAATACTTAATAAAACCAATAATAATAAAATCATGAGACTCTGTTCTTTTATCAATTTACTATATTAGAAAACTCAATCGTTTATAGTGTTAACATAGGGATCCATTGAGACTACAGGGGAATGCAAATATCATTTGGGAGCTGTCATTTAAAATGATTTTTATAGTAGGAACTGGATTGAGGAACTATATTGACTTTGTCTACTAGTATGGGTTTATCTTCTCTTTAATCTATTCTTCCTTTAAAAAAAAAAAAATCTCTCTCTTTCCCTCTCAGTCTCTTCCTGCCTCTTCTTTTTCCTGATTATTTAGTGTCAAAGTGCTTTGGAAGGTTGGTGACTGTTTTTAAGGTTTTCATTTGGGCCCTTCAGTGTTCCAGAGGTAACAGACTATTTAGGAAGTTCTAAGCAGATTAATATGCAGCCAGGGTACTTGCAAGGCCAAGACACCGAAAATAAAAGATTTTGAAATACTTCAATATTTGATATTTAAGTAAATAGCATTTTAGTAGTCAAATTCTGAATTTTATTAGAATTCCTCTAATATATTTTCTAGGGTTGTGTTTTTTTTTTCACTTTTAAAATATATTTTTTTTCACTTTTAAAATATAAATGTGTTTTTAATTTCAAAAACAGGATAATAAGGTACTAAGGTATTCGGTGCCTAAGGCTTCTGAAGATCTTTGTTGGACTCAGCATAAAATGAGTAAGATGATTATGAGTGCCTTGAATTGTGCGTTTATTTTATTTTGTACTGATTTATATTTTATAAGGCTCATAGTCTCAGGGTTTTCAGTCTATGGTTGGTTAGCCCCATTGCTGTTGGGCCTGTGGCAAGACGGAACATCACGGAGGGAGCATGCAGTGGAGGAGGACTATTCACCTCATGGTGGCCAGAAAGTGAAAGAATTTATGTATTTATTTTAACCAACCAAAAATTGTACATATTTATGGTATATGACTCTATGTTTTGAACTATGTATACATTGTAGAATGGCTAAATCAAGTTAAATAACATACACATAGCCTCACATACTATCAGTTTTTGTGATGAGAACACTGAAAATCTATTCTCAGTGATTTTTAGAATACAATACATTGTTATTAACTATAATCAGTACTTTGTACAACAGTTCTCTTGAACTTATTCCTCCCATTTAACTGAAATTTTACATCCTTTGACCAACATCTCCCCACTGCCTGCCAGCTCTTGGTAATCATGGTTCTATTCTCTGCTTCTGTAAGTTTAACTTTTTAAGATTCCCCATATAAGTGAGATTATGCAGTGTTTGTCTTTCTATGCCTCAATTATTTCACTTAACATAATGTCCTCCGGGTATGTCTTATGTTGTTGAAAATAATAGGATTTTCTTCACTTTTAAGGCTGAACAGTATTCTTTTTTTTTTTTTTCTGCTTTCCTCTGTTGATAGACACTTAGGTTGATTTGGTATCTTGGCTTAATATGACTAATGCTGCAGTGAATGTGGGAGTACACATGTCTCTTTGATATGCTGCTTCCATTTCCTCTGGATATGTACCCACCAGTGGGACTGTTGAATCATATGGTGGTTATATTTTTAATTTTTTAGGAACTTGTGATTTCTTTCTTTCTTCTTTCTTTTCTTGTTTTCAATCTCTAGAACAGTTGACCAAAGAACTGAAAAAAAATGGGTTCTCTTCTGATTTGGGGGTAATACCCAGCTTTAAAAAGTAGTAGGTATAGTTTGGGAATATAATAAGCTAATTCAAAAGTATTTGTTATATTATTATTTCATGACAGGCCCTGATCATGAAATAATAAGAAATTATAATCAAATAAATAAATAAATAATGCAATAAATAATAAGAAATTATAATGAAATTATTTCGTCATCATGAAATAATAATGAAATAAGATACTGGGAACTCAGAAGAGAACTTGGGATCCAGTCCCTGGCCCCATGAGAATGACAGTCCCTGGCCCCATGAGAATGGCATTTCTTGGAACTCAAGACCAATGCATGTGCTGAACAAGTTAGCTTCATCTCTACCTGTCTAGTGTTTGGGAACCAGTCCCAGACTTTCTGAATATCCCTGTTAGCATACCATGTAGTCTATGAATACTGTCCTCCTCCTGCCCTTCCTTTCCTTTCTTAGAGAAAAACAAGGAAGCTAAAAAGAGAAGATAGTCTCCAAAGCCCTGTGATTTAGCTTAATACTGGGTAGCACCAAGTTATGGAACTTGACTATGATTTTTTTTTTTTTTAATGTCAGGAAGAAGTTAACAGTCAACTGGAGAGGAAGATTTGTGTTCCTGGCAACCAAAATAGACGGCTACACCGATGGAGCCACTTCCTGTCTCCCATTGGCCACCAACTGCAGGATGGAGTCTCCATAGGTCTTCCTCTTTGTGTGTGGAGTGTTGAGACAGATGCATCTTCTCCAGAGCAAACCAACTGCTGACCTGTATGTAGCTGGACTGTGGTTTCACCGGGTAGGGAGTAAAGAAGAGTTGCCTCTTTTATGAAGGACGATAAGTTTCATGCCAACAAGAGATTTGTCACAGGTTGTGTTATAGGATAAAGAGTTAGAAAACTAGGTGATGTTTGTGTTATTCCCACAGCAGGATATATGTTCTGTATCATTTATTCTTAAAATCAAAGTTATATGTGTCTGGAGTTTAAAGATTCAGATAGTTGAGCAAGGTTTGGTCTCAAAAAGAACTGTTCTCCTAGTCCTCCTCTTCTCATCCCTGATTCCCTGAGGTCATTACTTTCAAGCCTTTGAGCTGGTTCCTTTGACATTGACCTCACTCTCTCCAAATATCATGAGCATATTGCTACTTCTTGGTCACTTACTGCTATGCATTCTATTTATTTCCCTGCAATGAAGGTGGGGATAGAGTTCTCCATCCCCAATTCCTGTCCCCTCACCATTCCAATGCCGTCAGATCTTAACCTGATGACAATATTCAGTGACCATGTTTTATGGGCAAACACCATTTGTTGCTGAGCCAGGTAAGATGCTATGGTTCCTTTTCCTTTCCTGCATATTATTTTATTTTTCTGGGCATTAATAATTATGGATTTTTCTTTGTTTTCTGTGTGTTTATTATTAATTAACCCCAAACTCTCCTCATTTATGCAAATCTCCCCTCAACACATTCAAAAGCATAAATTGTTCTATTTAATTTCCTTGAAGAAATCTCCATTGGAGCCTTCTGTTTCAAGTTAAATGAGTTTCTTTCTAGGCCTGGTTGACAGCCATTCTCATTCTTGATTTTTATGGGAAATCTGTTTTCTCTCTCTGGAAGCTTATAAGATATATCCTTTTTGTTTATTCTGCTGAGCAATTTTCAATAATGAAACTTGCAGCTTTCATTCTGGAAAATGTTTTTGCATGATTTCTTTGAAGTTTTCTGTTTTTATTTTTATATTTCATGTTTCTGGAATGCCTATTATTCTATTGTTATTATTGGTATTATGAGTATTAGGGTTTGAACCCAGAGGTGCTTTATCACTGTGCTACATCTTCAGCAATTTTTATTTTTTATTTTGAGACAAAGTCTTGCTAAGTTGCTGAAGGCCTCACTAAATTGCTGAGGCTAGCCTTGAACTTGTGGTCCTCCTGCCTCAGCCACTGAGTCACTGGGATTACAGATGCATCACTCAATGCTTATTATTTTGATGTTGGACCTGGTTTGATTCTCTGATTTACTTATCCTTTGTCTGTTTCTTCCTCTTTTTTTTCTCCGTTTCCCCCTCCTTTTTCTTCTTTTTTTGGTCTTTTGCGAAGTTTTTCTCAATTTTATCTTCTGTTCCTCCTATTGAAATTTTTACTCTCCTTTTTCTTCTTCCCAGGGGTCTTTTACCACTGAACTACAACCCCAACACTTTTAATTTTTTATTTTGAGACAGTCTCACTAATTCTTTACTTTTGAGACAGTCTCGATAAATTGCTGAGACTGGCCTTGAACTAGTGATCCTCCTGCTTCAGCCTCCTGAATTGCTGGGATTACAGGCACGTACCACCACAGTGCCTGGCCTACTTCTTTTATTATTTTCCTTTTTATTTTATATTATATTATTATATTTATATTATACTTCTATTTTATTATTTTCTTTTATTATTATCTTTTTGCTCTTTAAAGTAAAAGCCTTTTTTGTTATATGAATACTGTCTTCTCAGTTCTGAGAATATTATTCATAATTTCTTTAAAATTTATTTTTCCCTCAGAGTCTATTTCTTCCAAGATGCTTTTATTTTCAGTCTAGTTTTTGGTCTCTGCCCCTCATATTAGATACTGCTTAGTTAATTGGGTAAGACGTTTATTAGAATCTCTGTGCACATGAACTGGGATTTTGTTTTGTTTTTATACTTTGCCTTTTGCTTAGGGTGATCTGACTGGGCTGTTTCCTTGGGGATTCCCTCAGGTAATATTTTTTTCTTTTCTTTTTTTTTTTTCCTTTGGACTAGTCAGATTCCCAGAGCTGACTTTCAGTTTCCTGCTTGGAGGATATATGTCTGGCTGCTCAAGTTGGAGTTGCTGAATGGGGGAAAAGGAATGGAGTTTTCAACATACAAAACACAGTTTTATTTAATCCCTGTTCTCAGTATGGTTTCTGACTTTTAATATGGTTGGTGTCCCAACCATAAATGACTTTTGAAACACAGTTGCAGTGAATAAATTCCTAGTATTCTACCACATTTGGGGAAAATCAGTTGCCTCTATGCCTGGTGGAAGAGATGGCAACCTGGAAGTCCAACTGCTTCTTCTTTTTTAAAATATTTTTTAGTTGCAGATGGTCATAATACCTTTATTTTATTTGTTTATTTTTATGTGGTGCGGGAGATAGAACCCAGTGCCTCATGCATGCTAAGCAAGCGCTCTACCACTGAGCCACAACCCTGTCCCCCAACTGCTTCTTAGAGAGATGCTTAACCAACCCCACTGTTTTGTAACCTCAGCTTAACTCCTACTTCTGGAGATGTGTGGTACTGTCACTTCATGTTTTTTAGGAAATTTTGCTGTGCATTTCGGGTTGCTTATAAAGACATAAGCCAGCAGGGAGCTAAAATTTGTGTCCTTTCTCATTATCTTTGTTTGGCTTTGGCTTTAAATACCCTTTACTGGTAATTTTAAGGTCAGGTTTTAGGAGAGAGCAGAACTGATGTATGTGTCCATTTTTCTAGTTTAGCCAGAAGTCTCCAGAGCAAGGACTCTGAATGATGGTCTGAGGACTCCTGGGAGGTCCAGGGATGTACATTGTGGGTGTGGGTATCTTTCTGCCCTTTGAAACTGTATGCAGGATTATGTGCTTATGTCTTTTCTCACTCTTATTGAGTCTAAAAGTTTTATCAAATTCTCAGAGCACCTGTGATCTAAGTCCCCTGGATCTAAGTGCCATTTTTCTAGGGGCCAAATACATTGTTACAGTTTTTCATGCCTGCTAATTGATGAAGGTTATAATCTCAGGCTCCAAACATTCCTTCAAAACTAATCCATTCCCATTTATTTTGTTGTACTACAGTTCTCCTTGGTCCAAAGAAACCCTACAGAATCCTTTAAGCAAGAACACTCATGTTTGCAATCATAGGAGATCCCAGGTCTTGGCCACTGCCAAACTATAAAAGTAGGGACAGGGAGGAGGATGTAGCAGAAGGGGTAGAGTTGCAAGGAACATTTCACTAGTTTTTGGTTTTGACTGCCATAAATCTGAATTTGATCTTATGGCAACTTGAAAATGGAAGAGTGGGGAAGAGGGTGACTTTGGTGACAGGCAGACTTGGGTGGGAATGCCAGCTGTGTCACCTGCTAGTGATGTGACCCTGGGCAGGCCACTCAGTCTGGCTTCTCTGGCCCTATCTGGGTAATGGCAATGATGGAAATTGTAATTCACAAGTATTGAGAAGCCACTATCTATCGCCTGAGCCCTGCACTGGGATCTGAACATGGACATTCAGGGTTCCAGTCAGTTGAACTTAGATCTCAGTGGGGGATGGGTAGAGACAAGACATTCAAGGAGGTTAGAGAAAACAAGTTGGGATACACACATGAAGGAAATCGGAGGTGGTATGAGAGAAAGTGATTGCCAGGATTGGAGTGCCCACTTAGGTTAAAAAAGGGAAGGACTCTCTGTGGAAGTGACATTTAAGCTGAAGGAACCAAGTAGCCAATTTCTATTGAGTCCTTTTCATGAGTCACCCATCCTTAAATGCAGGACCTCATTTGAAGAAAAAGCTTATCCTATCCTGTTTCATGAGTGAGAAAACAGAGGCCCAGAGAGGTCATATAGCTAGGGAGGGGCCAAGTAGGGACTTTAACTGGAATTTTGTGACACTAACCCCTCTGTGCTGAAACAGAGGTAAGAATCCCTGTGAAGTGCTCAGCCTGACATACAGCAGGAGCTGCTTAAAAGCAAGGTGTCTGGGCTGGGGTTGTGGCTCAGTGGTAGAGGGCTCCTCTAGCATGTGTGAGGGAGGCACTAGGTTGGATTCTCAGCACCACATAAAAATAAATAAAGCTATTAAAAAAAAAAAAAAAAAGCAAAGTGTCAGTCCTGCTCTTAATCCCCCTCCACCACTCTCCATTTATGTGATCCTTCAGGGTGACTTCCCTGGGGCTCAGGTTAAGGCACCAGAGAGCACTCCCCTCAAGCTTCCATCCTGGAGCCCCCTGTGGGTTTGTACATTGAAATACAAGAAACGACTTGGTTCCACAGCTAGGACACACCCCTTCCTTGCCTGCATCGCAGCAAACACACCAGGGAAGTTGGGGTCTGGGGCCGTATGGGGGAGGAAGACTAGGCTTGCAGGTGAGCTCACCAGAATGTGGACATTGTAGAGACCCTTCTGGGTCTCCTAAGGCAGGTTTTAGAAGCGTGTACCCCTCGCCTGCCTCCCCTTCCCATTCTGGCGCGCTCCCTGGTATCCCGCTCCTCATCTCCCGAGAACTGGTGCCTTGGAGATGAAAGCTAAGGAAACGCAACAAGCCATCGGCGGCGCTCACTCAATTGATTTTTACACAAAATTTGCCTTCATGCACGAAGGATGGAAAAATGATCCCATAAATAATGGATAACAAAAACAAATGCAGGGAGGAAATCAATAGTCACACACTTGATACTGCAGGGAGATAGGAGAGGAAAATATGGAGCCCGTTCCAGCCAAACGGCACCCCAGGGAACCCCTTCTAGCACTTCCTGCTAGGAGGGAGAGGCACAGCTTGCCGCAGGGCCCCCAAACAGTGAGCTGAACCCCCGGGGAGGAGGCTGCAAGAGTTGATTCTTCTGGTGCTCTGGCTTCAGCAGGGGTCTGAGGGAGTATGGGTTTTTCCCAGTGTTTCATAGTCTCAGGATATAGGAACCATCTGCCCCTCAAGGGGGCCCCTCCTTTCACTGAGCTGCCTATAATCTCCAGAAGTCTTCTTTCAGAGCTGTCAAAATGCTGCTATGCTCTCTGAGTAAGAAGGATTAAATGACTTGAGGTATATAAGATGCCTGGCATATAGAAGATGCTCAAAATAAAATGGGTAAAGTCACCCACACTTGATGTCTGAAATCTGTGCCCTTCACCAAGCTCCCTTCCACTGAACTCAGGGCATCATCACCTCATGACTGAACAAGTGCAGGAGCCTCCTCACTAGTCTCCCTGCCTCTGGTCTTCTCTTCCTGAATTTTTGCTCCCTGGAGTCCTCACTTTCCTGAAAAATATGTCTGATCATGTCATCCCTCTTTTTCTTTCGTTTCAATTGCATTCAATTTGACTCAGTGTTACATTCACGCAGTTGAAAAAGGAGGAGGTGCACAATGGTGTCCAGTGAACATTATTCTTGAACTTTCCCTGTCTATCCAGAGCTTTTATCAACTTCCTGAGTATCTTTCAAGAGAAACTTTACTAATTATAAGCATATATATTTGCTTATATACATGCATATATGTGTATAAATATATATGTATGTGTTTTTCCCCATAGTAGCAAACTATGCTGGCATTTGAATGCTTTTCTTATTATATTTAATATATTTTGGAGTTTATTCCCTGTTGGTATATAAGTAGTTTTCTCATTTTTTAAAAAAACAGCTACCCACTGTATTCCATTCTATCCATTTATCATAATTTATTTAACCAATCCCTGTTCATGGAGTTGAGTTTTGTTTTTCCTAGCCTTTTGCTTTTACAGGCAATGCTGTGATAGGGAGCCCTGCACATATATAGTTCCACAACACATCTATAACATAAATTCCTAGATGTGTAATTGCCAGGTCAAAGGGGATGTGCATTTTGCTTTTGGTAGATATTGCCAATTTGGGCTCTATAAAGTTTATATCCTAAGTGCACCTCCCGAGATTGTGGGAGAGCAACCTATTTCTCCCTACTCCTGCCAACTCCCCAGGAAGTCTTCAGTATGCCACGCAGATTCTTTACCTATCTCTTTAAACTCCACCCTATTTACACCTTGCAGGAACTCTCTGTTCCAGGTATTCATAGGTATCACCAGTTCCCTGTTCTGTCATATTCTGCCCTGCTGTTGAAGCACCCTTGCTACAACAATGGAATTATCCTTCTGTCTGGATAATTCCATTCATCCTTCAAACCCTTGCTTAACCGCCACCACCTTTGTGTCTCTTCCCTAGGCAGAGTCCATTTGTAGCTCCTCTGTCTGTTCACGCACACCTCTGTGTACATGCCATTGTCATAGCACCTGTCCTGCTGACACATTGTTTACGTGCTTTCACATCAGGTCTTACTTCTGTCTCTATCCTCTGAGAACTATAAACGTGGAATTAATATCTACTGGATGGATGTGCAAGGTGCTAACTAAACTCTGTTTGGGAAACAATGATAAAAAAGGGGGATTCTGGCTCTTAAGGAACTTGCAGGCCCTTTTTGCAACTCTGGATAGTAGGAAACTGTTCATTTCAATAATTTCTGTAGCTGTCACAGAATTTACATGAACCTGGTCATAAATTGTACACAGAGGGGAGGGAATGCATATGCATGCCAGAGAGAAAAGAATACATACCAAGCATCTTCTTTTCCTAAATAAGTTTACTTTTCTCCATTCTGCCACCCCTGGGGTGCTGGGGATGGAACCCCAGCCTTATGCATGCTAAGCAAATGCTCTACCAATGAGCTACAGACCCAGGCCTGCCTACCCTCTTGCCTGCCTGCCTTTCTTCCTTCCTTCCTCCCTCTTTCCTCCTTTTCTTCCTACTCTACTCCCCTTCCCTTTGCACTTCCTCTTTTCTCCCCACCCCCCCCATCCTCACTTTCTTCTTTTCTCTTGGAACAAGTATGGAAAAAAAATGACTTTGCCAAAGTAAATAAGAAACTCTGAATAGCAAGTGCATGATAAAAACTCATGTCCAGGTCTCTGCTTCTCAGAGAACTGAATCAGATGGTCAGAAGCCAAGATGTGAGAGCAAACACAGTTTAGAGTTCAAGGAATCACACAAGGTAAAGTTAAAAGGGGGAGAAAAGGTTGAGATGAGAAAGTAGTCAAAGAAAAGTTAAGCTTGTGTATGCCGGGACCAATCACTTAACTGAACTAGAAGAGAGTATTGAGCTTCCCATTCTCTTGACTACCCGATTTGAAACCCCAAACCTATCAGAGGAACTTGATCCTTAATGTGGATTATTATTTTATAAATTATTAAGAAGAGCAATATCTCTCCATTTACTGAATGTCATAACAAAAGAGATAGGAGGGAAACCAAGACATTGTCTACCCAAAGAGCCCAGCATTTGGACAGTGTAAAGTCATTAAATAATTCAGCAGCTATTTGAAAGTATAGTGTTTTGTAATTTCGACAGAACCATCTTAGTCTGGCTCTCTGTAGTGCAGAATTTTAAAAAGATGCTCGCCTTCCTGAAGATCTATTTCTAGGAGAAACAGGAGTGGTAGAAACGCTGGTCAGGAGGAAGAGGGCTGTCTAATTAGAGAGCTTTGTGTTTACTCTGATTTTAAATTTTCATGAGACTGCCGAGGTCCAACCATTTTTTTTTTCTCTGTGCCCACATGTCTGTGCTCTGATTGTACTTACCCGTGCCCATTGTATGTCCAAGGGAAGGGAAACTTGTGTATGAGATGGCTTTCACATATTGACAGAAAGGATGGAGAAAACAAAAGTAGCCACTGTGGACTGTGGCAGTGAGATTGATTGTGTCCTGGTCTGGCTTACTCAGAGAAGTCAGAAACCCCAACTAAAAGAGGGTGCACCTGACAGAGCTGGGGTGGGGTAAGGCAAATCAAGGAAGTTTGTTTTTTTTTGTGTCTGACATGATTACAAAGAGGACTTCCTGCAATTTACCATGGCACATAAAATTCAAACTAAAGTTCTGAGAGTGACTGGAAATCAGTATGTCATTATAAGTAAGAGACCACCTGGATTGATATCTGGGCTCTCCCAGTCACTGCTGCATGAACTTGGGCAGGTGTCAATCGGTGTGCTTCAGGTTTTTGACCTTTAAGGTATGGATAATAATCATGCCTACTTCTCAAGGTTGTTGTGAGGATTAAACCAGAAACAATGTAAAATAACAGAACAATAACTGACACATGGTAAGTGCTTAGTATTATATCAGTTACTATTATTCCTTTGCCCTCAGCTCCTCTGACCCCCCAGACTTAGGGTAGGTAAGTAGCTAGTCAGAGAGAATAGAGCTCTGTGTTTATGTGGCTATTGAGAGCCTTCTGCAAGTACTTATTGGCAAGACAGACTCCTGTGGATGAGTTATGTAAGTGGCATCCCAGAGGTCCCGGCATGGATGCAAACCAATTAAGTTAAGCACTTACCGCAATCACAAGTGCAACTCATAGGTTTAAAAGTGGGAAGAGAGTATATGTGAACTTGGCTTTGTAGTACTTTGCTTTGTCAAATTTATTAGAAATATAGCCTACGAATTCTTCACTCTAGTTTTTCTGGATTCTGGAGCATTTTTTTTTTTTTGTCTAAAGAAGCATAGAATTCCAGGTCTACCTCTTACCAACTATGAAATTCTTATTTATATTCTTTAAAGATTCCTATTTTCTCATCTGTTTTAAAAAAAAAAAAACTTCAGTGCTGGAAACAGAAACCATCCTTGGAAATTTGAATGACAAAGGGATTAAATATTAGGAACTAAGTACTTATGAATTTATTGGAAGGGTTAAAGGCATAAACTCTAGTTTGGGTGATTCCTAAAGCATTGCAGAATACCAGGGGAGCTACTATTGTCATAGTGGAGATTATGAGCAATCAGCAATTTGCCTCTGGAGCAACTAAGTTTGAGAACATCCTATCTTGGCCACCTTTAGGACATCAGAAAGGCTCCATTGTCTCTGCAATTGTCTGAATCCTGGACCACTGAAACAAGCAGCCACTACAACAACTGCTTCTGGACAATGGAGGTCAGAAATTAGTATCTCCACTCTTTTTTGCTGGGTGAAAATAGCAAACATAGCAAGAAATCACCCCTCCCCTTATTTCTGTCTTCTAAACCTTGCCTGGTTGTTTCTACTGCATGGAATCTATCTCCCATCTATACCCTAGCTGTGAGGGAGTCTGGGGATGAGTTGGCTTTCTAACCTCTAAAAAACAGGAAGGTATCTCAAATTGAAGCTGAGTACCAATTCATAATATCCATCCCAGAAAATAATGACTGTAATTATAGAGTTATTGTTGGGATTAAATAAAATAATGAAATTGTTTTTACTACTATTACTATTACTACTGCTGCAATGGAATTCAGTGTTTCAGCTTCTCTCTTTGGCTGCTGGGCCGACTTTCCTGCTAGTGTGGGAGACTCCCCACCTGGCTTAATGTCTCAATGGCCTCAGTGTGCCTTCCTACCTAATGTCATTGCTACAAGTGGCTACGAAAGCCCACTTTGTCTGTGTACCAGTGCCTCGGGAAGCTTTCTAAACAATGCTTCCTTGCCTCCATGCAAATCCTCCTCTATCTTGGACACTAAGAATCTCGTCTGGTTGCTTCAGGCTAATTTTTCTGCTTGCCCCTTTCATAGTGAGGCCTGAGTAGAACGAATTGCCTGGAATGATCCTGGTTCCAGTTAGGTTCTCTTCCCATCCCCAGCCCAGCCTTGGAACCCTACACTAGGAACTGAACCTAAGATTCGCCGGGAAGGAGTTCAGTGAAGAAATTATAAACGATTAGGTAGAATATGGAAGAAAGGACTGGGAACTGCAAAACAGAGGTCTAACAAAGCAGGTTGGTCTGAGGCAAACACAAAGAAAATTTCTTCTTTCTTTCTTCAGTGTCTTCCTAGCTCCAGATTGTTGTAGTTGTTGACTATTTTCCATTTATGCATTAAACTTGGGAGTTATCTTTTTACTTGGGAACAGAATAGGCATTCTCAACAGAGTTTACTTATTCTACGTTTCATTTTATCCAGGATCTTACAAAGTAGTCAGTTAGTTTAGGGCTTCTCAAGGCTGCCTGGGCCTTAGCTCAGCACAGTTCAAATGAATCAGCATCTCATGGGCAACGTGAGGTCCAGTAGCAATATTTGAAGAAACTGAGGACAATAATTATGATACACAGTTAGAGTTGGGAAGTATGGGGTGAGACAATCAGATGACAAAACTAGAGCTGGCTTATGAATTGGCAAAAGTCCTAATATACTGCTCTTATTAGGGCAGTTCTATTTCTTTTTCATAGGTACCACTTGCAGACAATGCCTAACTCAAAAAGTAAATTCATGATTGCATCTCCAGGCCCCCAAGCATTATAAAATATTAGGTAAAGTTTTAGGGTCAGAGCAATATTTTAGTACTCCTTGGGTTATATCATTCAGATAGGTAATTTTTCCACCTATGCTGAAAGCTAGTCCTGGAAATTAATATTTAATTCTTAGTAAAATATATTTTATTCTATAAAATGAAATAGTGTTTCATTCTGCATTCTTCCGTGTAATCCTGTGCAAATTAATCTCTCTTAGTTCCTACTTTTTAAAAAAATAGGAAGAATAATAGTAGCTACCTCAGAGAATTATACTATGAAAATGATATGTAAAGTATCTGGCACATTAGAAGTGAAAAATAAATTTGATCTGCTATTGAATTATCATTTATTCATTAGGATGGTGTTTAGAAGCCATCTGGAAATAAGGTGATGTCAGCAGGTAAATAAATTAGGCATTCTCAGTTATGTGATCAGTGGAAGGAATTAAAATGTGTCCTCTGCAAAAACCCCTGGAGTACTATTCAGCATGGAATAACCTTCAAGGAAATTTCCAGCAAGGATGGCAAGTTTAGGGTTACTTACTTGGTTTGTATATCACAGTTGAACTACCTTGTCAGTTGCTCAGCCAAAGGAATAGGTAACATTTTCTGAGTTATTTGCTCGACTTAGTTTTCATGTGAACTGGATTGCTGAGGTAATGGATGGATATGTGAGTAAGGCCAACAACCATGCAGAAAGAGAAGAGATGATTGGAAATGTAAGATATTCTAAATACCATTGTCATCATGAATGACAGCCTTGAAAATTTGGAAACAAGTCACAAAAATGCCAAAGTAAACTATGATGTGTTGACTTATTGATTTAATGAGTCATTATGAGCCCTTGATCCATGCCCAGGCACTGAGCTAGTGTTATAAGGAAAAAGATAAACAAGGCCAGCAATCAAGAGGACAGGGAGGACAGGGAACCCTGGGGAGACTGCAATGAAGGGGTAATTATTAAACAGTGCTACTGAAAGTAATGGTTTTAGAGCTGTTTTATAACATTTAAAGAATAAGGAGACCATGAGTTAAGAAGGTAGGATATAACGTGGTATACAGAGTGTAATTCTCTTGATATTAAAATATGCCTAGAAAAAGATTGAAAAGAAACACAGTATATAAAAAATGCCAGCTAGTAGGGTTATTAAAGTGGTAGAATTATAATTAGACTCCCTTCTTCAGTTCTCTATTTTCTAAATTTTCTCTATTTTTTGTTATGGATTTTCTTAATGAGGAATTTAAGCATGAACTATCTTGAAAAGGAAAGCCCATTTTAAAAAAAGATGTCCTGAAATTAAGTTAGAAATCATCTACCTTCTATCTCTTTGCTATTTTCAGCTTTATGTCCGCCCCAGTTTAGATTTCCTGAAATTAAAGACTGAGGCTCAAGCTTGGATGCAGGTGTTTTCTTTGGAAAGAAATTCCAAGAAGTCTGATTGAAAGAATGAGAAAAGTGATGCCAGGCATAATGGTGCATACCTGTAATCCCAGCGGCTTGGGAGGCTGAGGCAGGAGGATTGTGAATTCAAAGCTATTCTCAGCAGAATAGTGAGGCACTTGGCAACTCAGTGAGACCCTGTCTCTAAATAAAAATTAAAATAATAATAATAAAAAAAAGGGCTGGTTGTGGCTCAGAGGTAGAGTGCTCGTCTAGTATGCGCGGGGCACTGGGTTTGATCCTCAGCACCACATAAAAATAAAATAAAGATTGTGTCCAGCTATAACTAAAAATTAAATATTTAAAATAATAATAATAATAATAGTAATAATAATAATAATAATAGGGCTGGGATGTGGCTCAGTGGTTAAGCACCACTGGGTTCAATCCCCAGTACCAAAAGAAAAGAAAAGAAAAGAAAAGAAAGAAAGAAAGAAAGAAAGAAAGAGGAAAATGAGACACCCTGAAGAAAGGCTATCAAGTGCAGGGTTCATCCTTGAGTGGGTTACCAGTGGCACAGCTAGAGTTCAGCCTCCCTGGGGACTCTCTAAGAAATAGGGAAACTGTGCCTCTGTTGAATTTTTTACTCAGAAGTATGAGCATTTATCCACTGACTTCTATGCCCCTTTAATTGAGGATTGCTTTTGGAAACTTGAAGGCTTCCCAGTTGTGCTGTGCCTGGACTAAGTGGCCATCTGTGGCCTTGGAGAAAGCCTGGAGGCAGAATAGCAGAGAGACCAGAGGGGGCTCTGTGGTGAGATGTTGACTGCACAGATCTGTCCAATGTGCTGATGTCAGGTTGATCAGAAGGCGTGGGCAGGGCACACAAAGTCCCTGCAAAATCCAAATATGTCTCACTTTAAGAGCTCTGTCCTCATTTCTCCTGCTTAGTGTTTATCAACAACTCAGGGTCCTGGAAGGCAGGCTGATCACATTTGGAAACTGTGTGGAGTTGAGAGCGAGAACAAATTTAGTTAGTACCAAGTTCTGAAAGACCTCAAGAGGTTGGGATGATGAATCAGATTTAAGAGTGGAATTTAAATAGGGAGAAATGCAAATTAAAAATTTATACCCCATTGCAAACAATTGCAAAGGCGGAATATTGGAAAACATGTCTTAACAAAAGAAAATTTCATGTCACAAAACACATGTGGGTTTGAGCTTCTGTTTCTGTTTCCAGCAGGAATTTCCATCCATCTCACATTGCAATCTCTGCATTGCGTGAAGGGATATGAGCACATGTGATGAGTACTCAAATGATAGCCAGGAACTTACATAAAAGAGGAATCTGGTTTTTTTTAAAAAAAGGAATTTGACTTGGTCTCTGTGGCCAAAATTTTTGACCACTAGAAATTACTGATTTGAGCTTAAAGTACTGAATACCTGTGATACAATTAGAGTGGTCCAAAAATTGAATAGGCTGCCTTCAGAAGAGTGAGGTTTAGGACACTGGCTACAGTCAGTCTGATGGCCTCTTGATAAACCTTTGGAGGAGATCCAGAATTTCTTCAAGCCTTCTACATCTGGGGTCTTTACTGGGCTTTTCCTGACCAGTACACCACTGGTGCTCAGTCTAGAGTCAGCAGTGGTGAGGGTTTCCAGGGGAACCAAGAAGGGTTCAGAATTCTGTGACTGAACACTGCATCCCAGAGGAAAGAAACAAGCACTGAAGCAGTCTCCCTAGTAATAGTATGCATTTTTTTAAACTGTCTAATTAAATATTAACCCCAGAGACAGCATTAATGGGTCTCCTATGTAAACTTTGTGCATCTCATAACCATCCCGGAAAGGGCTTAGGTAGAATACTCCAAGAGAATTAAATCTATATGCACATCTTCTTGCTCTGTTCAATCACTGACAAATGGCACAGAGGCCCGCCCTGAGGTCACCTCGCTCTCTCTATCTCCTTTAATGACCAAAATGGCTCTTCTACTGGTGCGTATGGTGAAGGTCCGGTAGGGTGTTAAAAGGGAGGGCCTGGGGTAAATGACATCTTCTATCCTTTCTTTCTTTCCTTCTTGCCTTTCTTTCTTTCTTTCTTTTCTTTCTTTCTTTCTTCCTTCCTTCCTTCCTTCCTTCCTTCCTTTCTTTCTTCTACTTCTGAGTCTCAAAGTATTGAATTCCCTGCTGGGGATGGAGGCAAGAGGCAATGAAGTGGTTCCAGGATTAGAGAACAGACAGCATTTAGTGGAACAGCTAGGAGATGCAGGCTTTTGCCTTAGCTTTGTGATCTTGGATAAATTCATTGACCTTTCTGGGCCCTAAGTTCATTTTCTGAAAAAAAGAACATGATTTGAATTATATTTCATTAATTTTAAAATACTTTTTAGTTGTAGATGGACATAATACCTTTATTTTATTTTATTTTTATGTGATGCTGAGGATTGAACCCAGTGCTTCACACATGCAAGGCAAGCACTCTACCACTGAGCCACAACCCCAGCCCTACTTCATTAATTTTTTAGCCAACATTTCAAGGATCTTCTGTGTGCTTAGGGCATTGTAATGAATGAAGCCTTGTATCTACCCTTGAGGAACTCTTTGAGGACCTGAATCTGGGGTCCTCACTGGTTAAAATATGGCCTGCCAGGAATCTATGAAACCCTTTCATTTACACCCCAAATTTATGTGTATTTTTTTGTAGAGGGAAATTCCTTTATTCTCAATAAATCTTATTGTAGGGATTTGTGACTCTCCAAATAATTAAGGATCCTTGCAGTGCTTCCCAAATCTCTGTCATTTATGTGCTCTTTATCATCTTTTGTGTATATTTTTAATTTTTTCTTTAAAATAAAATTCATATCTCCTTTAACAACAATATTAATGAAATTGTGGGTTTGAATGGTCTATAATATATAAAAACAGCCCTTAAAACAAATGCAGATGACACTTTTAACAAAAATAAATAAATAAACAAACAAACAGGGCTCCTGGTACAGCACTCCAGATACTCTCCATTACCCCCCGACTCTGCACATCTCATCTGTGGCATACCTCGGAAAGCCCTGGACTGGTGGTTACCCCCAAACCATTCCAGCTGTAGGCACCTGAGGAATTTTCCACCCACCTTCTGTGTGTACCCCTCCTAAATTTCCCCTCTAGCCAGTGGAGGGGCAGATTACTACTGTCCTGCTTTTTCCTATTGTTTGACTTTGTGATCATTGTGGGAGGCAGCGGTCACACCCCAGGGCTGTCCCCTGCACTCAAGCTGGCAGCAGAGGACACGGTTTCCACCTTGAGCGTCCCCTCCCCGCTGCGGAGTCCTGCGCTGCTGGCCTTGCCGCCGCCTGGCTGACTTTTCTCGTGAATGACAGGGGCTGGCAGAAGGCTGGCAGTGAGTGGAAGCAGTCCTGACATCCGAGCTGTGTGCGGCGCGCTAATTACACTGATGCCGGGTCTGGGCCGAGCGGTCCTTTGCTCAGAGGAAGGACACGATGCAGGCGCGGGGAGCGAGCGGCACTACAGAGGAAACGGGAGGAACAGCAGCACCTAGGCGCATCCATAATTTATAAAATGCCAGCAGCAACAAAGGCAAAGAGGGACCAGAACTAGGAGAACAGAATAGCATAAAGCTTTTTAATGGTCTTTTTCTATTAATGTCAGATGGGCGACCGTTTTTTAAGTGGGTGGAAGGGTTCCAAGGCCCCCACGGTTCAGTCACAAAAGCTAAATGCTGCCATTTACCCCCTCCTCCCCGAGCCTCATGGAAGAGCTTGGCTGTCCTGTAAGCCAAATGTAATATTGGGGGTTCAAGTGGGCATCCGATCCTTCTAGAGAAGCTGCCTTCTCTTTAGAAGAGTTTCTAGCAGGAGTTTCTAGCTCATTCTTTTGTGATGATAATATCATCAGCTACTTAGTATCTCTCACATTGACAAGAAGGCCCCATAGTGAGAATTGCAAGATCACAAGCTCTGGAGTTGGATTTACCAGTAGTGACATCATGGAAACCTACTTAATCTTTGTGCCTCAGTTTTCTCTCTGAAAAGATGGAGGTGATGAAATTACCTACCTCTTGAGAATGTTTGGATGCTTGAGTGATAATGTATGTAAACTTGTGGAACAGAATATGAGGTATAAAATAGAATATGAGACCCACATTTATCAGAAAGCTTTTTAACACTTTCCAAGTGTTAGTCCTGTTTTCTGTTATTCACATTCTCCAAGTAACCTGTAAATTGAAGTTATGTGTATCTTACCAATGCACATCAAAAATAATTGTTGTAAGTACTCTTTAATAAGTCCATACTTTGAGATTTGTCCATGTTGCTACATGTAGCTGTGGCTCATTTGTTAACTCAGTTGTACATAGTCCCATGATTGATTCTTCTGTTTTTCTATTGCTATTCAAAGTGGGTATTAACTAGGCCTTTTTGATTTCTTTCTTTTACTCATATCCCCACCCTGTCTCATTTCCCTGCATTCTTTCTATTACAGATTTTCCCACTTGATTTTCAAGTATGGCGCCTACATCTTCCCCTCAGAAGTATCTTGCCCCTTGGATCAACATACTTTAGGCATTTGAAGTAGGAAAACTGAAAAGTTTTCTTCAAGGGTTACCTATTGAATCTAGAAACACCTTGGAATTAAGGATTCCTCTTATGCCTAATGTTTTTTTTTTTTCCCCATTAGCAGACTGAGTTGCTGAATATTGAAATTGGAAAAATAATCTTATAAATTAAGGAGAGGAAGAGATGGATGTTTTCAATTTAATGGAACAATAACTAATCACAAAAGGACTGTATGAATGTTTTAAGATTAAAAGAAATTCAAGGGCTCAGAATTATGAATTAGGCCTAAAAAACAAAAGAATGGCAGAGTTAAAAGAGAAAAAAAAAATCCAGGATAACAAAATGTAGAGAAATTGATGTCAAACAGATTTGAAATATCTACCACCTTCTGATCATTGATCTTTACTTTGAATGCACAAATGACTCATTCTAATGTGTATTAGTTTGCTGGGGCTGCTATAACAAAACACACAGCCTGGATTGCTTAAACAATGGAAATATAGTACCTTACCATTGCAGAGGCCAGAAGTCTTAGAACAAGGTGTCAACAGGGTTGATTCCTTCTAAAGGAGAATCTGTTCCAGACCTTTCTCTTGATTTCTGAAACCTTTGCCATTCCTTGGTTTGGAGATATATTACCCTCTGCATTCTCCCAGTGTGTATGCCTCTGTGCTGAAATTTTCCCTTTTAACAAGGACACAGTCATCTTAACTTGATCATTTGCAAAGATCCTATTGACAATTAAAGTCATAATCACAGGTACTTGAGGTTAGCACTTCACCATCTTTTTGTTTTGTTTTGTTTTGTTTGAAGTCACAATTCAACCCATAACACAATATAAATTGTGTTCTTTTTATTCTCATCTTCAATTTCTTACTCCATATTTTCCCATTTGGTCCATGTTAAAAACTGGATAGATCTTAAGTCAAGGCATGTGCAATCTAAACAAATGACACTGACACAGCCAGCACAAGTGTGCCTCAAAATAAAAAAATAAAAATCTGTCTTTTGAGACACAAGAACTGACTCTAAAGACACAAGAACACATGCTCAAGGATGTTAACTGAATCATGGTTTATGTTAACAGAAACCAAGAACCAACCCCAAGTTCCAGCAAAAGGGGAGTGAGTAAATCTATTATGTGATTCTGTATAACACATTAAATAAATGTATCACAGTTATGTATAGCAATACAGATAAATCTCCCCCAACACAGCATTGTGTGTGTATGTATGTGTGTGTATGTATATATATAAAATAACTTCTTTTTTATATATAATAACTTCTTAATCTACATTAGGTTAGTGGTTATTTCAGGAGGCTGGAAGGAAATCAGACAAGGTTTGTGTCCGCTGTAATATTCAGGTTTGAGACAAATATGTTAAAGTATTGATTTGTTAATTGTATGGTATGCCCTTGGTTTTATTATATTTATGTGCTTTTCTTTCTTTTGAAATATAATAATAAATTTAATCTGCATTATGGGAAACCTTTTAGAGACCTACTATAGAATAAAAAATTTTATTTTACTTTTTTAAAGGATTCGACAATATGTTGACACAAAAATGTGTTTATAATGGAATTATTCAAAATAGCCAAAAAGTGGAATCAGCCCAAATGTCCATCAACTGGATGGATGGATAAATAAGTTGCATTATACCTATATACTGGAATATTATTAAGCCATAAACAGTAATGAAGTACTAATACATGGTACAATGTGGATAAACATCATGCTATGGGAAATAAGATAGAGATAAAATATTGTATGATTCCATTAATGTGAATTGTTCAGAATAGACAAATCCACATAGAAAGTAGATTAGTGGTTGCCAAGAGCTGTGGGGAGTGAGAAATGGGGCCTCCTAATTAGTAGAGGGTTTATTTTAGGGATGATGAAAATGTTCTGAAATTTAATAATGGTGATTTTTGCACAATTTTGGAATATGGTCAGCCTTTCTTATCCTTGGATTCTGCATTTACAGATTCATCCAACTGCAGATCCAAAATATTGAGGGGATAATTGCATCTGTACTGAACATGTGTGGACTTTTTTTCTTGTCATTAGTCCCTAAAAAATAGAGTATAACAATTGACACAGCATCTACTTTGTATTAGGTACTGTAAGTAATCTGGAGATGATTTAGAATATAGACAGTCTCTGACTTACACTGATTTGACTTACAATTCTTAATTTGATGATGAAAAGTGATAACATGAAAATGATCTGCATTCAGTAGAAACCATACTTTGAATCTTGTTCTTTTTCCAGGCTAGTGACATGCCACAGGATACTCTCTTGGGATGCCGGGAAGTGGCAGTGAGCCCCAGCTCCCTGCCATGGGATCACCAGGGAAAACTACTGTGTTGTTTAGCTATGATGTTAGGTTGGGTGGGTGTATTAAAAGCACTTTAGACCTGATATTTTCAACTTACAATGGATTTATTAGGATGTATCTTCATCACAAGTTGAGGAGAATCTGTATATGGGATGATTGATGTATATGGGTTATATGCAAATTTTGCCATTTTATATAAGGAATTGAGCATCTGAGAATGATGGTATGTGTAGGAGTTCCTGAAACCAGTTCCCCTCAATATCAACGGGCAGTTGTTTACTAAAAGCTACTGGACTATGTATTTTAAAAGGGTGAATTTTATGGTATTTGGATTATATATCAATAAAAAAGCTTTAAAAGGATTTATGTAAGCAGAATTCCTTTAATTAACACACTTTCTCCCATATTTTTATTGGTGCATTTTAATTACACATAATACTGAGAATTGTTGTTACATATTCAGTCATGCACATGACATAGCAATATAATTTTGTCAATATCATTTCCTCGTACCTCTCTTTTCCCTCTCCTTCTCCCTTCCCCTGGTCCCTTCTCTCTACTCTACCCATCTCCCTGTTTTCCTTCCCACCTTTCTTTTCCCTTTTGCTCTCTAGTTCCATATGTGAGAGAATACATATGACACTTGACTTTCTGTTTGGCTTATTTTACTTAACATAATGCACTGAAGTTCCACCCATTTTCCTGCACATGCTTTAATTTCATTACTTTTTATGACTGAATAAAACTCCACTGTATTAACTCACACTTTAAACATATTTTGCACAACTAAGTGTAAGAAGCGTATCGGTATGTGTGGATGACATTGGATGTGAGGAATAACTCTGTCAGTGCTAAGATTAGAGGTGACTTTTTAGTCTTTAATTCTTTATCCTTTTTCTATATTTTTCAAGTTTTCTTTCTATCTTTCTTTTTTCTTTATTTACAGTGCTAGGTTTTGAACCCAGGGCCTCATACATGTTAGGCAAGTACTCTACAACTGACCAAATTTTATACAATAAACATTTTACATTTTTGCAATGAAGCTATTTTGGAAAATTATTTTCAAGTTATTAATTGTTTACATACCTGGAGAGTACAGCAAATTTGAAGAATCAAAGGTAATAATAACTATTAAAATGTATTGGTAGCTTACTTTGAGCCAAGCATCAAGTATTGGTGTGCATTGCTCATTGAAACAAAGTTAAACCCCCTTTTACAAACATGGAAAATGGGGCAGGAAAACATTAATTAGTGTCTCCAAGGGGATATAGCTAGTAAAAAGTGGAGTTGAGCTGGGTGCTGTGGCACATGCCTATAATCCCAGTGGCTCGGGAGGTGAAGGCAGGAGGATCGTGAGTTCAAAGCCAGCCCAGCAAAAGTGAGGTGCTAAGCAAACTCAGTGAGACCCTGTCTCTAAATAAAATACAAAATAGGGCTGGGAATGTGGCTCAGGGACCAACTGCCCCTGAGTTCAATCCCCAGAAAAAAAGTAGAGTTGAATTTGAACTCAGGCTGACTGCCTCAGAAGTCAGAATACTTTTATGTTTTTATTAGTACATTATAGATACATATAATAGTGGGGTTCATTTGGACATAATCATACATGCATGGAATATAATTTTTTTTATTGGTTGTTCAAAACATTACATAGCTCTTGACATATCACATTTCATACTTTAGATTCAAGTGGGTTATGAACTCCCATTTTTACCCCGTATACAGATTGCAGAATCACATCGGTTACACATCCACATTTTTACATAATGCCATATTAGTAACTGTTGTATTCTGCTACCTTTCCTATCCTCTACATGGAATATAATTTGGTCCATTTCAGTCCCCAGCACTTCCTCTTTCCTTCTCTTTTCTCTCCTCCTGTTCCTCTTCCTCTGTTCTACTGGTCTTCCTTCTATTTATTTTATTGTTTTTTTAAAATTGATGCTTTATAGGTATACATCAAGGAGGAATTCACTGTGGTATGTTAAAATAAATAAACAAACAAATATATATATATATATATATATATATATATATCTCAAATTCGGTCAATTTCATTCTTCAGTTTCTTCCCTTTCTTGTCCTTCCTCTACTCCACTGATCTCCCTTTTATTTTCATGGAGCTCTTCTCCTCTTCCCTTTATTTTGCTCTAGCTTTTACACATGAAAGAAAACATTTGGCTTTTGACTTTCAGGGTCCAAGAAGCCAGATTATTATATGGCTACATTATTATACTTCTAAAGAGTAAAGTTTAGGCAGAAATGAAGTCATTCTATACTCATTAGCCAGTGGAAAAATGGATATTGGTTAATTCAACAACCACCAATGTAAAATCCTCAAACCATTGATAAATTTTTTGTTTTGTTTTGTGTTGTTTTGGTGGTGCTAGGGATTGAACCCAGGGACTCATACATGCTAGGCAAGTACTCTATCTACAGAGCCACATCCCTAGCCCTGACCCATATCTTTTCATAAACACACTCTTTTGTCAAATAAGACTTCTTTAAGAAGAGTCATATTTGCCTATAATCTTCTGCAACTATTTTTCCAAAATTGAGGTAACCAGAAAGAGCTTGACACTTCTTTTTGCACACAATTAAGTGGGCTCAGATTCATGAAGGACAATTCTAGTCTGAGATAACAATGAAGAGTGTGAGCTTATTTAACTACAAAGGCATTATTCCCAGCTTTCTACATGTGCCTAGCACAAAGAAAGTGTGTATTTGATTGCTCTCCAGTTCCTCTGTCTGGGGATTCAGCCAAATGGAATCATCCAGACTCAAAACATACTTTGGGGTCTGACTTTTCTATTTCAGCTGTCTTCACTAATCAAATGAGCCAGGTAAGGGAGGTACACAACTCAGAGGCTTCATCCATCAACGTCCCACGCTGAATTTGGGGATTTGAAACTTTAATTCAGAGGAAGGAGGAAGATTGGCTAGAGAGATGGCAGCAGCATGCTCTAGTGTACTGTATGAAGATGTGTCTGTTTTAGCCTGGGAAGGAGAGAGAGGGTGAAGAGGCAGGGCAGAAACCAGCCAAAGATAAAGGCTGCTGGCAAGGAGAGGACACTGTAGGGAATCTTGGTTTGAGTTTTTATTATTCAAGTCTCAACTACATGAGCTCTTTGTGCAGCTAGACC
Organism: Marmota marmota marmota; assembly: GCF_001458135.2. Lineage (NCBI taxonomy): Eukaryota > Metazoa > Chordata > Mammalia > Rodentia > Sciuridae > Marmota > Marmota marmota. The sequence goes on from NW_026000026.1 coordinate 77,193,169, forward strand.
TTGAATACTAGCTCTTGGCTCCAGTACTTGAATCTCCAAAGGGCTATGGTGAGCATCCAAACGCTATTTCTCCTTCTGGCTCCTCAGTTTTCCTTGAGGGAAATCCACTCCAATCTGATGGGATTGTCAGTTGACATGCTCTTTCTTCTCCTGGCCAAAGGTTAGTTTGCAACTGAAGCTGAGCTGTACCCTGGGTGTGCCAACTGCAAAATATGGTTCTTACTAGTTCCTGCCACGTGATGCCAAAAACTGCTTTGGTTTCTGCCTTTTGACTGCGTGTGTGTGTGTGTGTGTGTGTGTGTGTGTGTGAGAGAGAGAGAGAGAGAGAGAGAGAGAGAGAGAGAGAGCATACTCCCTTGAAGCCTTTGGGTGCATCCTTTGTGGAGGATTTTTGTCATCTAGCTGATGAGTCCCTACTCTATTTCATGATGCTAGGTTTCCTTTTCATGATGGCTCAGTGATTAAAGGAAAACTTGAAGAATTTGGAAACCATTCCAGATGGCTCACAAAAATGATTAAAGATGATTGATTTCAGGAGCCGAAGTAAAGAAACATAATTCATTTCAAGAAAGGAAATTTGAGATGAATTAGAATGACTGTCTGTCTGAGCCTGTGCTCTTGGATAAGATGGAGGGTTGAAGTCACTATCTTGAAAATATATGTGAAAATGTTTTCTTTGAGATATTTTGACACATGGGACCAACATAATTTGTGTGAAGGTTTGCTCCAATTCTTTTTTTCCCCTTCACGTGTAGACATAAAGAACTTGCTGCTGGGCGCAGTGGTACCCACCTGGAATCCCAGCTGAGGCAGAAGGATTGTAAATTCAAAACCAGCCTCTGGCAATTTATCGAGGCTCTAAGCAACTTGGGGCTGTGGGTGTGGCTCAGTGGTGAAGCCCCCCAGGGTTCAATTCCCAATACCAAAAAGAAAAGAAGAACTTCCTAAAAGAATTGCTTACATTTGTTGGCTATAACTTTTCTTCCTTCCTTCCTTCCTTTCTTTTTTTTTTTTTTGTACTGGGGATTGAATTCAGCCTTTTTTGTATTTCATTTAGAGACAGGGTCTCACTGAGTTGCTTAGGACCTTGCTGAGTTGCTGAGGCTGGCTTTGAACTCGTGATCATCTTGTCTCAGCCTCCTGAGCCACTGGGATTACAGGCGTGTGCCACCATGCCCAGCTGTCTATAACTTTTCAACTCCTAGTCACTCCCTAATTCACTGTGGTCTGGTTTCTGCCTTCATAGCTCCCACACTCAGATCTAGAGCGCTCCCTCTAGGCCTCAACTTATGAGGCCTCTTGGCAATAGTTGGCACTGTTGACCCCTCCTTCCTTCACAAAATATGTTTTCTTTGGCTTCTATGACTTACATTCTCCTTATTTTCCCCTCCTTCTTCTTCCCAGCTTTTGAGGGCTCCTTCCTCTGCCCATCCCTTAAATGGTATTCCTCACAGTTTTGGCTTAGTCTTTCCTTTCTTTATCTGCCGCACAACTGATGGATTGTTTTATCCATTTCCCTGGATTCAATTGCCCTACATTTGCAGATAATTCTGCACGTGTGCCCACCCCCTCCTAGTGCCACCTCTCTTTCCCCTGCCTCCCCTGAGCCTCTGGCACCACGACCTCTCGACCTCTGCTTTCTCTCTCCTGCAGCTTTCACATGGGTTCTCACTGCCTGGAACACTTTTGTCCCTCCTTTTCACCAAGCTCCTGCTCAACTTCTACATCTTTTCTCTCTGGAATCCTTCCATGAGCTCCCCCCCACCCTCACTTGGGTTAGTGAGTGTTCATGTGACTCTTTTCTTCCCAATCACTTTTTTTCATAGTATCCTGAGATCACCTGTATTTAGCCAGATGCTAATAAAGTTGAGGAGAACAAAGAACATGGTTTCCTCTTCTTGAATGTCCTGTACCTAGCTGACAGTCAATACTCATTATACATTTCTTGAATGAACTAATTAATGACATAAAAGAATATAAGAAAGCTTGCCCCATTATCCCTTATCACCATCAAGTATCCAAGGAGAGGGCACATTTAATTAGAAGCAGTGGGAAGTTTGATTAAGCTATTTGGGAAGCATTTCTGTGTTTGGTTTAATCAACATCAATCTTGCTCTCTCTGTAGAATCGAGTCATTTCCTTGTTAAAAGAGAGTCTCACCTGCTAGGAAAGCAGACAGAAGGGACTAAGTGACATCTGCAGACCTATGCTGGTGCTATAAATTCATGAAAAGCTTGCCAAATTTGGGATAGGACTGACTCAAAGTGCTTTTTACCCACTTCTGTGTTATAAGATTACATCTACATCATAAAAATACACATTATTAAAAGATGAATGGCTTAAATTCCGAGATGAATTGTGATAATCATTCCTATGCCTATGTCTTCAAGTCCCTTGTTCTTCACATTCTACCACCTCCCTACTCTGAGCTGGTATCCATGCAGCAGAATGTGCTGGAGAAAAATCCCATAGCCACCTTGGCAGGGCTCACTTTAAAAGGACGACAGAAACTCAAGTGGCCCCTTGTGCTGCCAGGGAGTCTTACAATTTGTCTTTGATTCATTCACTTTCCTATATCTCAGGCAACTATTTCACACATTTTCCTCTCCAAGTCTCCAATGGCTCCTTCCCATTCCTCATTTTCAAGCGGTAAGTCAGTTTTCCACTTCATTGAGAAAACAGAAGCAATCCGCAGCCGAATCTAAACTTCCCATTTTCACCCACCTCCTCTGCCTTCCTTCTCGTTACCGTAGATGAAATTTCCACATTCCGTCTAAAGCCAGTTCTTCTTCTTCTTCTGTACTAGATCCTTTCTCCTCTCACTGACTTCAGGAACCATTTCCAGCAATTCAGTCCTCTCTCCTCACAAAATTGATTTTTGTGCTTTCTCTAACAGATGGTTTCCATCTTACAAAATCCTCTTCATCCCATTTTCCTTACGGCCCCACTATTTGCTCCTCTTTCATTAACACTTCTCAAGAATTGTTTTTGCTTTCTGTCTTCAGCTCCTCTTCTCTCAATCTCTCTCAAATCCAATCCAATCAAGTTCCACCCAGACAGCCCTCGTCATGTTTCTGCATAACCCCACTTGGCAAAGCCAGTGGTTAATAATCAGTCCTCATCATCCTAAACCCATAAGCAGTATTGGACCCGTGGTTGACTCCCTTTTCTTTGATATGCTTTTTCTTTGATAATGCTTTGCTTTTAGGATGACATTTTCTTGTTTTCCTCCTAACTCACTGACTAATCCTTCATGGTCTCTTTTGCTGGTTTCTCCTCTTTTTTTTTTTTTTTTCCAAGCTCTTAATTGCAATGTCCCTGGCTCAGTCCTTGTCCCTCTTCTCTGTCTTTTCACATTCTGATGTTTATCTCATCATGCTTCCCCTCAGTTCCGGTGATGCACACCCTTTCATTTCCGATCTTCAACTCTCTCCTGGAGACCTGTAGATCCAACGGCTGACTCAACATCTCCACTCAAATTTCTAATAGATACCTGGGTCTTAAAATATCCAAGGTTGATCTCTTGGTCTTCCTGACTAAACCTGCTCTAGACCTAGTCATTTTTTTCCCATTTCAGTGTATTGTAATTTCATCCTTCCATTTGCTCAGACCAAAAACTATAGAGTCATTTTTTTTAACTCCAATTCATCACAAATCCTGTTAACTCTTCCTTCAAAATATATCTGCCCACCTCTTGCCACCTCCATGACTGTCACTCTAATCCAGGATGCCATCATCTATTACAATGGCACCCTAAAAAGGAAATAGGTTCCCCTGCTTCACCCCTCTTTGGTCTCCTCTCAACAAAGCAGCTAATGCTGTATAAATTAGATCAGGTCTCGTCTGTGCTGAGAACCATTCATTCTGGGTGAATTTCAAAGTCTTTCCTGCAGCCCACAGGTCCTAAGTGATCCAGATTCCTGCTCCTTCTCTGCCCTCATCTTTTTTCTCCCTGGCTTGCTGCATCCCACACTGGCCTCCTAGCTGTTCCATGGCCCTGCCAGGCTACGCTGCTGGAGAGTTGTGGTTGTGGTTGTCCCCCTGCCTGAAATGCTTTTCTATAGGCATCTCTCTGTCCATTTCCTTCACCTCCCTCAAGTCTGCTCAGGTCAATCCTCTATAATATTCTCCCTGCCCAGCATTCTAAATTTTCCTTACCCGGCTCAACTTTGTCATTCTTTAAAATAGTATTGATCACTTTCTAGTTTACATATCATTTTTTTTTTTACTGTCTATTTTCTGATTCCTTGTAAAGTTATTTTCTACCAGAGCAGGGATCTCTGTTTGGAGATGTAACCTCCTTGACCTTCTAGAGTAGGATTTCTCATCCTTGGCATCGTTGACCTTTGGGCTGCATAGTTCTTTGTGGTGGGGACTGTTCTGTGCTTTGTAGGATATTGACTGGTTTCCATGTCCTCAAACCACTAATTGGCAGTGGCACTCCCTAGTTTTGTCATGGTTTGGATGTGAGGTATCCCCTAAAAACTCACATGTGAGACAATGCAAGAAGGTTCTGAGGAGAAATGATTCAGTTATAGCTTTCACCTGGTCAGTGAATTAATCTCTGATGGGATTAACTGAGTGGTAACTGGAGGCAGGTGGGATGTGGCTGGAGGAAGTGGTTAATTGCGGTGTGGCTATGGTACATATATTTTATATCTGGGGAGTGGAGTTTTCCCCCCTCTCTGTGCTTTTGATCACCACGTGAGCTGCTTTCCTTTGCCATACTCTTCTGCCATGATGTTCTGCCCCACCTCGAGCCCTAAGGAATGGAGCCGGCCTTCTGTGGACTTAAGACTTCTGAAACTGTGAGCCCTCAAATGAATCTTTCCTCCTCTACAGTGGTTCTGGTCAGGTCTTTAAGTCACAGTGTTGAAAAAGCTGACTAAAACAGACTTATTCCTCATGTATTCACCCACCATTCATAATTTACCACCAGGAAGAGCTTTCAACCCAGAAATCTTAGGCGTCACAGGACTCAGTGACTGTCTCTATGATTGCTTTTGTGAAAGACGACACGCGTGGAGAAAAGCATGAAGTTACGGGTAGTAAAATAAAATTAGGCATCAGAATAAAGATAGAGGCTTGTGTGAGGTACTGGGTTTGATCCTTAGCACTTGCATAAAAATAAATAAATAAAATAAAGGAATGCTGTCCATCTACAACTACAATTTTTTTTTAAAAAAAGAAAAATGCTTTGTAGGAAAGGATGAGGCTTTCAGTGCTATTCATAGTACACAATGCAAAAGAAACTAAAGGATTTGGAGTGAAAAGCAAGTCTCTTCTATCTCCTAGCCACCTGGCTTCTGTTCCTAGAGGCAACTACTGCCACTAGTGCTGTTGAATCTTTTCAGTTCTATGCTAAAATGAGCATACAGGTGAACTCAGGGCTTCAGCTACACGAGGCTTTCCTGTTTGGTTCTTTTTTTTTTTTTTTTTTGGCTTTTTTTGGCTTTCCTGTTTGCAGAGCACATGCACGTGCCTATTCTTACCTGGCCCTTTCAGCAGACACCCCAACTTCATGAAAGAAATTAGTTGCTCAATTCCATACCAACCCCCTTTGCATAGTGTATCCAGGGTCCCAAGATGTTTAGTGAGGTCTGGCCTTTCTCCTACAGGTTGCTGCTCCCTTTCTACCCTCTTGGAAAAGACTGAACCCAAAGTGTCCCACAGGCATTTAGACATAAAACCCAAATAAAATGGGTAAGCACTTGCTGAGTGGGCTTTCTTTCCTTTCCTTTTTTTTTTTTTTTTTTAATAGTGATCCTTGAATTTCCCTTCACATGCATGTTTCTGCCCTCCTTTGCTGGGCTCAGATGCCAGCTGCACGTTGCCATGGTCCGAAGAAGGACCTGTGGGTCTCCCCTGGCAGATGCTGCCACTGTTTTAGCCTGAGGGCCCTGCAGGCAGCCCCTGGCAACATTTTTAATTCAACATCAAACTTCAAGTTGAAATTTTAAAAAGAGGGGGAAAATGACAAGATGTCACTGTCTTGGAACCTAGCAAGCAGGGCTTGTAAATGTACCCAATCTGGGTTTCTTTGAGCTGGAGAAGTTTCTTGTCCTTTGTGGCCATTGGGAGTGGACTGAAAGTCATCAAAAAGACCCTGAAAGGATGCTGCAAGAGCTCCAAGGGGATGCTACGTCTCAATAGGAGACCTCCAGGTCTATTGGAGAGCCTTTTAAGTAAGCGAAGGCAGGTGGAAAGCTGGCCAGGCTACATTTTTAAGTTAAAAAGGCAAGTGGCAAAATAATATATCTAAAGACCTAATTTTAGAGGAGGAAAATATGTGTGTGCGTGTGTGCGTGTGTGTGTGTGTGTGTGTGTGTGTGTGTGTGTGAATGCACAGCAACTAGTTTGGAAGGTTACAGTCCTAAAATTTGTATTTCTAAGATCCTGATCCTATTGTTTAATTTTCTTTGGGGGGGGGTACCAAGGATTGAACTCAGGAGCACTCAACCACATCCCCACACCTATTTTATATTTTATTTAGAGATAGGGTCTCACTGAGTTACTCAGTGCCTCACCATTGCTGAAACTGGCTTTGAACTCACGATTCTCCTGTCTCTGCCTCCTGAGCTGCTGGGATTGTAGAAGTATGCCACTGAGCCTGGTTTAAGATCATATAGTATTTAAAAAAAAAATTATATCTTTCTTCATTGTCTAGATTTTTTAAATAAAGACCACACATGTTATTCTTATAACCAGAAAAAAATTCTATCTATATAAAATTTTAAAATAAAAAAGATAATTGCTATTTGGGAAGCTGAGGCAGGATTGAAGTTCAAGGCTAGCCTGGACAACTTAGTGAGATCCAATCTCAAAAAACAAAAAATGAAAAACAAACAAGAAACCAAAAAGGACTGGGCATGTAGCTCAATGTTAGAGCATCCCTGAGTTCAATCCCTAGTGCCACAAAAATACATAAATAAATACCAAAAAGTAATAAAGCTGGATTCCTGTTTCTTCAGTACCTCCACAGATGGCTCCAAGAAGAGAAAATAGCAAGTTCTCATCTGCACAGGTAGCTTGGCTTAGTGCAAATTTTAGTCGTAAGTCAAGGGGCTACTTCACCTAGTGAAAAGCTGTGCATGGTGTGGTCATCAATTCAACAAAAGCACCTAACTTCCAGATGAGTAGACCCCCTGAGTTTACCATTGTTTTTATCATCTCCTTTGACTCCACAGCACCTCTGGAAAGTGCATGGAGCCACCATTTTTTTTTTCCATATGGGGGATTGAACCCAGGGTCTCATGTATGCTAGGCAAACACTCTGTCACTGGACTGCATGCCCAGACCTTTTTATTTTATTTTGAGACAAGGTCTCACTAAATGGCCCAGGTTGAACTTCAATCCTCCTGCTTCAGCCTCCTGAATTGCTGGAGTAGGGTGTGCCACTGCTCCCTACTAGGACCACCATTTTTATTCTCATTTTTTTTTTCATATAAAGAAACTGGGGCTCAGAGAATTTAAGAGATAAATAGTAGGGTTGGATGGAAACCTCTGTTCACACTCAAAGTCTACAACATTCATTACCACATGCTTTAAGGTGTGTGCATCTGTATGCCCTTACACATTAGGGAGCAGTCTGTGAATTCCTGACCATGCACTGCTCATATTAGTTGATGAGAATGAAAAACTTTTCTCTAGAACCAGAAATGCCAACTTGGAAATCACCCCTGATAGATACATTGTTGGATAAAGGTCTTGTTACACACAGGATTGTGCTGTCTTATCTGGCCTCCAATGAAGATTTTGTAAGATTTTAAGGGACTGAGAATTTGGCAGGGTCTGTCTCTTGTTCACTACCTGAGCTCTGGCACCTAGCACAATACTTGATGCGATGTGCCTCTCTTTTTCCGACGAATGAATGAGTTTGGGTGAGCGCTTGAGGGGAGGGAGAATTCCTTCCCCAAGCTCCAGGTCTGGTTTTTCCCACAGCTCACCTCTGATTCCCCTTTGCTCCTCATTCCCCACCAGAAACCGCCTGTCTGCGGATTAGAACTCTGACTCAGAAATGAGTGGGGTGTACAGAAAAAAGTATGCTGAGAAGAGAGTGGTGGATAGTAAAAGCTAAGATGTAGATAATAATAATCCTTTGGCTCCCCAGCCCCCAGAAAAGGAATGTAATTTCCCCTCAATTCTAGCTGCTCCGAGCACTAGCTATAAAAATAAAAAATGAGAAACAGAGTCGGTTGTTGTCATTTCAAATATAAATGGGCATGTACATTCAGCCTTTATGGCTAGATAACTTCCACTTCCAGTGCTCAGTATTTATTGGCTTTGACTTATTGATAGAACATCCTGGGGCCTGAAGTCCTCCTTCCCACAGAGCAAAGACACCATCAGCAACCGCTTTCTCCTCTCAACCCATGAATAATAATGTGGATGATGATGACGGTGTTATTATTATCATTTGGTATTTAGCCAACGTCTTTCCCCGAAGTACTTAAAGCACTTTATAGGCATTGCCTTATTATTCCTCACAATACCTCCCTGGAGAGAGGGGGAGAACAGAGAGTTGATTTCCATTTCACTGAGAGGAGCGACTGAGACCCAGAGCAATGAAAGGGCTACTCCAAGGTCACCTGGAGAAACTGGGCTGAGGTTAGGACAAGAACCAAGGGTTCATAATGGCTGTTTAAGGGCGCCTTCCTACTCACCACCAGGGAGAGTGAGTCATTAGCTCATTCACTGAGTTCTGAGTGTAGTTGGACATTAAAAGGGAAATTTTGGCAGAGACAAATTCTAAAGGGAGGTAAAAAACATTTGTACAAAATACAAACATTCTCAAAGTAGGTGGCCGAGAAACCCACTCACCTCAAGGTTATGAAAGAGCCAGGGGTTGGAAATTAAAGTACTTCTGAAAAGGACTTCTTCACCCCAAGAATAGGGTAGGGGCTGCACTTCATCTCAAGCCTAAGGAAAATGACTCCAAGGAGATCCCTCAACAAGCTTAACTTGAATCCTTTGCTATTTGTGGTATACAGTGGACAGGTGTGAGCTGTGTCTGAGAAATCAAAGGAGCATGAGGTTGTCTGCAACAGCCTTTGGTTTCTGAATTGAGGGCTGAGACTTGGAAAATAATTGCTCTCAGAGTTTAATGGGGCAAAGACTGCATTCATGTTCCAGATGGGGACCCTATGCAAGAGAAAGACAACATAGGGCCATCTTAGATTTTGCCTGAGAAGTCCATTCTAAGAAGCAAGGGGACCTTGGTATAAAGAATGTGGAAGTGGAATCCAAGATGACTATGGGACTCTGGGTGGAGCCATGAACAATCAGCCAGAACAGGAAGGCATTCACTCATATCAGGGAAATTGAGGCAAACAATCTACTACATTATTGGGGTTCTCCAAAGAACCAATAAAAGACTCTCAAGAGAAAGAGTCAGCCTTGCGCTTCTACCCAGTCTAGAAAGGGCTGATCACTACCATTGGGAGTGAGAACTGTATTGTTCCTGTTACCTGTTCTTCCTCAGCCCTGCTCTACCCTGAGAAGTTGGGGTTGGGAGTAGAGAATTAGAACTAGTCTAGCACATCCCACCCCTAGCTTCAGGTCAAAAGAGGGAGAGGGATGGGGTGAACATCTTCACTTTAAGTTATATTAGATATGTTTATAATTACATGGGATTGGGGATCTTGATTCTCAAACTGAGATAATATTTTATGAATTAAAGTTAATAAAATTCATCTTAATACCTAACTTCAAATTATACTACAGAGCTATAGTAACAAAAACTGCATGGTACTGGCATAAAAACAGACACATTGACCAATGGTACAGAATAGAAGTCACAGGGAAAAACCCACACATTTACAGTCATCTGATCTGTGACAATGGTGCCAAAAAAAATGTACATTGGAGAAAAGACAGGCTTTTGAAACAAATGGTTTAACCAGCTGAGAAAACCGGTTTTTCCTATGTAGAAGAATGAAACTACACTCTTAACCTCTCACCCTGTACAAAAATCAACTCCAGGGCTGGGGTTGTGGCTCAGTGGTAGAGCACTTTTCTAGCATGTGTGAGGCTCTGGGATCAATTCTCAGCACTGCATATAAATAAATGGATAAAATAAAGGTCCATCAACATCTAAAAAAACATTTAAAAAAATCAACTCCAGATGGATCAAAGAACTAGAATTAGAATTAGATCAGAAGCTATGCAACTCATAGAAGAAAATGTAGGGTCAACACTTCAGCATATAGACACAGGTAACACCTTTCTCAATAGAACCTAAAGAACAGGAAATAATGCCAAGAGTTAAAAAATGGGATGACATCAAATTAAAAAGCTTCTGCACGGCAAAGGAAACAATTAAGAATGAGAAGAGAGCACCTATAGAATGTGAGACAATCTTTCCTAGCTACTCCTCTTCAGAGGATTAACATCTAGAATATATAAAGAACTCAAAAAACTTAATACCCCAAACCCCAAATAACCCAATTAATAAATGGGTAAATGAATTAAATGCATACTTCTCAAAAGAGAAACACTAATGACCAACAAATATATGAAGAAATGTTTGACATCATTAGCAATTAGGGATATGCAAATCAAAACTACACTGAGATTTCATCTCATACCAGTTAGAATGGCAGTCATCAAGAAAACAAATAATGATAAATGCTGGAGAGGATGTAGAGAAAAGGAATACTTTTACACTGTTGGTGGGATTGCAAATTATTATGACAATTATGGAAATCAGTATGGAATCTTCTTAAAAGATTAGACATGGAACCACCATATGACCCAGCTTACCACTCCTCAGTATTTATCCTCAAATAATAAAGTCAGCATACTGTAGTGATACATGCATACCCACTTTTATAGCAGCAGAATTCACAATAGCCAAAATATGGAACCAGTCTAAGTGTCCATTCATGGGTGAATGGATAAAGAAAATGTGGTATACAAGTCGGGTGTAGTGGTGTATGCCTATAATTCCAGGAGTTTGGGAGGCTGAGGCAGGAAGATGATGAGTTTAAAGCCAGCCTCAGCACCTTAGCGAGGACCTAAGCAACTCAGTGAGTCCCTGGCTCTAAATAAAATATAAGAAAGGGCTGGGTTTGTGGCTCAGTGGTTAAGCACCCCTGGGTTCAATTCCTGGTACCCAAAAAAAAAAAAAAAAAAATAGAAAGAAAGAAAGTAAAAGAAAATATAGTATATATAAACAATTAAATTTTATTTGGCCATAAAGAAAGATGAGATTATGTCATTTGCTGGAAAATGGAAAACTAGAGACCATGATGTTAAGTGAAATAATTTGGGAGGTCAAGGGTTAGATGTTTTCTCTCATTTGTGGAAGCTAGAGAGGAAAAAGGAAAAGAAAGGTGGTGATGGTAATTTCATGAAAATTAAAGGGAGACAGTAAAGGAAAGGAACCAAGGCGAAGGAGGGAGGGAGGGAGGGAGACGTCCCGGGGAGTAATATTGGCCAAATGATATTGTTATATTATGTGCGTGTACAAATATGTAACAACAAATCTCATCATCATGTGCAACTATTATTCACCAATAAAAATGTGAAAAGAAAAAAAGTTAATGAAATTTACCTAAAAGAGTCACAGGGTCTGCCTACGTTTTCATCCAGTGAGAGAAGGCTCTCCCCGTGGGGCAGATTTAAATGGAGAGAGAAGGCAAAAATTAAACTGTACATTCCCTGAGATGTCCTTGTTCAACAGGATGGTTAGATAAGCTTCCAGGTGCCACAGTCTGGCTGGGCACAAATGCCGCAGTCTGGCTGGGCACGCAATCACGAGCCACCACACAGCTTGTAGATTCAAACAGCAACTCTTTATTCCCGAACTCACACCAGCCGTCTACAATCACATTCTGGGGAAATCCACGTTCTCTGCCCAAATCCACGTTCTCTGCCCAAAATCACTCCCACTGGGCTTCTATCTCCCAAAAATATACTGTCTGAATCCCGTGAGAACTCAAGGGGAACTCAGGCAGCAGGATACGCCCTATTCCCAGCAGGAATAATCTTAAACCTTAAACCTGGAACCTAAACTGGGAACGCCCTAAACCCGATTATCTTAAACCAGGAACACCCTAATCCCGGATCCGCCCTGGTCCTTGAGCAAGGTCACCTACATTCAATGTCACTGCAACATGTCAGCAACATGGGGTACGCTGGCAAGGAAATTGTCATACCTACTTGGCTAATGGCTCCCAGCATCCAGGGGGCCAAGGGTTATGCCAGGAAACACTGAAGTACTCTAAATCTGTATCATTCACCACCATTTATACCCACTTTTATCCAGTATCATAATATTTTGGCTACTATTTTCAAGCAGTGACTCTGTGTTAGGGCGCTAACAAAACACTCATGTATATAAACTATTAATACTCTCCCTTACCCTGTGAGGGCGGTATTTTCTCCCTTTTTTCAGAAGGAACAGAGAGGTACAGTAAACTGGCCCATAGACACACAGCTAAAAAGCAGTTGAACTAGAATTCAACTCAGGTTTTACTGGCTCCAAAGCTTTACTTTAAGCTCTGCTATGTCCCCTCTTTCTGAATCATGCCTTCTTTGATGTCTAGTGCTCTTCCCAGCCACAGTGGCACACTCGAAACCCCTGCATGTCTGTCTCACAAAGTCTGAAATCAGCCTAGTTGAGCATCATTTGGGCCTTGCCAAACTCTCCCAACTCACCCCTGATCTTGTGCCAGTTCTTAGAACATCATGAACTTCTTTCCTAGGGACTTGCATTTGCATCCTCTCCTGGGATCCTCTGGATCCTGAATTCCCACCATTGGATCCTCCTAGCTTTTCTCTTTAGGTCTTAGCTGGAAAGGGATCTACTCAGAGGAGCCTTCCTGACTACCTAACCAAGATAGGTCCCTCTCCTCTTGTCTGTTATCCTCTCCCATGACTCTGTTTCCTTCAGAGCAATGACCACAACTTGGAATTATTTTGTGTTCACTGCCTGTTTCTTAATGTAGCCTCTAAAATCCATAAGGACTGGTTTAATAATAAATATCTGTTGAAGGAAAAAAATAGAGTGAGGAAGGCCTAGGGGAGAGGCTCATTAAGGGGTGTCTCTGGCTTTCTGGCATACTTGGAACTGTTTAGTCATTCCATCACAATGTCTTCCTTCCTTCCTTCCTTCCTTCCTTCCTTCCTTCCTTTCTTTCTTTCTTTCTTTCTTTCATCTTCCTTCCTTTCTTTCTTTATTTTTGGTACTGGGGATTAAATCCAGCGGTGCTTTGCTACTGAGTCACATCCAAACCCTTTTTATTTTGAGACAGTGATTCCATAAGTTGCTGAGGCTGTCCTCGAACTTGCTGCCTTGCCTGAGCCTCCTGAGTTACTGGGTGACAGAATCACCAAGGACTTCTTGAGCACCCATTCTCTCATTGCTACAGATGCTGGCTGCTACTGTCTCACATCTTGCTCTTTTCTTGAAAGGACCGTCCTCGACTGCAGAGAGCCTCTTGGTGGGAGACGTTTGAGGGGTTATACTGTACCCCAAGGGCCAAGTGTGGTATTTTGCTGACTGATGAGAGCAGCGGAACAATCCAGCCCCTTGGTCTGGGAAGGAAAATTTCTGAGATGAAATTGATGCTGCAGATCTAGACTGGACTTTTCTTAAACCCCTTTCTTTGCCTGGCTTCTTCCCCTGCCTTGTCCTGTTTCTTTCCTCACCACTCCCAAACCCCACTACAGCTTTCTTCTGGGGGCTTTCCCTAGCACAAGAATCCCCATCTCCGTATCTGAGACTAGAGAACCTAAGACAAGGCTGTTTCATGCTGGGCACAGGAACTGGAGAAGGGCAGATGGAGAAGAGGACATGGGCTAAAGCTGGGCAGGGACCACTGCAGTGTCACCTTCCTCTGCTCCATCCTTCCCACCCTGATTCAACTGTACAGATGCCATGAATGTGCCACTCAGAATGCCATCAATTATTGAAGATGCTCTGAAAAGAAGGGAATGTAAACGAAGATGAAAGATTTCAGTGGAAGACAGACAGGTCCTACTGCTCAGGGAGGACCTAAGCTATCATGTCTGGGAAAAAAAAAAAGCATTTCACTTTCCTGCTGTGAGAAAGCTCCAAATGCTTTGGAGGTTAAAGAAGCCGCTCTGACAAAAGACAGGAAAGGGTAGGTGGGACTGATGTTCTGTTTTATCTCCGCTCCTTTTGCTGATCAAGAGGCAGGCACTGTGAATCTGGCAGCAAGGGCTGAGATGGTAGTTAACTCTCTTTGTAAATCTCCACCGCCATATATATATATATATATATATATATATATATATATATATTTTAAGACAGGGAATTGAGTCTGGCAATGATAAGAAGATGGCAAGCCCCGAAAGGGGAGGGGCTGGGGAGCCTAGCCCTGGTCCTTGGGCTGGGTAGGACAGGATGGAAATGCTTGTGTGAGACGGCAATCCCTTCTGAACCACCTTCTGGGGTTTTGTCAGGCACTTGCAAGTGAAGGAAGAAGGAGAACAAATTCAGGTCAAGAGTAAAGTCAATGCTAGAACACTTTTAAAAGAGATATGTTAATGAAATGTTTTCATCTGAAGCAAAATTTTCCCCTTCTTTTCAGACACCTGAATCTCAAACAACAATTAGATGTTCTTACTAAGGAATTAAAAGGATTCAATTACTGTAGTAGACAATGAGATAAAGCCCAGCTCCAAACTGAGAAATGCTCAGCAATGGTTTCAAACTAGCTAGATGCGGATCTTCCAGCACATCTATTGGGGAAAGCCAAGATTTGCAAGGTCTGATAGGGGAGTGGGATAGATTGTGAGCTCCCAGAGAACTGGGAGCTCTGTCCGCCTTGTTCCCCACGGTCTCCCCAGTGTTGAGAGCAGTGCCTGGGCTCTAGAGGGGGCGCAATGGATGTTTGTGGATTGAAAGAACATATGATCAAGGTTAAGTGTGCTGACTTTGGATTCAATTGATGACCCTGTTCCTTTTTGCGCTAGTAAGTTTTGGGGGGCAAAATTTCTTGAACTTTCTGAATTTGTTTCCTCATCTGTAAAGTTAGAAAACAATGGTACTTGCCTGCTAGGTTAGATGTGAGGTTTGTGAAAAGCATAGTGTAAGCCCTATAAATGGCATTTACTAGTATCATTAAGCCTACTTCTTGTGACAAATGAACAATCAAAACATAATTTTACAGGAGTAAAAACTGAATTCCAGGAAGATCTGTGAATAAATACAATAAAATAGGGCAGTGAAATCCCTGTTTTCCTGACCAATGATCCAAAAAAGTACCAGAAAAAAAAAATAAGGCCATTCTTAGTTACCAAGAAACCTAAATAGTAATTTTGAAATAAAGAAGGCAGTAATGTGTTTCAGAATCTGGAGTGTCTACTCACATCTATTTCAACAGACTTAAAATTAAGTGATCATAAGATCTTCTAAAAATATAATTAAGGGAAGAAAGTAAGTTATCTAATTATGTATTTGTGAATTATAACTTATTTGAATCCCAATTTAATATAAATATATTCCTTTATAATAAAAGCCTAGTGATGATTTAAAAGCATTCTCTTCAGCTTTGATTTATAAAGTGAGATACTAATCCTCTCACACAGATTTGATGTGCTATATCTAAGAGAGCCTATGAATATTCATAGCTGGCGTATGAACTACATGTCTGCCTCTGTATAATACTCTTCTTACCCAAGCTGAAAGATGTACCCCTTTTCCTCTGGAAAAAAAAAATAATTAGAGTGTTGTTGAAAATGGAAAAGCCAGCAATCCTTTAAATAAAAGTTGCAGCATCCAGAGGGGCTGCCAGTCTAATAAATGGTTGGTTGAACTTGTTTGGGATGATGAGGTTGACAAGCCAACATGAAGCTTAAAAAGGAAATCTGCCAAGGTGGCCGGTATGCCTGGGGCTCAGGCTGCCTCGGGTGCCTCCATCAGGCATGATGAAATTTCAGAAGCCCCATGTGCTCTGCTGGAAGCAAAGGCACAATTCGCTGACCAATGTCAGTCAGAGATCTCGCCTAGCCCCTTTCAACCGCAGGCAATCCTGATCTCGGGGCCCAGGAGATTTCCCTCCACTTAATGCTATGTCTGGCTGCTCCACCTCTCCAAGGACCACCAGGCAGAGACATCTCAGATGTAAGTTTGGGGGTCCTGAGGAAGGGTGTGCCTGCACACAGGTGTACTTCATTGTATTCATTAGCAGTGGTCTTCAAAATAACTGTGTGTTAAAAAGATTTTTGTAAGTTGACTACTGTTTTTCATGTACAGGGAATATCACATGAAAAGAATCCTATAACAAATCCTATTGAAAACTAAGCAACATTTTGGAATGCTACTATCTCTTCTATAATTATGGGGTAGCATCTAGTATGGAGCCAGCACAGAGCAAACAAATTCCAGGGAGTGGCTTAGCAATGACATACATGACCTTAGAAGTCATGCATCATACATTTCATTCTACCTCTGAGTGGGTAGGCTTGTTTACTTTTGCCAATTCTCTGAATTTTGAGATGCTTCATCTCCAAAATGGGTACAATAACATTTGCCTTACAAAAAAGCTGAGAGAATGAAATAAGCCTAGGCCCAGTGATGCAAGAAGTCCTCACTATATAGGGTTGGTGCTCCTTGAAGTGGGAGACATATTCTAAGGAACCTACAGAATCATGGCTGATATGGGATTGAAGAGGAGGGCGAACCTTCAGGCAGATTGGACTACTTCCCAGCTCCACCGCCTTTTCGTGAACCTCTATGAATGCTTATTCCCCTCTGCATTGGTTGTTTTCAAGCCTGTCTTCCCACGCAAATGGATGCTCTTTAAGACTCTTACAGGCTGCTGTATCACTTGAGGCCAGCACAGCACCTGGCCCACACTGAATTAATTCAGTGTGAGACTGAATTAACTCAAATTGCAGTTTTAAATATCTCCAGATATGGTTTGGGACATCAAGAAAAAGGAAAAGGAGATCCTGTAAGTTAGGATTCTTTTACTTGAGGTATTGCAAACCCAAACTACATGAGCTTAAACACAGGTAATTGAAAAGTCCAGGAGTAGAGTTGGCTCAAATGATGCCACAGGGACCTGATTTCTCTCCCTCTCTTAGCACTGCTTTATCTAGTTGGCTCCATTTCAAACAGGCTCTTTGCCTCTAGCTAGCAAAATTATTGCATAGCTCCAGACCTAATGCCTTCCCAGGTTTCATTCTAGCAGGAAAAATATCATAAGTTTTCATCCCAGAAAAAGACTCATTGCAAATTTAATGTGCTCATGTGCCCATTTCTAAGACAATCACAATGGGCATGTTGATTGGCTTGCACTTGAGTTGTATATGCCTCTCTGAGGTGGAGGTAAGAGCAATTCCCCTTCAATTATGAATTGAGATTGACATTAAGTTTAGTATACTTGTTTTAAATGTGACTGGAATTTTTTTGTATCCAATGAGGCATGTGCCAATAGGTCAGGAGACAACTGCCATTGCATAGATAGTTTGCTATTCACAGTTTCCAAGAGCATGGGCCATGCCATGCCTTGCAAAACCTCAAGAGGAAGCACCAGAGTTGGTTGGAAGGCAGAAGAAGTGATGGGAAAGCCTGTGGTTCCCACAGGAAGGAATGCCAAAGTAGGTTTAAGCAGTTCATCAGGGCTAGAATTCCATAGCTTGAATTATTTTGATGCAATCTGGTCTATGGAGATGGTCTCTGGTTTTCTGGTAGCTCATTCTAGGGTGATCTAAGGCAGGGGGATACTATCTTGGACTGCAAGAGCCTAATAAATGGAGGTGATGGGACTAGGAATTTGTTTGTATATCAATGGTGTTCTCATAGGCAAACTGTTTGCAGTCTCTAGGAATTAGCTAAACCTAGAAAGGGCAGTCCCTGGCTGAGGAAAGCCCCAAGATGCCAAAGCATCATAAAATACCAAAAATAAAAAAAACATGATTAATGCAATACCAGATGGTAAAAAACCACATACCTACTTACCAAGTCCAAGATCTAATATAGGGATGTCATCTCATTTATTGAGCCATTAATCAGTTTGTTCACTCATTCATTTTATTCATTCAACTTTTTAAAATAAGTACATCATTCAGCATTTATTATGAATCTCCAATGTGTATAGACTGAATTAAGTACAAGGAACATAAACAGTGAACAAGACAGACATGGTTCTTGCCTTCCTGATAATTAGAACTGTTACTCAAATCATTATAATGCTTAAAAATGCTTAGTTTAGTCCTACTAGGATTATCTCACATGATATTTGATTCACCAATTCATTTTTAAAGGCTTTAAGCCACCTATTTATTTTAGGCTACAGTGAATGTATGGCCCATTAGTATATTCTGGGCCATTGGAGAAAAGATCTGATAACTGTAAATAAAAATACTCCCACAAGCTGGGCACGGTGGCCTATGCCTGTAATCCCAGCAGCTTGGGAGGCTGAAGCAGGAGGATGACAAGTTTGAAACCAGCCTCAGCAATAGTGAGGCACCAAGCAACAGTATCTGTAAGATACTGTCTCTAAATAAAATACAAAATAGGGCTGGGGATGTTGCTCAGTGGTTAAGTTCCATCCTGTTACTCAAAACAAAACAAACAAAACAAAACTCTTACAAGTGAAGATAATTCTTCATGGCTTGTATGGTTATTTTAGAGTTTTCAAAATGCTTAAATAATCTCATTCCCCTCCCCCCACAAGATCCCTGTTAGAGATTGTCATCATAATTCATTTTACAGCTGGGAAAGCTGAAGCTTTAGAGGAGGTGAAGCGATTTACCTAAGGATTTACAGTCAGCAAGTGACCAAGGACAGTTCCAAACCAAACCCAGTTCTTTTTCCATTTGTATTTTCCAAACTGTGAGACCTCTACCAGTGGCTCTTGGAGTATCAAAATATGTGACCTCTCATAGTGAGAAATTTATTTTCATTTCAATATTTTTTCATCCTTTTATTTCTGTCCAGGGCCAAGTTTCAAAATCCAAGAAAGTACAGTTCTCAGGCTCAGAACCTTTAGCAGGTACAACTTAAGAGCTAGAATTTAATATTATTGTTTTGCTTTTATTTATGACAAGTGATATTGGTTTTTTATTTATTTTGAGATAGTACATTTTTAAAATAATTTTTAAAGTTATGAAGTATTGATTTAAAACAACTAATAATTAATAATATAGGTGGTGTGTGGGCATGTGCAAGTCATGAAATGGTATACACATTACAGCAATCTGGGAGCATCTCATAGACAGACAAATAGGAAGATACCCCAGGAAGGGAAAGTATAGGGGTTCTCTCACTTCTTTCTTGTCCAAGGAGGAAGAAGACTTGGTCAGATCCCATTCCATGTAAATAAAGACATGATCATGTTCCTATCTGATGCTGGTTTTCAAGCCAAGTTTCAGAGGATAATCCAAAATGATGTTTCCATTTTTTTTTTTTTTTTTGGTGGTGCTGGAGATTGAACCCAGGGCCTTGTGCACACTCTCCCAACTGAGCTATATCCCCAGCCCCCAAATTCTTTTTGAGAAGAAGAAGAAGAAGAAGAAGAAGAAGAAGAAGAAGAAGAAGAAGAAGAAGAAGAAGAAGAAGAAGAAAGACAGTATGCAAGAGTGCCAATTGTTCTTTCTTAGGTAAGAATGTAATTATGGAATTTTATTTTTATTGATTCATTTATTCATTTTCCTATGAGTGTATGTATGTTAAAATGCTCATTCTAGGGTGATTTGATAATGGTAGTAGATGGTCATCGTTTATTGTGATTGTTCCAGTATCTTTCCTTGGCCAACCAAAAAGCTAGTGAACTTATCTTAACAATGTCCCCTTCCTACTTTATTCTATATATCATAGAACCTCTGTTCTAGGAGTCTTCAGTTGCAGGAAACAGCTTGCATTATATTGCTAGTGGAAAAAAATATTGATAGATCTAGCATTATAATTGTGGTTACTAGCAATGCAAAACAGCAAGCCATAAATCCTTATGAGCTCAGGCACTGCTGTTTACCATTAGAGATCCTTCTTTCTCTCCAGTGTAACTAAATAGATTGGAGATTAGTGAAATAAGATAGCTGTTAAATTAAAGAGGAAAAAAGTTCAAGTTTCAAGGAAGATGTTACAAAACAAACATTCAAACCAATCAACCCCCAAACTCCCAGACCAATATGTAGCTCTCAGTGACCTTGTAGGCCATCTTACTTGACAGCCCATTAAAAGTGACAGCCCCTTCTCTTACTCTGATGATAGAAATAAAAAGTGGTTTATCAGTTTCTTGACGCAGTAATTCTTTTTTGTCTAATGTGTCTGAGAAAATGTCATAACTGGGCACAAATAATTAGTTATAAGGCTGTTCATCAAAAATATCTCCCCCTTTTTTTAAAACCTGGTCTTAGGTATTTTTATTTTTATATAAAAAATTTAAATTTGTTCTAATTAGTTATATATGACAGTAGAATGCATTTTATATAGAAAAGCTAGATACAACTTCAATATCCAACACCAAAAAATTGTCTGGGTAAATCCTGGTGTATTCATACACTAGACTACTTTCTAAATGTATAAAATTATGCTGTAGAAAATACTCAATATCATGCAAACATATTAAAAATGTATTGTTAAAAGAGAAAATCACAGAAAAGCGAAAGAGTGAGCCATGTACAGAATATTGGATACAGTATGACTTAATTTTTATTAAAAACCACATAATCCACATCCGAGTGGTGAAATATGGATGAGTTCTATTTTTTTATTCTAGTGTAAGAGTGATTTCTAAAATGTTTTTTGATAAAAATGTGCTACTTTTACTTTAAGAAAAAAAAAGTGATTTCTTTAAATTGGCCCCATTTAACCTGTTTAAAATGGGTCAGTAACCCTATGCGTAAGCTTAAAAGTGTGTATTTGTGGACTTGCATTTTGCAGTGCTGATGTGCTTCCCCTAGAACCAAAGGGAGACACGAAACCTCTCTGCAAACTCTTTGTAGATTCCCATCTGTGACTTAATAAATATTTGATGCAGTGGCCAGTCAACATCCCTACATTAGTGAAACTTCTGCCCAGGAGCAACTGCACAGCTCTCAGCAATGAGATCGGAGTAAGTTAAAAAGAGTGTATTCATTAGCTACTTCAAAGGGTTTGGTTTTTTTTAGCTGGCAATTTTGCAGACTGGATTATTGGCCCTGCTGTCTACTGTTGTGAGGACCAAAAAACATACGACCGCAAGGAGGAGCTTGCTTTTCCCATTAACAACATTTTCTGTTCTTTGTGTTCATAGCCCAGGAGCGAGAGTCCTCCCCCACCCCCTCTTTGCCCTTGGTTAAACAGCTGTGAATATCTAAACTGGATGCGAAAACCTGGAATCTGGTCCCCATATCTTTTTTTTTTTTTTGGATACAGGGGATTGAACTCAGGGCACTCCACCACTGAGCCACATCCCCAGCCCTGTTTTGTATTTTATTTAGAGACAAGGTCTCACTGAGTTGCGTAGTGTTTTGCTTTTGCTGAGGCTGGCTTTGAACTCGAGATCTTCCTGCCTCAGTCTCATGAGCCACTGGGATTACTGGGGTGCTCCACGGAGCCTTGCTTGGTCCCCATATCTGATGTAGTTTTGTGCAAAGGGATAGTCTGTCTCTATCTTTGTGCTTACAACTGATAATTAAAACATCAGCACTTTTCCCCCTAAATGTCTTGAGTTAATTAGCAGAATGGTTGAACAAAATGTAGCACACATAGAAGAAACCTAAAACTAGCTGAAATTAGTCCTAACTACAGGGATTTTTCAGAAGGACCTGACCACGCTCCTACTTTCCACCTTTTTTTTTTTTTTTTTTTTTTTTNCTCAAGGGCACTTGACCACTGAGCCACAACCCCAGCCCCATTTTGTATTTTATTTAGAGACAGGATCTCACTGGGTTGCTTAGCACCTTGTTTCTGCTGAGGCTAGCTTTGAACTCATGATCCTCCTGCCTCAGCCTCCAGAGCCACTGGGATTACAGGTTTGCACCATCATGGCTGGCCTTCTACTTATTCTTTAAACCTTGATTTAGATGTCACCTCTTCCTGGAAGCCAACGAGGATCCCTCTCCTGTTTCAGGCTTGGCGCCCCTCCACTGCACTTCCATGCCTCCTGTGCTCCTCCTCTGAGGGCCCCTAGACTGTACTAGAATTACCTTGCTTACTTATATTTCCCACAAACTGAGATTCAAGAGGTTTGTCTGTTCACTATAGCCTCACATAGTATCTGGCATTCAGAAAAGTGCTGAATAAATATTTATTGAACCTAGTCTATATTCCTTGAAATGCCTGCTGCAGAGGACTTAGAAAATTGCAGAATTAAAGGTCCTCAGACATGAAAGTTTCCTCTATAGGAAACCCCTCATAGCTCTCCAAGCAAGCAGTTGTCTAGTTACCTGTTGATGGAGTTCACCTCTCTTCAAAAAGTAGGCCTCTAAATGACTGAGGAAACTCAGTGCAATAAAAGACCAACAAGGCAAGTCCTTAACAACTGGGAAGTAGTTATTCTGAGTGTCTTGTCTCTCCTAGTTTGTCTTATTTCCTGCTTCTTGAGGGCTTCATCTTTTGAGCAGGTTCTTGCTCTCAGCTAAGGGTCAAGTAAACCCCAGGGTGGTGGCCGCTGATAGCAGTTTAAGGCTCTGTTTTTCAACAGGAGACAAGACCATATGCCAAGGAGCCCTTGAGCTCCAAGATAAACATGGAGTCTCTACTGAAGAGTCATTTTTATTTCACGACCTAACATTTTTATATTAAAAAATATATAGTTGGGGGCTGAGGCTGTAACTCAATGGCAGAGCACTTGCCTAGCATGTGTGAGGCACTGGGTTCGATCCTCAGCACCACATAAAAATAAACAAATAAAATAAAGACATTCTGTCCATCTACAACTATAAAAAAAAGTTAAAAAATATATATGTAGTTTGGCTGGGTGCAGTGGCTCAGGAGACTGAGATGGAGGATCACAAGTTCAAAGCCAGCCTCAGCAACTTAGCGAGACGCTGTCTCTAAATATAAAAAAGGGCTGGAGATTTGGCTCAGTGATTAAGTGCCCCTGGGTTCAATCCCCAATACATATATATTTTTTTGAGAAAACTGCAAGGAGATATATATATTTGAAAGCATGAATGTACATATATATATGTAGTGTGAAGAAAAAAACATGTAAAATTTTCAGAAGACAACCCAAGACTTAAAGGAAACTGATCAGGATCTTTTGGGCTTAGCCCTCAGACTCCTGGGGGCTGAGAATTTGTTCTTGGTCTGATGGGTCACTTTGGTGGTAAAATTATGAGAAGCACTCCTGCCTTTTTAGACTACTATCTTATACACACCCTTTATGAGTATTTACATTTCCATTGATTTCTTTTGGATACTTAAAAGACATTAAAGTCAAAAGGAATTAATACCGGATTATAGAATTTTCAGCATCATGAATTGGGGCAGAGATACAGGTGTTACCCAGCAGGGAAGCATTGCATTTACAAAGCCCATTTCCTAGTATCCAGTTAGCCCTTCACAGGTAGGCCCAGTTCAGGATGAGCACCTTAATTGTCCATTTGACCCACTTTTGAATGTGTTTAGGCAAGTAATTTAACCCTTCTAAGCTTCAGTTTCCCTACTTGCTAAATAAAATTGAATATTTACCTTATAGATGTGTTTTGAACTATTATTAGATATGTTGTGAGCTACTTCTAAAAGTACCAAGTTCAGTGCCTAGCATGTAATTTGTGCTTAATAAATAGTAGTTCTTACTAGTATTAATTATAAAACTAGCATATGCTAAATCTGACCTACTCTAAATTTGTGGACATGGTGCAAAAATATAAATGAAGAATCATATGTTTGAATATTTAAGGGTTATAAACAAGCAGCAAACTGTTAAATATCATAGAATATGTTCTATCCTTCTACCTCTGAAACAAAATTGAGAACAGGTTTTTAGATGACTGAACAGCAGCAAACTTTAAATTTTTTTTTTTTTGCACATATCTGGAAGTTCTGTAGTTAGGCTGATATTTAGATGAGTAATTACAAAAACATGTAAAATTCATATTTTATTTATCACATTAAAATTATTTTTCTTCATTTTTTGCAAAATTACTAATTATATTATGATTAGAACTTTTATCTAATTTACGTTTTAAAGATAATAATGCCAAGTTAGACAACCTTTCTTAGATCATTGTATTCTTATTTTTTAAATTAATTTCAATACAGAGAAAACATGCTAAACAATAGCAACTGAAATTATCAGTAAAGTTTTTGTGGCAATATTTATATTCAGAAACAATGGACTTTTTGTATCAAGTTCAAATAGTATGACGAAGTCTTATGGTAAATTATTGTTATCGTAGAAATATTACAAAATGTTTTAATTTCATCATATAAACCTATCACATTGCAATTTTCACTTTTATAAGAGCAGAATATAGATCCATAACTTTTTTTGCATGAGTGTACTGGAGATTGAACCCAGGGGTGCTGTACCACTGAGCTACCCCTCGCTCTTTTTAAATTTTTATTTTGAGACAGAATCTTCCAAAATTGCCAAGTCTGGCCTCAAACTTAAGATCTTTCTGCCTCAGCTTCAGCCTCCCAATTACCAATCACTGGCATTATAAGCATACAACACTATACCAGCTTTGTTCCATAAAACTTCTGGGGGAGATGGGGGAGGAGGTACTAGGGATTAAATCCAGGGGTGCTTAACTACTGAGCTACATCCCCAACCCTTTTGTTATGTCTTTTTTTTAGAGACAGGGTCTCTCTCAGTTGCTTAGGGCCTTGCTAAATTGCTGAGGCTGGCTTTGAACTTGGGATCCTCCTGCCTCAGCTTCCCAAGCAGCTAAGATTACAGGTGTGCACCACTGAGCCTGGCTCTATAAGACATTTTTATCAAAATCTTCAAGGCTGGAATATTACAAAGAAAACAAAAAAAATGATTTGATTAATCCTCCCCCCTATTTTTTTTTTAACACTGGGGATCCAAATCAGGGCCTCACACCTGCTAGGCAAGTGTTCTACCACTTGCATCCCCAGACTTTAATCTCTCTTTAATTGAGAATACACCTTTTTTTTTTGTATCTTTAATAACCCCAGAATAATCTCAATAGAAATAAATTTGGGGATTATTTGTATGTGGATATTCTCCTTTATAGTGAGCAAATATTTTTTGCTTACTTATTCTGATATTCTATATTTGTTACACACTTCACATTCAGTTTATTCAATTCAATTTAGGGCAGCTATTTTCTGTAAATTAAAACAATCTTCAAAAGGCAAAATATTAAACTCATTATTGATTTGAGTTTTTAGAGTTTCCGCAAGCTTTTGCTAACATTATTAACAGTAAGCAACTATTTATACCAAACAAATAGCTGTGGATAGTACAAATTCAAAAATAATTTTCTGCCAAAGATCCCAATTCTCTTATTTAAGGTTCACCTTTTAAAAAACTGCTATTTAACTGATACATAAAAATATACAAGTTATACATATTAATATGGTTCCATATAGTATTTGATGTATGTATACATTGTATAATCAGGTTAAACATATTTCCTGAAACATTTATCGCTACTTAGTGGTGAAAATGTTCAAAATCCTCTCTTATAGCTTTTGAGATGTTCAGTTCAAAATTGCTATCTATAATCATCTTACTGTGCAATAGCACACCAGAACTTCTTACTCTTCTTTAACTGCAACCCAGTACCCATTGATCCACCTTGCCTCATTCCTCCCTCCACCTACTCTCTGGCTTCTTGTAACCACTATTTTTTTTTTTTTGTCATCTTCTGCGAGATCAACTTTTTTAGATTCCATGTGAGTGAGATCATGTGATACCTATCTTTCTGCACCTGACTTATTTTATTTAACATAATGATCTTCAGTTCTATCTATGATGCCACAAACAACAGAATTTCATTCTTTTTATGGCCAAATAGTATTCCATTGTGTATATGTACCATATTTTCTTTATCCTTTCATCTGCTGATGGACACATAGGTTATTTTCATTTCTTGGCTATTGTGAATAGTGCTACAGTGAACAGGAAGTGCAGAGGTCTCTTTGACATCCTGGATTTATTTACTTTGGATATCTCCTCAGTAGTAGTTCATTGTTTCTGAATATAAATATTGCCGCAACAACTTTACTGATAATTTCAGTAAAATAGATGCTATGGAAGTTCTATTTTTAACTTTTTGAGGACCATCCATACTGTTTTCCATAATGGCTCTATTACTTTACATGCCCACCACTTGTGTGCAAGGGTTCCCTCTTTTCCATATCCTCACCAGAACTTGTTATCTTTAATCTTTTTGGTAATAGACATTCTGACTGAGGCAAGGTGACATCTCTTTGTGGTTTTGATTTGCATTTCCCTCACGATTAGTGATGTTGAACATTTTTTCCCTGGTACCTGTTGGCCATCTATATGGCATCTTTAGAAAAATATCTGTTTAGATTTATTGCCCACTTTTAAATCATGTTTTTTTTTTCTTGTTGGGTTTTGGGAGTTCTTTATATATTATGCGTATAAACCCCTTGGCACATATACACATCCCAAATATTTTCTCTTATTCTGTAGATTGTCTCTTCACTCTGTTGATTTTTTTCCTGTTTTTTAAAAATATTTCTTTCGTTTTTTTTTTTAGTTTGATGCAATCGAATTTGTCTATTTTTACTTTTTTTTTTTTTCAGGGATTGAATTCAGGGGCACTTGACCACTGAGCCACATCCCCAAAACCTATTTTGTATTTTATTTAGAGACAAAGTCTCACTGAGTTGCTTAGTGCCTCACTTTTGCTGAGGCTGGCTTTGAACTCTCAAACTCCTGCCTCAGCCTCCCAAGCTGCTGGGATTACAGGCATGTGCCACCATGCCCATCTGTCTTGATATTTTGATAGGGCTTACACTGAATTTGTAAATTGTTTTAGGTGGTATAGACATTTTAGCAATATTGATTATTCTAGTCTGTGAACATAGGATGTCTTCTCACTATTTTTGTCTCCTTCAATTTCTCTCATTAATGTTTTATAATTTATATTGTAGAGATTTTTCAACTCTTTGGTTACATTTAAATTAGGTATCTTAATTTTCTTGTAGATATTGTAAATAAGATTACTTTCTGGCTTTCAATTTCAGATAATTTGCTATTGGCATGCAGCACTGCTACTGATTTTTGTATGTTAATCTTGTTGAATTTGCTTATTAATTCTAATAATTTTTAAATTTTTTATTTATTTTTATGTGATGCTGAGGATCGAACCCAGGGCCTCAAACATGCTAGGCAAGTACTCTAACCGCTGAGCCACAACCCCAGCCCCATTTCTAATAATGTTTTAGGAAGTTTTCTGTATGTATATCATGTTACCTGCAAACAGTGACAGTTTGACCTCTTTTCAATTTAGATTCTCTTCCTTCCTCCCTCCCTCTCTCCTCCGCCCCCTCTCTCTTTCTCTTACCTAATTATTCCGAGTAGGACTTCCAGCATTATGAGTAAAAGTGGTAAAAGTCTTGTTCTAGATCTTAAGAGAAAAAGCTTTTAGCTTTACCCCATTCAGTATAATGTTAGCTGTTGGATTAATATATTTGAACTTTATTATGTTGAGATGCATTCTGTGTATGCCTGATTTGTTCAGCATTTTTTTTCATGAAGGAATGTTGAATTTTATTGAATACCCTTTTTGCATCAGTTGAGATGACCATATGGTTTTAGTACTTCATTCTGTTGATCATGTTGATCATGTTTATTGATTTGCAGATATTGACCCATCTTTGCATTACTGGGATGAATCCCACTTGATCATGGTGATTAATCTTTTTAATGTGCTGTTGGATTTGGTTTGCTAGTAATGTGTTGAGGATTTTTGCATCTATTTTCATCAAGGTTATTGGGATCACCTTTTATTTATCATTTTTCTTGGGCATCTTATTTTATGTAATTAAATGTTACTATTTTAATAACATTTAATCATCATTCCCTTTGTGTGTCCAAAAGTGATTATAGTGACAAATGACATTTTTCATCATGATGTTTCATCTTTGGACAAATACAGGAAATATTCAATGTTATCAAAGTCTAAAATTCAAAGTTATTTTTCAATTCTACTTTTTAAAAGTGAAATAAATTCAGTAAAATATTCAATTTTGGTTTCCTTAATTTTTACCTCTTAGTAGTTTGGTAATATGTACAATAAATATTAGTTGTTTATTGTGATTTTAGCCTACATCACTTACTTAAATGAATCATAATAAAAAATTGCATCTCCATGTTTTTTCTCAAATTTTTAAAATTAAATTATTTATTTATTCTAATTTGTTATATATGACAGCAGATGCAACTCATTTCATATTACACATGTAGAACTCAAATTTTCAAGTCACTGGTTGTACACAAAGTATTTTCACACCATTTGTTTCTTCATACATGTACTTAGGGTAATTATGTCTAACTAATTCCACCATCTTTCCTACCCTGATGTCCCCTTCCTTCTCCTCCCTCCCCTTTTCCCTATCTAAAGTTCCTCCATTCCTCCCCTGCTCCCCCCGCATCGCCATTATGAGTGAGCAACCTCATATCAGTTTTTCCTCACTTTAAATAGATTTTTAATTCTCCATTTAAAAATATGATTTTAAAAATAGTTTTTTCCCCATATGCTTTGCAATTTGGGCATTAAGTTTGATTTTTTTCCTCTACTACACTGGAAAAATTTCATTGTTTTCTATAAATATTGTGCTGTTGTTATCACACAAACCTTGGCTAAATTATGGAATACCTAATAGTTTTCTCTTAAGATATTGCAGTATTACAATGATAATGTATGTCAGTATTTACTTGTGACTGTCTGAAACAATATTGTTAGTTATTTCAAGCTTTTTTTTTTCAGTTCTAGTAGTTGCACATTTTTATGTTCTTTTAATGGAAATTTTCAATATTTCCTGTCATCAATTCTTTCAGTGGATAAAGCTAACTGTGAAGTCAGACTGAGCATTATGTAGTAATAGTAACAAAATACTTTTTCTTTCCATTTAGAATACAGAGAAGTTTCTGGGGTATTTTTCCTTATTTGAAAAAAATTACCATAATATAAAATATTAAGTTTTTTGAAGTGTTTATGCAATAGAAAATTCATAACCAATAATTTGAATCAACTTAGTTTTTCTGGAAATATTCTTATGATTTCAGAAGGATATGACAGTCTTTTTCCAGGATCACTTTCCAATAAATAGCAAAGATCTAATGTTCTCTTTCCTTTCAAATTTACCACTTATATGGCAATTTCTTTATTTCCTAGTAGGCAAGCCAGACTTGAATCTGTTTCTTCTCATTGGTGAATTAGATATGAAAAATTGCTTTCTCATTGTCTTGTTTTGTTCAGGAAAAATACGTCATTAAGTAAAGAACATAGAGTTACAGATGTTTCATCTGACCAGTTGAAGACGTGGATTTGCTAAGAATGCCTTTCTTGCTTATTTTCATTGTTTTGATCAGTAACTAAATTGTCATTAAATAAAATCTGTAATGCTTGTTCGTAAATTGTATGCATGCCATGTTTAGCAGAAATCTTCTTACTTTCATTGTCTACAATCTAAAAAATAGAAGCACACAATTTCTTTGAATATGTTCTTTTTCTTTTATTTTTCTGAGCTCCACTTTTATGTTTTGTATTTCTATTCCAATATAACTTGTTCTCATTTTCAATGAACTAAAGAATTAAAAGGTAATAAAAATCTAATCATGTTTAAAGGCTTCCAGATTAGAATATTTAATTGGAGTAAAAATTAAAATATTTAAAATGAATATTATTTTTCCTACACAGTCTCAAAATTTTATTTTTCTTCCAAGATAACCAAAATTATAAATTAGAATTTAAGGGCAAAATACATCTAGTAATTAATAATTTTTTTTTTTTTTTGGTACTAGAGACTGAACCTAGGGGCATTTAACCACGGAGCCACATCTCCAGCCTCCGAATCCCCACCTTTTTTTTGAGAGAGGGTCTCACTAAGTTACTTAGGGTCTTGCTACCTTGCTAAGGCTGGCTTTGAACTCTTGATCTTCCTGTCTCAGCTTTCCCAGAGTCACTGGGATTACAGGCATGCTCCACCTCACCTGGCTAATTAAAAAATCTTAATATTTAAAGTGTTGAAATAAAGCTTATTTTTTTAGCTTTAAACTTAACTCTTATTAAATAATTTTGTAAACATAAGATTATTTACAATTGTTATATTCAAAGTAAATGAAAAGAATTGGTATGTTCCATGCTTCAAGATTGCTATATCTAGTGTATTAAGAACAAGAATAATTTTTTTTTTTTTTTTTTTTTTTTTTTTTGTGGTACTAGGGGTTGAACCCAGGACCTTGCACATGTTAGGCAAGTACTCAACCACTAAGCTATATCCCCAGCCCCAAGAAAAATATTGTTTTATATTGTAAATTGTTCTTTGGATGCCACATATAGATGTTGCAAATACAGCAATGATTTGTAAGTATTTATAGGTCCACAAATTAGAACTTGAGGAAAGCAAGAAAATGGATATTCAGCACTCCTGGGAAATGATACTTTATTATGCAAGAATCTATAGCATTCATGGCATCTGAGAGGAATGATTTGACAAGTTAATTAATTTGTCTTTTCTCTTACCTAAATGCTACCACAGCTCAAATTCTCCTCACACTCACAGGCCTACTTTAAGTAGCTTCCTTCCAAGATGTCAACAGCAGCATGACCCTCAATTCTCTATGATATTCAGGAAAAAAGTCACCTTTTGTTTCTAGATCACAAGGCCAGAAATATAAAACCACCAAAGTCGATGTTTAGGGTTGTGGCTTCTCTGTGGAAGCAATGGGTACCTAATCTCATAGGCTCTTTAGTAAATTTACCTGTCATTGTGTGTTTGTAATGCTAAATTCTAAACAGGAGATCCAAGGTAGAGGCTGTCCTAAGCACAGTACAAAATCCAACTCTATTCATATATACAACTGTGTAAAAAAATAGGTTCTCCCTCAACAAGTACCTGAATAAATTAACTTGTAAACATTTTGGTGTTTATTTTTCTAGAAATTTTTATATTAACACACACACATTTTAATGTATAATTTTAAAAATAGACAAAGGAGATCATAATATAAATATTTTAGTAAGCTTTTCTACTTAATATATTGTGCAACACTTTCCATGTTGTTACATAAAATTTGATAATTTTATCTTATTAATAACTGTATAATATTACACTAATTTTTTTAGTCAATTCCTTTATGATTAACATTTTTCCCCTTCATTGTTATAAAAACCATACAACAAATACTTTTGTGAGGTGACTTGGTTTTTACTATTTAAGTTCATCACTGCTTTTGGTTAATTATGCTAATTTTTAACTATTAGAACTGAGCTATATATATCTTTTATAAAATTACTTAAGGTCTGCTCCTGGTTTTTATCTTCTGTAGGTTTTCCTCAAGATTTTTCTGAAGAACTAAGTTTTTTTTTTTTTTTGAGAATTTTAATATTTATTTTTTAGTTTTTTCAGCGGACACAACATCTTTGTTTGTATGTGGTGCTGAGCATCGAACCCGGGCCACACGCATGCCAGGCGAGCGCGCTACCGCTTGAGCCACATCCCCAGCCCATGAAGAAGTAAGTTTTAGATAAAAACTTTATACTAATGTACAGTCTGGGATCCAAGTAGTTTGATATATTGATATGTTCATTTCACAATCCAGAAATAGCAGAAAAACTATAAATTCAGATTAATTAGAAATGGCCCAGGGAAGGGGCTGGGGTTGTAGCTCAGTGGTTGAGTGCTTACCTCGCACGTACGAGACACTGGGTTCTATCCTCAGCATCACATAAACATAAATAAACAAATAAATAAAGATATTGTGTCCATCTACAACTAAAAATAATATTAAAAAAAGAGTGAGGGGCTGGGGTTGTGGCTCAGTTGTAGAGTGCTCGCCTAGCATGCACGAGGCACTGAGTTCAATCCTCAGCACCACATAAATGTAAAATAAAGATATTGTGTCCACCTAAAACTTAAAAAAATATATATTAAAAGAGAGAGAGAGAGAGAGAGAGAAATGGCACAGGGAAATTCAAATATGTGTGTGTGTGTGTACGTACATGCATGTATATGTATAAATATTTTTATATTAATCATATATTTATGTTATATAGGAGATACAAATGTCTTTATTTATATATATGTATGTATATATATATATACATACATATACACACACACACACACACACACACACATAATCAAGATGGACATCAACATATGTATACTGCTACTTCCATTCTTTATTTTGAGCCAGAAGGTAGATCCACGATCAAGATCTAGGTTTGGCTGGCTCAAGTGCTGGTAGTCTTGTCCCCATATCATGCATTCTAGTAGGTATTAAAACTTGATGAAAGTGGAGTCTCTAAAGCACATATATTTTTTTTAATATAAGAAAAATTTTTTTTATCTTATTTGGGTGGTGGTGGTGTGTGTGTTTGTGTGTGTGTGTGTGTGTGTGTATGTGTGCCCATGTGCGTGCACATGCCAGGGACAAAACCCAGGACCTCATACATGCTGGGCAAGCACTTTATCACTAAGCTACATACATCTTCAGCCCTTGGAAAGGATTTTTAAATACAGCAAACTAAGTATAGTGGTCACATTAAAGGAATAGAGAGGCATTGAGGAGAAGAATAGTGGTTTTTTTGCATTTCTGTACTTCTTAACTTCTTTAAATAATGGGAATGGATTCATGTTGTACTTGTCAAATTTTACAAATGTAAAATAATCTTGTACATGCTGGTGGGACTGTCAAATGATACAGCCACTTTTGAAAACACTTTGGAAATTGTTTATAAAGTCAAGCATACTTTTTGACCCCCAGAAGTTGCATTCTTGATTGTTTACCCCAAAAAAGTGAAAACATATGCCTGTAAAAATATCTGTTCAAAGTTCAAAACAGCTTTATTCACAATCACTAAAAGCTGGGAGCAATCCATATGTCCATCAATAAGTGACTGAATAAATAAGTTGTACTACATTCATATGATGAACTATAACTTGGCAGTAAAAAAGTAACAGACTGCTAATATGCACAACAACACAGCTGAGTCACAAGAGCGTGATGCTAAGTGAAAGGAATGTGACACCAAAGGTTGCATGATTTAGGATTCTACTTGTATGATATTTACTAGGTGGGAAAACTATATGGGCCAAATTAAATTAATGGTGACTGGAAAACAAGGGTCAGAATTGACTCTGTGTACTTCTTGCCCCCAGCTTCTGTTCCTTCCCTATTTCAACCAAAAATCAGCACTCCTGAAGACAGAGGTGAGGATGCTGGGTCCCTATGTCTTCCCAATATAGCTACATTTAATAAATTCCTTTATTGCCTTTCCCCACTACTTTTTCCATTTGATTTTTGGGGAAAGTGGCTGAAACTCATTCATTGGGATTCCCAGAATCAGGCCTTCAGCCTGTCATCAAACTTTATTCCAGAAAAAAAAAATGGAATAAAGTAATAAAGATGCTCAAGGAAACAAAACAGAAGGCAAAGGTTTTTTATGCAGCCAAATGCCACAAGCTGCTAAGAACATGAAAGGACTGGAGAGTGTTGCCCCCTTGCACCCTTCCTGAGGAATTTATTAAAGAAAAAAAATTAGGCAACAAAAATGTTAAAATATTGGTATAATAACTGATGTTGAACACTAACTATTATTTTACTCAAAAAAAAAACTATCATGGTTATAAGAATGCACACCAAGGCAAAGTAGACACTGCATAATAATTAAAAGGAGAGATGGTAAGAGAGATGAAACACAGGATATGCTTGTAGATTGTTTTATATTTACTAATGGGGCAAAAGGATATTGATTAAAATGAGATGCTGGTGGATCGGGATGGGAGGAAACAAATTATTATCTGATTCCAATATCATTAGGGTATCAATTGAAAGTAACAAAAGAGAGGATGGAAAAATTAAGAATATTTTACCTTTAATATAAAAATTAACCTTTAAAATGAAAATAAAACCTTCCTAAATGCCAAATATATTTGAAAGAACAAGTAAAATAGACCATCTAGTGAAAAATTAGTGCTATAAAACATTTGCAAATGTATAATATAAAACAATACGAAGCAAAAAAAACAAAAACAAACAAATCCTAATGTGCAAAGGAGTGCACCCAGTATACTAGCACGTGATTAAAAAAGAAGCCAAATGTGTGTGTGTGTGTGTGGGGTGCAGATGTGCAGACATGTACACACGTGATGGTTAATTTTATGTCAACTTGATTGCACTGCAGAGTTCCTAGACTAAACGTTATTTCTGGGTGTGTCTGTGAGGAAGTTTCCAGATAAGATTAATATTAGAGCAGCGATCTCAGTAAAGCAGATTGCCCTTGACAGTGTGAGTGGGCACTATCCAATCTGTTGAGGGCCTGAACGAAACAAAAAAGCAGAAGAGGGAATTTGCTCCTCTTTGTTTCCTGCCCACCTGTCTTAGGTGAGTCATTCCTTCTCCTGTCCTTTGGCTTGGATCTGCATCATTTGCCCCCCTAGTTCTTAGCCCTTTAGACATGGACTTCAGCCAGTGGCTTTCCTGGTCTTGCTCTTTAGTTTGCTGACTACAGATAATGGGGTTTCTCAGTTTGCACACTCACGTGAGCCAACTCCTCATAACAACACTCTCTTTCTCTCCTTTTCCTTCTTTCCCCCCTCTTCCCCTCTTGCTCTCTCTCATGCTGGTTCTGTTTCTCTGAAGAACTGTAATGGAGAATAGATGTATACATTTTTGCGAATAAGAAAGGGTAAGCCTGAAACCGATAAAATTAATTACACAGAGTTGAAAAAATTTCTCCCAATTAGCTTTTCATATAGCTTTAACTTTTTAACTATGCTTCCATTATACCTTAAATAAATTTTAAAAAATTCAATTAAAACCAACAAGGATAAGAAACTCTAATGTTGACTATCAAGAGGAACAAATGAAACCTATTTCAAGGTTTTAAGGTTTTGAAACAAACCTGTATCTTTGGTGGATTCTATTCTAAGGATTTAAAAAAAAAAAGAAAGAAGCTGGAAACAATCTTGAGCTTGATCAGTAGAGTAACTGTCAGGAGTGGTATTGATGTAGTGATTCTGACACTACTGGGTGTATTTAGATAAAGAACAAATGAACAAGTGTATCGATGCTGCTGAAAACCAGTGTTCTCACTGAGGAAGGAGAGAGAGAAATATGGACCAGGGAGAGAGGATTAGATAAATGATAAGATTAGAAAACAATGATGGGATTAAGATTGTGATTTCCCCCTATAATTACCAATGCAATGATCGATTCATGAAAGGCTTATTAACAGATGCTAAAAAGGATGAACTCTGTGATGTTGGATTGGAGAGGAAAGATCAAGATGGATTCATGATTTTAAATATACTTCCTGGCATTGTTCAGTGAAAGGGCCTTGGAGTAATGACACCCCACAGCAGTGAGTGCTCCCATCCAGCAGTCACTGGTTTTAGGAACTAGTTACTAAAAGGAACTGAGTCTCTTTGGATTCCAGGTGTGGATCAGGGAAAGTATAAGATGCATCTGGGACTTCTCTGCTAGGGAGCAAAGACATACTCAAAACTGATGTGGAAATGTCAGGACGCGGAGATCAGCTTGAAGAGGCTCTTACTGACCATTTGGGACAAATTGAGAATCCTGAGGAAAATTGATGATGGTGAATAATCTCAGTTCATAATGATACTTAAGAAAATGAAAGGGTAAGTACAAGGGAAGAGAAAACTCTTTTTCTTAAACAGTAAAATGGCAGCTAGTAATGTAGAAGAAATGACAGGACTAGAGAAAATTGCAGCTTTTGTAATCACCATTGTAGTAGTTGATTCAATCAAGGTTTGTTAATGTATTGTAAAACATGAGGTGGAAGTTGCTGGGAAACAACATGTTTTCATATTCTCAATGTGCCATCCCACTGATTACTTATTAATTATAAGGAGGGATGAAGAATTCTAGCAGACAGCACCTTAATCAGCTGATTAACTTAGCATAACTTATAACAAAGCCAGTGTCATCATATGTTTGTCATGTGAGCACTGAAAAAGACCCAATATCACTTCTATAGTAGTTTTGTTAAAATCTTTAGGATCTGAGGAAATAACCAGACAATCCAAACTGTGGAATATTCTAGGCAAGTAATGGCTTGAAAGACTCCCCCCCACACCAAAAAAGGATAAGGAGAAATGTTTTAAAATAAGGAATATTGTAGAGATGTGATCATTAAGATAGTATGTAATTTTTGATGATGAGATAAAACAACAAAGACAAAACAAAATAAATGCTGCAAAGGACATTACTGGGAAATTTAATGTCTTTTTTTTTTTTTGTACTGGAGATTGAGTCGGGGTGTTTTACTACTGAGCTACATCCTCAGCCCTTTATATATTGAGACAGGGTCTAGCTAAGTTGCTGAGACTAGCCTTGAACTTAGGATCTCCTGCCTTAGCCTCCAGAGTTACTGGGATTATGGACATGCACCACTGCACCTGGAAAGTTCTTTTTGATTTTTAATATTAGGTAATATAATCTGTGTTAAATGTATTATAATAATTTGGTTTTATAGAAGAATGTCCCTGTCTCTTAGGAGATATATGCGGAATTACTTTGGAGTAAAGCTTCATAAAGTCTCTAATTTATTTTATAGACTCACCAGCTAGTCACCTAGGACCCAAGCTACCTGGCCTGAAAAGATGAGCTGTACTTTATCAGTTGAGATCCTTTAGCTTCAAGTAACAGGATACTCGAGTCAAGGCAGCTTAAACTGTAAGGACACCTCACATAATAAGAAGTCTAAAGGTAAATAGCTCTAGGAATGCTTAATTCACAAGCTCAAGGATGTTATGTCTTCTTCTGGTGGTTTCTCTCTAGTTTTCTCGGATTGACCTCATGATTACAAATGGCTATCACAACTTCATGAATCATGTCCACATATGACATATCCAAAGCAGACAGAAAGGGGATGAGCTAGACCCCTCTCAAGTTTTTCCTTGTCAACTCAAGGAAAACACTCCTCTCATAACCCCTGCCCCCTGTAAGACTTCCTTTATGTCTCATTTTCCTTACAAACCAATTATGATTCACTGGGGCTATTTGCTCAAACACAGCTAATGCAGGATGGTTGTTGGATGGACAGCCAGCAAGGTTTGTCACATGAGCCAATCAGACTCACTTACTTAGAAATCCAAGCCAAGAAACCCAACCCAAGATTGCTGTTAGCAGTTAAACTGATGGTGAATGGATGATAAGAAATTGAGTCAATAACTCAAGTATGTGCATTTTATTGTACTTCCATTTTACCCCAATAAAGTTATGGGGGGGGAATCAAAAATACTTATGAAACATTAAAGAAAATTACTGAAACTTTGAAATAAAAAAAGAGTTAAGACCATGACAAGGCCAGGCCATGTGCAAGTGAAGATCAAGGTAAAAACAAACAAAAAACATGACAGAGAGGATGAGTAAAGCTGATAGATTAAAGAGAATAAGGCACATGGACGGGGCCACTGAAGCTAGCTGGAGGGTTAGAACCTGGTCACTCCGCTGTCTGGATCCTTGTTGTTTTCTCTTTTATGATTTTAGTTCCAGCCACATCCTATGTTGTGCCAGTCAGAATTCTTTATTTGCCAGTAACAGAACAGGTAAATAACAACACAAAACCAAAAACTTCCCTAGCACAAGAGGTATTAGTTATAAATGTTTAGAAATGTCTGAAACCACCAGGGGCAAGAAGGGTCTCTAGGCCTTAGGAAGTGCTAGAACCAGATGGCACCAGGAGGCTCCTCTCTGTCACTTGCCTCTGTTTCTCTATAGTGCATTTCAATCTTCTTCTCCTTCTCCTTCTTTTTTTTTTTTTTTTTTGTACCAGGGATTGAACCCAGAGGCCCTTAACCACTGAGCCACATCCCCAGCCCATTTTATATTTTATTTAGAGACAGGGTCTTGCTGAGTTGCTTAGGGCCTTGCTCAGTTGCTGATGCTGGCTTTGAACTGGTGATCCTCCTCCCTCAGCCTCCCCAGTCACTGGGATTCCAGGCGTGCGCCACCACTGTGCATTTCATTCTTAACTCTGCAGTAGGGTGTATATTTCCTTTTCCCTGTGTTATCATACAGCTACCCACATCTCCTCAATTTGCATTAGAGTTTTGACCCTGCTAAGAACCATGTGGTAGTCAGTTCCTCAACCTTAGTTTCAAATTCCCAGAGGAAAGAAGATGAGAGGCCTGGATCAGGTCAGATGTGCAATCCACCCAGTTCAGAGGCTTCAGGTCAGAGCAGATAAGCTCAGAATAGGGAGGAGCCATCCCAGGCAGGAGGGCTACCGATTCATGGCTGGAAAGATACCTTAAAAATACCTTTACCATAATCTCCCAAAAGGGATATTTCTTAAAGATAGGGGTAGGAATCCTGGCCGCCCCAGGGAAGTTTGACAATGTCTGAAGATATTTTTGGTTATTCCAACATGAGAGGTGGATGCTACTTGCATCTAGTGGGCACAGGCAAAGGATGTTGCTGAACATTCTACAAGAATGCTCCCACATTCTCATGGGGGAAAGAATTATCTAATTCAAAATGTCAGTAGTGCTGAGGTTGAGAAACGCAGTGCCCCTTTTGATTCTATTTACTGTTGTTTCAATCAAACAGGGGCATTTGTACCCTCAGAGCACAGTCTCATGCCTGGCACACATAGTTCTGTAAATATTTGTTGGTTGAAGAGTGAATGAAGACACCACTGGAAGCTAGGGAGGACACTGGTTGTTCTGCTGATGATCTAGGTTCCAGGGAGCAGTCTTGGAGAACGTGCCATGGGAGCCCACAAAGGCAGGAGACATCGAAGATCTTGCCCTGGGGCGCTAAAAAAGAGAAGATGGAATAAGCAGAAACAGATGCAAACAGGAGAAAGAACCATAAACACACAGAGCTTGCTCTTGCAAGTGCTCACAACACAAACAGCAGCTGCCTAGCTGCTGCCCGCTCCGCCCACACACCATAAGGGAGAGCTGTAATCCTTAAGCCCCAAACAGCTGTGGGCTATGACACCAGCATCTTCGCTGCTCACCCCCACGCACTTGTCAGTCAGGCAGGTGCAGGCTCCAAGCCATCAGGTTCTTTTTGGCTCAGTCCCTATAACATCTGCTTTTGTTTCCTAAGGGGCATTGTCAGCCTGGATCCTTAAGAAAAATCCAGTAAGTGGATCAGAGTGAAGGGGGCTTTGGGAATAAAGAGAAGAAAGAGTTTGTAAGGCTAAATAGTTCCCTGAAATTCCTGATAAGTCTGAGCCTGCTATTTGGCAAAGAATAATAAGTTTTCTGAAGTTTCTCGAATGAACGCCAGAAATCAGATAACTTAGGGTCTTTGCTGCCCTCTGCTGATGAAAATAAAGACAAGCAAGTGGTTTGAGGAGAGGTTTTACAGTATGATTTTTCAATACATATTTACACAGCTTCTATTTCCTGCTGGGTGAGGCACAGAGGTGAAGTACACTTGAAGTCTCTGTTCTCATGGAACTTAAATTCTAGTAAAGGAGACAGACTTTAAATAAGCTATTCGGACAGTAGGAAGCATTTTAAGGTTGTTCACAGTGCTCAAGAGAGTGATTAACAGGGTCATGTAGAGAGATGGCAATTTGAGATTGATCTGTGAACTGAGACTGGAGGGTGAAAGAAAGCCCTCTGTGCTGAGACTGGGGCCAGAAATTTCCAGGCTGGTGGAGAAGTGGTGTAAACTCTGGAAACAGAGAAGGGCTCAGTGAGTTCCTGAGCTCACAATAGGCACAGAGGGCAATGAGGAGGAAAGGCTACAGGGGAAGGTGGGAGCTACACGGATAGTAGAAGGACTCAGAAGCTCTTGAAGGAAATTGTATTTTATTCCCAAAATTTTTTATTTTTTAAAAAATTTGTGTAACTTTATTTTTTTTTTAATTTTTTATTTGTTCTTTTTAGTTATACCAATAAATTTTATTCAGAAGAAGATGTTTGTTTTTAAGAGCATTGCCTTCATAGAATATATTTGCCATAAGATTCAATAAAGATTTTTTCCCCCAGAAATGCCAGAAAGTTTAAAAAGTGCATACATTAAATAAGGAAACGTCAAGAGAGTTACTCTGCTTCCTGTATGGATGATGGACAGTAGAAGAGGCATGGAGCAGGTGTTGTTGTTGGGGAATCAGGCTGGGGAGATGGGCAGAAATGGATGGATTTCTCTTTATGGCTGAGTTGCATTCTGTTGTGTGTGTGTGTGTGTGTGTGTGTATATATATATATATATATATATGACAGTTTCTTTATCCATTCATCTATTGAAGGGCATCTAGGTTGGTTCCATAGCTAAGCCAATGTGGACTGAGCTGCTATAAACATTGATGTGGCTGCGTCCCTATAATATGCTGATGTTAAGTCCTTTGGGTATAAACTGAGGAGTGAGTGGGATAGCTGGGTCTAATGGTGGTTCCATTCCAAGTTTTCTGAGGAATTTCCACCCTGCTTTCCAGAGTGGTAGCACCAATTTGCATTCCCACTAGCAATGTATATCTTTTCCCCCACATCTTCGCCAACATTTATTGTTGCTTGTATTCTTGATAATTGCCATTCTGACTGGAGTGAGATGAAATCTCAGTGTAGTTTTGATTTGCATTTCTCTAACTGCTAGAGATGTTGAACATTATTTAAAATATTTGTTGACTGATCATATTTCATCTTCTGTGATGTGCCTGTTAGTTCCTTGGCCCACTTATTAATTGGGTTATTGAGGTTTTTTTGTATGTGTGTGTGTGTGTGTGTGTGTTCAGTTTTTTGAATTCTTTATATATCCTGGAGATTAATTGTCTGAAGGGCAGGTAGCAAAGATTTTCTCCTATTCTGTAGTCTCTCTTCACTTTTTGATTGTTTCCTTTGCTGTGAAGAAGCTTTTTAGTTTGATTCCATCCCATTTGTTGGTTCTTTTTTTTATACGAACTTATGATTTTATTTATTTTATTTTTTAATTAATATTTTTATTTATATATGACAGCAGAATGCATTACAATTCTTATTACACATATAGAGCACAATTTTTTCATATCTCTGGTTGTATACAAAGTATTTTCACACCAATTAGTGTCTTTATACATCCATTTGTTGGTTCTTGATTTTACTTCTTGCGCTTTAGGAGTCTTGTTAAGGAAGTTTTCTTAAGCCAACATGATGTGGATTTGGTTCTACTCTTTCTTCTATTAAGCGCAGGGTCTCTGGTCTAATGCCTTAGTCCTTGATTCACTTTTGTGAATCAGTTTTGTGCAAGGAGAGAGAGAAGGTTTAATTTCATTTTTGCTACATATGGATTTCCAGTTTTCCCAGCACCATTTGTTGAAGAGGCTACCTTTTCTTTAATGTGTTTTTGGTGCCTTTGTCTAGTATGAGATAATTGTATTTAGATATAAAGAAGAATGAAATTATGGCATTTGCCAGTAAATGGATGGAACTGGAGACTATCATGCTAAGTGAAATAAGCCAATCCCCAAAACCCAAAGGCTGAATGTTCTCTCTGCTGTGCAGATGCTAACTCACAATAAGGGGGGAGGGGCAGGGAAGAACAGAAGTACTTAGGATTAGACAAACGGAAATGAAGGGAAGGGAGAGGGAATGGGAGTAGGATAGATAGTAGAATGCTTTGGATATTACTTTCGTATGTGCATATATGAATACACAGCCAATGTAATTACACATCATGTACAACCAGAAAAATGGGAGTATTATACGTAATACTCCATATATGTATAATACGTCAAAATATGTTATACTGTCATGTATAACTAATAAGAACAAAAAATAAGAAAAAGAAAATAAAAAACAGAAATAGAGAGGCACTATGCCAGGTAAGGAATAACAGTTGGTTTTTATAAGGTAGTTTGAGCAGAAGCTAGGGAAGGGCATAAGACAAAGTGAACTGGTTAACATCACCTTACTTTCCTAGTAAGGGTTGACACACAGAACATTCTCTTAATGTGATGGCTAATATTGGCCTGTTTAGTGATTGGCTGTTCTCACCTGGTTTCTCAAAAGGTCAAATTAACAACCTGGTTTTGATTTAGTGATGTGGAACATTATCGCAAGTGACTCCATTTTGGTTTGGACTATTGAGGACTAGTTCAAATCTATGGACTCCTATCCATTTTATTTAACAGATATATTTTTTTTCTAAAAATACCCTATTTAATTATGTACAATTATAATGCACCAATTAAAAATATGAGAAAAAAGAGAAATGGATGGAGTTGAGGTGCCTTTGGAGTCTGGCTTTCAGGACTCACTGGTCGATTGGATATGGATCATAGGGATGGAGAGAGAGCTGCCAAGGTGACCAGGGCAAGAAAATCATCTTGGCATGTGTTTGAAGAGCGGTGGCATCTAGACTCCGCTCCTGGCCAGCGGGCAAGAACTATTGGCCTGCGGACATTGTTCTTTTTGCCTCCTGCTCAGTCTGTGTGATTACACCTGACAGGGCTTGGGGATGCATCCCTCATAAAAATGGCTGTAAAGCCTTTTGCTAATACGAAGCCTCCCATAAACGTCAAGTGGTGAGAATTACAGCCCTGCAGGCTCATAAAAAACGGAGCATGTCGTGGCTTGAGGGAGCCACAGCGACTGTGAGGGCACCGAGCTGTCTTTCCAAGCTGTATTTTAGTTTCAGGGAAGACAAGACTGGAGGAGGTGGAGTGCTGGCTAAGGCCAAAGTGGCTCAGAGCCTTTCATGAAAGGTCCAGTTATCAAAGCTGTCAGCAAAGCTTCCCTTCACCTGACTTAGGGCTGTTTCCAGGTGAAATGGAACATGTTGTGAATGTGTACTAACACAGCCAGGAGGAGAAGAGGCAGCTGCAAACCTGGCCTCAGGCAGCCTCTGGTTCTGTGGAATACACTGCATACTGTTTCCCACCTTTTCCAATCCGTGACCCACCTGACAGCTGATTAGTGTGTAGCTCAGGTATTCACCTGCCTTGAGCTGCTCCCCTGCTCACCATCTGTCTGGCAATTCTTGGAAGCACCCCATATGTCTAGCAGCCCTGACCCCCCCCCCCAACCTCTTTCTTTCTCCCCTTTGCTTTCTCTCTCTCTCTTTAATATGCACTCAACATACAGTTAAAAATCACTGGGATTCAATGATCACCATGGCATTGTGCTGGGGTCCTGGAATTGGGGCTGGGGGCAAAGAATATGATAAAAAGACCTGATTTAAAAGAAGTCCTTAACTAGATAGCAGCCAGCTAGATGAGTAACTTCTTCTGAGAGCACATATACATACACACTTAAAAAGCAGATCAATAGCAAATAATCATGATCAATATCTATGGTGATGGCTCACTGCATACTAGACACCTGCTAAGGGCGTATCCCTGGTCTTCATCATAATCTCATGAGGTGAGTACTACTGTAATTCCTTTGTTCAGATCAGGAAGCTGAGGCTTGGGGAGGTGGTGACTTTTGCGGGGTACTAGGTATTGAACCCAGGGGCACTTTACCACTGAGCTACATCACTAGCCCTTTTTATATTTTATATTTTATTTGAGACAGGGTCTTACTAAGTTGCTTAGGGCCTCACCCACTAAATCACAGGGCCTCACTAAATTGCTGAAGCTGTGATCCTCCTGTCTCAGCCTCCTGATCCACTGGATTTGAGGCATGTGCCATCACACCTGGTAGGTGGTGACTTTTGCAGAGTGACCTAGCTAGTGCATATGGAGCTCTTCTTCAACTTGAGTTGGATTTACCTTGAAGTCTATACCCTGTTCTACTCTGGTGCATCAGCCAGGATAACATAGGATTCCTAATAGCATGAACATGTTCTGTATGTTGCTCCAGCTCTTTGTTTTTCTCTAACTTAAACCACCCCGCCATATACACACACCTTGATCCATATCCCCATCCTGACCCTGATCCTCTAGAACCTAATGACATTTAATCAACACTGCTGCATATTCATGAAAGAACATTTTAGGCACTAGAGATGTAGCTCAGTGAAAGAGCATTTGCCTAGCATAATGAAGCCATGGGTTTGATCCCCAGCACTGTCAGGGAAAAAAAAGAAAAAGAAAAAAAATAAAGCCCATTTCAGAAGCAAATGCTAATAAATAATAAATACTACTAAGTAATAAACCCTAGTAAATAACAATAAATTTCTGGATCAATTTTTATATTATATATTTTCTATGTTTTACTGTTGATTTTTGTTGTTGTTGTTTACTAAAGTTATTTCTGACAGAAACAACTTTAAATTGTTGTTCATTTAAATTTTAGAATGAAACTATGATCATTGAACACTTTGGTCAGCATCAGATTTTACCAATTTTAGTTATTCTCATGAGGTTCCTTCAGAGTATCTACCAGACAATGTCTACCAGATGCAACTTTCCTGGGACAAAAGTTGCAGATACGCATTTCAATCTTCAGTGGATGTTTAGTTGATACATTTCACCACATAG
This sequence comes from Marmota marmota marmota, assembly GCF_001458135.2. Lineage (NCBI taxonomy): Eukaryota > Metazoa > Chordata > Mammalia > Rodentia > Sciuridae > Marmota > Marmota marmota. The sequence continues at coordinate 77,237,638 of NW_026000026.1, forward strand.
TCATAGCCATTTCCAGTTTGGTTATTTTTGCCAGAAACATCCCTTGCGAACTGAACCGCAGAGTAATAGTTAGTATTTATTTCTTCAAGAGCATTTTATGCAACAGACAGAGCTAGGTAAAGCGGAGACAAAGACTCAGAGATAAAGACAGCAAAAGGTAACAAAATGAGAATGAAATTATATATNCTTAGAAATCTTTGTTCAAAAAAGTCACAGGATGATGGATGACAGCTTGGGAAATAGGTCTAAGGAGCAGAGACAAAAAGAGTTTATGTTAATTTACCAAGGAACTAAGTTTCTTGAGCACTATGAGCCCTGTTCCCAACAACTCAAATGGGCTTACATTTATTTAACCTTGATAACAACTCTGTGGAGATAAAATTATTTTCATTTTAAGAGGGGGGAACTGTGGCACAAACACTGGAAATAAATTGCCCCAAATTACATAGCTAGTAAGAGGCAGATCTAGGACCAAAACCAGACAGACTATGACAGAGAAACTGCAGCTGTCCTTGCATATTGATTGCTTACTTCTCAGTACTGCTGCATCAAAACATCCTCTGGAAAAATGGTCAAGTGAATCTAATGTCCTTCTTCATCCCAGGCCGTTCTGCCTTCTGCAATGCTCTTCCATACTTCCTCCAGGGAAGCAGTCTGACTTTGAAGAGGAGGGCACACTGCCCACAAGGATGGTCTCCTGCCCCTCTGGTAGGATTTCCAGAATCTGAGCTCATCCCCTTTGAAGCTCTTTTCATCTCTGAACACTTTTGCTTCTTAGTCTTCCTCATTACACCATAACCTCCTTATGAACAGGAGTTACACCTCATTACCATTGTTTCCATTTCTTACTCTAGAATTGTACAAATTAGAAAGGTAATGAAAATTGGGGAGGAAATCAGTTCACTAACAGTGAATTCTACCAATGGTATTTAGCCTTGTTTTTTATATTTTACTATTATTTTAGTCTGACAAGCTCTTCTGCAGAAAGGGACTTGTGATTGTTCATGTCAGTTCCGGTCATGACGTTTTGATGTACTGATGCAAGTGACTGGGGTGTGGGTAATTCATTTAATTTCTACATTCTTTCACTTTCTATTTTGTTCTAAAAATCCTGAGTGTCTGGTGATGAGAGTTCACTAACAAGGGGATTTGATTATGATTTAGCATAAACCCAAGTCTACAACCAGAACAAGTCTGTATTAGGATTTATGCCTGGTCTATGAAGTGGATAAGTTATTTCTATGCTACCTAATTCACAAATCTTAATGTTGTCCAAAGCTCCCCTCCTGCCCACATTTAAATCTAGTCAATCACCTAGTTTCGTTAATTCTAACTTTTAATTTTTTAAATTTATTTTTGTACTGGGGATTGAACGCAGGGTTACTTTACCACTGAGTTACATCCCCAGCCATTTTATTATAATTATCATTTTTATTTTGAGACAGGGTCTTGCTAAGTTTCTGAGGGTCTTGCTGGGTTGCTGAGGCTGGTCTCAAACTTTCAATCAACCCTCCTGAATTGCTGGGATTACAAGTATGTCCCACCATGCTGGCTTCTGACTTTCAAATAGCTCCTAAGTCTGTCTCTTTTTTTCAGTCTGCACTTTCATTGTCTTGGTTCATGATGTTATCATGATCAATCTCAGCAGCTTTCTCCTGTCTCCCCAACTGCAAGTTTGCTTTGTTCTAATTCCTCATTTTCACTGTGGGCATACTAAGAAGTAGAGCTGATCTGTCACTCCTGCACTTGAAACTCTTACCTACGGACATCCTATCACTTGCAGAATAAAATACCCATCCACCTTTTTAGGCCCATCTCTGGCCACTACCCTGTACACCAGTGAACTAGCCTTGGTGACATTCTTATTGCTTCTAAAATTACTTCCCCAAAAGCTGCTCTAGAGCTTCCTTTTCTGATCCTTTTGCCTCCTCAGTTTCCACCTCCATAATAGAACCTTTCTCCAAACACAGTTCCTGTGTCTGTGTTTCTATTTGAATTCTAAGCAGTAGGACATAAAGATTCAGAGACAATATTGGTAGTGTGGGGTTGCCTAACTACATCATGTAAATTGTGTGAGTTTAAACAACTTGCTTAGCCTTTCTAAGCCTCAGTCACCTCACTTGTAAAATGAGGATAGTTTGTATGATTATCATGAGGAATTAAATGAGAAATTCCATTAAAATGCCTGCATATGCTAATTGCTTAGTTATTACAGGCCACTCATTTTGGCGAACATTTGTTTGTTTGTCTACTTCTGTTGTATCGTGTGTTCCACGCACTTGCGTCATTAGCAATAGTGACACATAATCAGTGTACACAAATGTTGGCCAAATGGACAAATAAATGAATGGAGGATAGTCTTCTGAACCCAAAGATGGAATACTTAATCTGACATGTTTGACACGTGGAGAAGAGTTCGAATAACTTCTACAATGATGAGTTGTTGCTATAAAAATAAAAAGAATTATCAACACTCCCCACCTCCTGAGACTGGTGTGGTGCTTAATGACATAATACAGGTGTTGAATTTTGTAAATGTAAAAGACAATTGTAATGGAGCTTTCAGTCAATTTCATTGAGGAGGTACAATGTTGTAACCCTGTCTCTGCCATTAACCGGGTATGTGACCCTGAGAACATTAAACTCTCCCAGTCTCCATTTTGTTTCCATAACTTCTCAAGATGGTAATTTGGGGAAATTGTATATGAAAAATTTATATGAAACAATTGTTATTATGATACAGTCTTAAATGGTATCTTTATGTAAGATCCCTGAGATTGTATTGTTATTATTGTTATTTTAATTTTGAGAAATAGAAAAATTTAAATAGTAGAGCTGTAATGAACTACAAAAGAGGTCACTGTTGTTGATAAAAAAATGAGACAGAGTCTCAATCAACCCCTCTCCCCACAAAATTCAGTGAAAGAAATAGCACCAACTTTACATGATGGATTTCATTGACTATTTATGTTAATAAACCAAGAGACTGTAAGTGTTTCATTATTATTCTGGGACAAACTAAAATTTCTGAGATTTAAACTAGTAAAATGCACACTCGATGGATTTAAGCATAGTCATCTGTTTCACGTGTGTGGGATGAGTACTGGGGATTGAAGCCTATAGCCTTGTGTATATTGGAAGTTCTCTACCACTAATATATATTCCAAGCCCTTTTTATTTTATTTTGAGACAGAATCTCACTGAGTTGCTGAGGTTTGCTTTGAACTTGAGATCCTCCTGTCTCAGCCTCCCGAGGAGCTGGGATTACAAATGTGGGCCTTCATTCTCAGCTGCCATCTGTGTTAATAGACCAAGAGATTGTGAGTGATTTGTTGATTATTTCAAGAAAAACACAAATCAGGGTAATTTTAGAGAATGTGATCATCATTTAATAAGTGGATACTTAAATGGTCATAGGATAGCTTATTGGGAAGAAAATTGTGTACTCAAACATAGATGGTCATTCTAAAGCAGAATTCTAATCCATGGCTCACAGATCCCAGGTATCCATAAAATTTTCTTAAGGGTCTGGAAAATTCATGAGTTCACCAACTATTCACTGTCTGTTGACTGACAATTATTATTATGACTTTAATAATAATAATTACTGTCTTTTCTTTGTTTTCTACAGAACTCAACGGTAAAGAACATACCTCTTTATTTTTCTTTCTAGCTGGAGAAGTAGGCTTAGCTATTTATGTAAGTCTTCAGTTGGGCAGAGTTCTGCCAATGCATGGGCAGGCACAAATGGAAGATACATCTTTATTTGGTCTGAGTGGAAGATATGTTTCTGTTTGGAATACTGATTTATTGGGCTATCATGGACTTAAGCCATTAAAAATTTAAATAGAAAAACTTAACTATCCTTGTTCTTCTTCTAATCTCATTGAGCTGCGTTCTGATGATTTTGATGGTTATGTAAGTTTGCCTACAGGGAGGACAGGAATATCTTGTCCATCTGACAGTTGTAATTTTCCTTCTAAATTAACAAATTGGCACGCTGGTTTATGATGAATCTTTCTGTGTTCAGTTTAATATAAGAGTTCTTGACTTTGGTGCTACTCCCATTTTGCCAACAAAATCTATTTGGGGGAAAGTGTAAAGCTAGGAGTGCATATGTACTTTTTATGGTCAAGGGTAACTTGGGAACTTTCTTGGGACTCATGCAAATGAGCTTTTTCTGGGGGCACCACTGTGCATTATTGTGTACTTCTTGCCTATACCATTGGATGGGCATCTTATCCAATCCTCTCATTTTGTAGGTGGACAGGCTAAGGCATACATTATAGTATGGATGTGGTTTCCACCCACAATATTTAAGATCCTTGAGGGCTGGGCACAGTGCTGCATGCCTGTAATCCCAGTGACTCAGAAGGCCCTAGCTAGGCAGGAGGATCACAAGTTCAAAGTCAGCCTCAGCAACTTAGCAAGTCCCTAAGCACCTTAGCAAGACCCTGTCTTTAAAAAAAAAAAAAGTAATAAAAGTAATAAAACATAGGGCTGGAAGTGTAGCTCACTGGTTAAATATCCCTCAGTTCAGTCTCTGGTACCCAAAAAAAAAAAAATTTTTTTTGAGTACTTGTCATGATGGCCAAAGGGTGCAACTTATGCAGTCAAAGGGGAAAAATAAAGACTGTACATGCAATTCCGCCCTTTTCAATGCTTTATTCACTCAAATCACTCAACACAATATTACTCTACAGGTCCTTAATCAAGACAATCCTTAATGCTAGGCATTGCAACAGACATAATCAATTCACAGCAAACAATTCTAGAGTAATTCTAAGCACTGCAAACACACTTAATCCTGACAAGCTCATGACAGACATTCCCTTTGTGTGCTGAGTTCAAGTGTCAGATCAAAAGTCTCAAACTTTAGGCTCCAAGTCCAGCAGATGCACACTCACTCAGACCATGGTAACCAGATCAGGAACCAAGGCAGGCTTCTCCTGGGGTGGAGGGTCATAGGGAGAAGTTGCGGCTCTCACCAGGGTCAAGGCATAGCTGTAGAGTTTGAGAGCTATGAGGAAAATGCAGAGGATCAGCAATACTTCATAGTATGGCTTTATCTTATCTGTCAGCAGATAAGGAAAGTAAAGATGAATCATGATACAAGATAATCTAACAGAAGCTAAGTTAGATGGATAAATAATAAGTGCATCCTTATGAGGAGATAACATAGCACAAATCTTGTGTTTAACTTGAAAAGTGTTAGGATATCAGTCCAGGCTCTCATCAGGCTCTCAGTGTGAGGGCATTATTGTCAGCTGGCTGAATGTCTGTTCATTTGCTCTAATATTTATACCAAACTTTGGGACTTTTGACCTCCCTTTCAAGCCTTATCAGCTACCTCCAGATCTCCCAGTGATATCATTTACCCTGGGGTTAAAACATCTGCTCTAGGGGGTCCCTATCCTGATCTTTTTGCCTTCTCTCTTATCAGGAGCCTATCCCTATTATCTAGAGCCTTTCCCTCTTACTGGGCGAGGACCGCCTGCCAGAGGCTTCACTCTGAGCTTGTCAGGGTGGGGAGAAGTGACTTGTTTGTGCCTGAGGGCCATACTAGGTGTGCCTGGTGAGAAGGCAGGTTTCAAACTGGAATTTTTAAAATGGAGTTGCTTAGGCTCAGGCCTAAGGCCATCCTCACAGTTGTTGTCAGGGATACTGGCCTCTGTCACCCGTTTCATATGATGTCTGCCAGGTTTCTCCCCTCTCACTGTACACTGTATTGGTTAGAATCCAGTCACTAAGCCCAACCCACACTCAAAGAGAAAGGGTTAAACTCCCATCTTCTGGAGGGAGAAGTATCAATAATTTGTGAATATAGGTTAAAATAACTCCAATATTTTGTAAATTTGGGGTGGAGATATTTTGAGGCTCTAAAACAACAACCTTTTTTTCTGAAAATGTCACCAACTTTTGGTGCTCAGCAGTGAATTTTGCCTGCAGCAGGTATCACTGTTGTGGTTCTAGTGGTGATTTTCTGTTTTCCTTATTTCTTTTACATCTATTAGAAATAATACTTTTAAGAGATATTTGTACCCCAGCATGTTCTGGCATCTAGCATCTTTTTATCTGGCTCCTCACCTTTGTCAGCTTGAACAATTCCTTCCTTGGTAGGTATCTTTTCTTCTAAAAAGATTTATGCACAAAATTTTTCCCCCTCTATTTTGTGGTCATCACATTTCCTACAAGTTTGGACATTAAAAAAAAAAAAAATCACACAGGCATGAGGCTCTGGGTTCAACTCCCAGCACAGCTAAAAAGAGAAAAGAATAAAAGAAAAAAACAATCACATCTACCATTGTTGTCAACTTTCCAACAAAAAGTTAAACATAAGATTTGTGCTGTGTTATCTCCTCTGTTAGAATGCACTTGTTATTTATCCATCTAATTTAGCTTATGTTAGATTATCTTGTATCATGATTCATCTTTACTTTTCTTATCTGCTGTCAGACCACAGACCAATGATACAGATACATTTTGCTGTGTATCAGTTTAAATACTTTTATGCAGTTCTTTGTATTTTAATGTTTCAAGGGCCTAGAATATTTTCTCTATTAATGGAACTTTTTCAAACATTAAATAGTAGAGAGGTTAGTACCATAAACTTTCATCTACTCATCATCCAGCTTCAAGAATTATCAAGTAATAGTCAATTGTATTTTTTTTCATTGATATCTCCCTCTACCCATATCCCACTCTTATTTATTTTGAAGCTAATCCAGATATGTTATTTCATGGGAAAGTCTTCAGTAAGTGTTAGAATGGTTTTATGTCAATTAGAAATGATCATCAATTAATCAATTTGCTCACTGACTTATTTATTTTGGGATCACGGTTTTGAAAGTTCAGTCCACTGTCAGCCAGCTTCATTGCTCTGGGTCTGTTCAGGTAGAACATCACGGTGGAAGGGCAAGGCTGAGGAAAGCTGCCCAGTAGGGAAACAGAAAGAGACTCAGTGAGGAGCCAGGGACAGAATACAATCTTCAAGGGCAATCTCTCAGTGACTTACTTTCTCTGGCCACACCTACCCATCTACTGTTACCACCCAGTAATCCATTCAAATTATTAATCCATTAACAGGATTAATCCACTGATAAGGTTACAGCTTTCATAATCTAATCACTTTACCTCTGACCATTCCTGCATTAACACATGAGCTTTTGCAGGGGACAGCTCATATCCAAACAACAACCATGATATACAACTTTACAACAAAAGTAAATGGATAATACATGGAAATCTGAGCATCAAAATGGTTGATTATAGTTGATTGAAAACAATTTGCTCTATTAAAAATCCATGAATCAGAATAATACTTAAAGAGGAAATCAGAAAAATAAATTTGTTTCCGGATGAGATGTTTATCAAATCATCTTTTGTTTTGAAAATTGATGAAGGAAAAGAATTAAACATTTATCTGCTTTAAAAATAGAATAGTATTGGGTAACTAGCTCCTGTTATTGAAGGAAATCCCTAATTTGCAGAAGGCTGTCAGCTAGTAAATGTAGAAGGTAACATAAAATTAGAAAATCATTAGTTTGCTACCCTCAAGGAAAGTATTGATTCAGGAAAGGATAAAAGTTTTAAATCATTAGGTTAATGGTTGACAAGAAGGTTGACCATTCATTCCATTTGGCCTGAGATGGTCCTAGTTTATGACTGTTGTCCAAGTATAATTATTAATAGTGCTCTTTTCAGTCTCAGCGTGATGGTTTGGATAATAAATTATAGGTTAACCTTATGGATAGTTAACTGAATTTATGAATGAAGCCAAAATAATATCATGAAGAAAATATTCTGATTACCATGGAAGCTTGAACTGTTATCACTATTCCCCCATATCAATCTTGGTATCACTAAGGGTAGGACAAGCAGATATACATGTCTCCCAATGTAATACAATAGAAATACACAGCACATTTATGAAGTTCTCTTGTTAGAAATCTTCAACTTTGGGCTGGGGTTGTGGCTCAGCAGTAGAGTGCTTGCCTAGCACATGTGAGGCCCTGGGTTCAATCCTCAGCACCACATAAAAATAAATAAATAAAATAAAAAATATTGTGTCCAACTACAACTAAAAAAATAAATATTAAAAAAAATTTAAAAAATAAATCTTCAACTTAAACATTATCAACTCTTCAGATCTTTCTGAAATTACAGAAAACACAAGAGTTAGAGGAAGCAATCAGACAGACCCAGAAGGAAAAACTAGCTTGGCCTTCAGCAAGTCAGTATCATGATAAAAGGGGCTGTTCTAATTTCAGAGTATCTTGGCTTGGTTTTGAATTGGACCTTAATTTGGCTAAACCACTGAAAGGGACATCTTGGGGACAGCTGGATAAATTTAAATATGAATTTGATTTTACTGTTGATTTTGTTACATCTGAAAAAATGTGTGTACACACTTTTTTTTTTTTGTACTGAAGATCTTATTCAGGGATTCTGTATCATTGAGCTATATTCACTGCCCTTTAATTATTTATTTTTTAAATTTGAAATGGTATTGTTAAATTGCTGAGGCTGGCTATCGTCCTGCCTTAGCCTCTGAGTTACAGGCACGTACCACTATGCCTGACTTGAAAATATTTTTGCTGTGTAGAAAATTGTAGGATTTTATGAAGAGATACATACTGAATTGTTTAGGGGTAGAATGTTATATCTATAATTTGCTTCAAGATACTTCAGCATCAAAAAGAATAAGTTGGCAGGCAAAAAATATAAAATATGTAAAACATTATGCACAGCATGTTCAGTGCCACAATATGTAGTAACAAGTGGTTATAATATTCTAATATTGTTACCAAAAGTCTGGGCCTTCCGTCTTGGGCATTCTTTTTCCCTCTTTTAGATTACTTGTGGTGACAGAAGAACACTGCCATATTGTGATCAGCTTCATAGAGAGGTCTGTGTGGCATGTCCTTAGCCTATGACCTGTAATGAAATGATACCTGTCCATAACCAGGTGAGTACACCTGGAAGCAGATCCTTCAGCATCATGTGGTCTCTGCAATCATGGCCCACAGCCCAACTGCAACCTCAGGAGAAAACTTTAACCAAAGATACTTAGGTGGTGCCTGGATTCCTGATGTACAGAAGCTGGGGAATAGTATATTTTGTTATTTTAAACTAGTAAGTTTAGGGATGATTTGTTATATACAAGTAGATAAATAATTCAGATAGGAAAAATTTATTTGGGTGAAGAGGGCAAGAAGAGCATTATGGGCAGAGAGAAAACATGTGGGATAAGCATCCAAGATGATGGGAGTCTTTGAGGAACTAAAAGAAATCAAATATGATTAGAACTTATAAAACAATGAGGAAAGATAAAGCTGCAGAGATGAGCATGCTGTGGATTTTGAGGCTTATGAAGACAATGTCAAAAGTCTGTTCTTTACCCTTGAGGCAATGAGAAGTCCTTAAAAGGATTTAAGAAACCCGTGTTAAAGAGGCTTAACTGGCTGATCACAGAGAATGGAATCAAGGAGGCAAGGAAAGGAGCCAATCTGGAGGAAGAGCTGAGTCATCCAGGGGTGGTTGTGGAAAATATGTGCAACTGCCTTTCTCAACTCAGACTTTGAAAAGGTCAGCAGTGCTCTATGACCTTACTCTGGTTACACAAAATTGGCACAGGGAATGACATACAAATCAACACCAGCTAATATGCTGGCTACCCAATGACCAATCCGTTTTTTTTCTCTCTGAAGAATTTGTACTTGTAGATAATAAGAGATTTGGCAGTGATGTGCAGTCACTAGACAGTGAGGCAAGCTAGATGTTGCTTTTCTATCCACACTAAATAGGATGAGTGAGGGTAGGACATGGGCTTGCAGAAAGAGCAGGCAAAGAGGAAGGAGAAGTCCTGTGGCCCAGGAAGGAAAGGCAGAGAAGGGAGGCTCTTCAGGTCCTTGCAGCCTTGCAGCTCCTGTTAAAGGTCAGGCCAACTCGTCTTCCTGTCCATAGATTTCATGAATTCTCTTTCTTCAACCAATACCCATTTCACTGGCATTGACTTTCGATTCTTTCCCTTGCAACCAAAAAATAAAAATAAAAAGTTTTTTTTTCATAGAATAGATTTCCACATCATGATTGAATAGATAATTTGATTTCTATTTGTGGGAGTTATGAGGCAAATGCTCTGTTTTATGCTGTTAACCCTTCTGTATTACTGAAGGCATATCTTTGGAGTTCTGAAGATGCATTTGCTTCAGTTCAGGAATTCTCAGCTGCATTCAGGCAGTCCATTGCTGATTCTTCAGAATGGTCAACACTACCATAATGATTTCTGAGTTCTCTCACATTCTTAGGTCCTGTGGAGAATATGGGAGGTGAGAAACTTTTGTTCTAAATTTCATAATTGGGTCACAGACCAATGAAGTAATAGAAGGGAGACACAACTGAGATGCCAGCTAAAGAAGTATTGCTGGCTGTCTTCAGACATTGGTACAGAATGGGAATAGCATGGGAAGACTTTGTATCCTGCTGATTGGAGGTAGAGCGTATTGGTGATGAACGTGGGTTCTGGGGCCTGATGGCCTCGGTCTGAACTCCAGTTTTCTCAATCACTGCTAATTGCATGATAGGGAGTACATTATTTAATCTCTCTGTGTCTGTGTTATCTATAAAGCGAAATAGTAACAATGCTTATATCATGAGGTTTTTTTTTTATAAAGGTTGAAACATGTTAACACATTCAAAGGGCTTAAAACTGCTGGGCACGGCTGGGTGAGGCAGTGCACGCCTGTAATCCCAGAAGCTCGGGAGGATAAGGCAGGAGGATTGCGAGTTCAAAGCCAGCCTCAGAAAAAGCAAGATGCTAAGCAACTCAGAGAGACTCTGTCTCTAAATAAAATACAAAATAGGGCTGGGGATATGGTTCAGTGATTGAGTGCCCTGAGTTCAATCCCTAGTACCCCGCCCCCCCTGCAAAAATAAATAAATAATAAACTGCTGGGCACAATGGTGCAAGCCTGTAATTCCAGAGAGTCTGGAGGCTAAGGCAGGAGGATCACAAGTTCAAGGGTAGTCTTGGAAACTTAGTGCCAAAAAGTAAAAAAGCAAATAAAAAAAGGCTGGGGTTGTAGCTCAGTGTTAGAGTTTCCTTGGGTTCAATCCCTAGTACTGAAATTAAAAATAAAGTGCTAAAGCAGTGCCTTGCATAGAAAATGGTCGATATGCTACCTGTTAAATGAGATGCTTATATAATATGCTCAGCATACTGAGGACTCAGGAAATGTAAACTATTATTGTTATTTTTTGCTGTAATCCTGCATGTTGATTTCATGTTTCCTATTTGTAGTAATACTTATCCAGATGTTATCTCTTAGTTATCTCATTGTCTGTGTGCAAAAAGCTAAAAAGTATCTTGATTTTGACCTTCTTTGTAAAGCACTATCTGACAAAATGCTTTATCTGTCTTAAAATTTTTTTATCTGTCTTAGTCCTTCAGACTGTTATAACAACATACCATACACTGGGTGATTTTAACCAATGGAGTTTAGTAACCCAAGATCAAGGTGCTAGAAATTTGGTGTCTGGTAACGGTCCTCTTTCTCACATAAACCTTTTCTGTCTAACCTCATGTGGCAGAAAGAGTGAGGGTTCTTTGTTTAGTTGTTTTCTTTTCTTTTCTTTTTCATTCTTTTTTTTTTTTTTTTTTTTGGTACTGGGGATTGAATCCAAAGGCACTTTACCACTAAGCCACATCCCCAGCCCCTGTTTATATTTTATTTTGAGACAGGGTCTCATTAAGTTGCTGAGGCTGGCCTCAAATTTGCAATCCTCCTGCCTCATTTTCCAGAGTCACTGGGATTACAGGCATGTACCAACACACTTGGTTTCTTTGTTCATTTTTATGAGGGCATAAATCTCATTTTTGAAATCTCTGCCCCTATGACCTAATTACTCCCAAATACCTCAGCTCCTCACATTGGGGGTAAGAATTTCAACATATGAATTCTGGGGGGACATAAACACTCCAATCATAGCAGTCCTAAACCAATTCTGTAAACAAATATTACTTAGTGATGGTTTTTAGTTGCTGTGTATTCCATGGTAAATAGCTTACATATTATACCTCATAACAATTCATTTTCAAATCAAAAAGCTGAAGCTATGAGAAGCCAAGCAACTTGTCCAAGATTATAAAGCCAATAGTGGGCAGAGCCAGGACTAGACACAACACCTTTTTATTTTAATTATTATTATTTTTTAATGCAGTGCTTAGGCTCCAACCCAGTACCTCCTCACACATGGCAGGCAAGTGCTCTTACCATTGAGTTACAATTCAGCCTACTAGAGCCAGAACTAGAATCCTGATCTCATTTACTCAAAGCCTATCAACAACTGCTATCCATGATGCCTGTGAGGTAGCTGGATGTGTGTCCAAACGACACTGTTTCTGGGGCTGGAGTTGTGGCTCAGTGGTAGAGTGCTTGCCTGGCTTGTGTGAGGAGGTACTGGGTTCTGAGTTCAATCCTCAGAACCACATATAAATAAATAAATAAAATTAGAGATCCATTGACAACTAAAAAGTACTTAAAGACAAACAAACAACAAACAAATGGCACTGTTTCTGGGAACTCTTTTTAGATATTTCAAAGACCAGTGTTTCAAGAATAACAGCTGCACCTTTGCTGTAGACAACACTGGCCTTCTAGGTGAGTGTTGTTAGGATCTGGGGATTCAGCACTGAAAATCAAGTCCTTTGCAACTAGAGGAAAGAGGAGCAAGTGACACGTTACACAGGATATCTTTCTAATTTGGGTGAGATTTGCAATTTGGTGGCCCCCAACTGGCTTTGGTGTAAGAAGCATACCTGGACCTGAAGCCTGACTTCCACTCTTATCAACTATGTGAATGTCACCTTGCACTAGTCATATAATATCTGAGCCTCAGTTTCCCCATTTGTAAAATGAGAATACACCTGCATTGTTGAGCTGTTGAGGGGATTAGTAATAATATATATAATGTACCTACCATGGGTTTGAAATAGGTGTGCAAAAAATAATAGTTAAAAAAAATGCCTGATTCTGCATCGAAATGGCTTCTCCAGGGTCCCTTCTGGGAAATATCTTCATAGTAGCACTTAAACTCTGATGCAGTAATTTGTGACTGTTTCTCCATCTCACTTTGATATATTAATTTTGGAGATCTACAATTCAATTGTTATCAATGGGGCAAGGATGGTATTATTCTATTCTGAACAGCTATGTATTATTAGTATGTATTAGTAGTAAGGGAGGAGTCATCAAGCTTTGACTATAGAAAGTTCATTTGGTCTCTAAAAAGATGAACTGAGTCTCTTTAGTTTTTTTTTTCCCCCCACATTGATTCAGTAAAACGGTTCACTTAAGAATAGTGGTGTTGGGGCTGGGGTTATGGCTCAGAGGTAGAATGCTCGCCTTGCACATGCAAGGCCCTAGGTTTGATCCTCAGCACCACATAAAAATAAATAAATAAAGTTATTAAAAAAAAAAGAATAGTGGTGTAGACACAGCTCAGGTCAGATATTCACAGTATGCTTTATACAACTATTGAGTGCAGACTGCCTGAATTTTAAGGAAATGCTTATGTGAATAAACTGTAACAACGAAACAATGAAATGAATGTGATATACATGTATATATTCTTAATCTATTTTAAAATAAGAGTATATAATAAGATATAAATATCTTAAATTTAGATACGAATAACAATAAAAACTTGGGGCTGGGGATGTGTTTCAAGTGGTAGCGGGCTCTCCTGGCATGCGTTGGGCCCAGGTTCGATCCTCAGCACCGCATACAAACGGGGATGTTGTGTCTGCCGAAAACTAAAGAAAAATGGGTATTAAAAATTTTCTCTCTCTCTCTAAAAACAAAACAAAAAACTGCCAGATAGTGAAACTTTCAGTACCTCTGTAAGGAGTTTCTTCAAGTGATGGTTGATTTTCATCTTTTATATATTCCCATCACTCAGCTTCTAGAAAGATCTGTCTTGAGATGATGTTGTTGTCCCTTTTCCCCACCAAGAAGGAACTGATTTGAGGTGAGCCATCTGTACCAATTATTTCAGAATAATTGGCCAGGACTTGGGATAAGCTGATGTTGAAAAAGGGCTCTTACCCCTCCAACCTCCACTTTTAGGCAGACAACAGTTTGTTTAGACATCACATCTTTAATCAAATTTTCATTATCCTTTCCTTCTCCGATTAAAACTACACCTTCAGCCTTTGAACTTTTTTTCTTTGGTACTGAGGATTTAATCCAGGGGCGCTTAACCACTGAGCCACATCCCCAGCCCTTTTTATTTTTTATATTTTTGAGACAGGGTTTCCTTAAATTGCTGAATTTGCGATCCTCCTGCCTCAGCCTCTGAAGTGGCTGAGGATTACAGGTGTGTGACACCCCGCCCGGCCCTTTGTAACATTTTTATCATACATGATTGACTTTGAATATTTAACTGGGATTCAGCATAGCATGATTTTTAAAAATTGAAATATAATTCACATACAATAAAATTCACTGCTTAAGCATTACAATTCAATGGTTTTTAGCTTATTGACAAAGTTGTGCAACCATCTAATTCCAGGTCATTTTCATCAACCCCAAAGAAACTCCATACCTGTTAGCAGTCATTTCCAATTCCTCAACCCCACCCCGCTCCTGGAAATCGCTATTTTCCTTTCTGTCTGTATGGATTTACTTATTCTGGACATTTCATACAAATAGGACTATATACTATGTGCCCTTTCGTATCTGGCCTCTCAGTACGTTGTCACGTTTCATCCATTTTGCAGCGTGTATCAGTGCTTTCACTTTTTGACAAGTGCATTTTGAGACTGAATGAGAAACGGTAAATCTGTAAATTGCACTCTCCACTTTTCCAATTTACTTTTCTTAATGCAGCAACTTATATAATGACCAAAGACGGTAACTAATTATTTAGCATAATTGGGAAGTATGTTTGTCATTCATCGTATATTATTTAATAATATGCATACATAGAGTTACTGTAGAGCTGGGAAGTACTTGGTTCCATGGTAACGCTGTGATTGGCCTACGCGCGACCTATGTCGATTTTGATTGGTTCACCCGAAGAACGTGGTCTCAGTCTGAGCTACTAATGGCCAACATGGCTCCACAACTAGCTCCTGGAAACCAGCAGACACGTGGCTACCAGAGGCTGGGGCGAAGGTGGGAGGACCTCCTTTTCCTTACCGCAAGGGGGCGCCGGCTGCTCCTTGTTGCCACAGTCTCATTTCCCAGAAAGCCTCCGACAACCAATCAACTGGCTGTCTCAATACCGCTTTCAAAGTCGGCGGGCCCTTCGCCCAATAGTAAGGCAGACACCACCCCTAACCTCAAGATTGATGGACAGTTTCACCAATTATCTCATAGAGCTCGAATATCTCCGCCTCTCTCGCATGGGATTGATGATTCTTCTGACCAATAAGGAGCGCCAAGTCGGCGGGTGGATGAACGCGGCCCTCTGTAATGGCGGAGCGTGGCGGGGACGGGGGGGACGGTGAGCGGTTCAACCCGGGGGAGCTCAGGTAAGCGGCGCTCCCTTTCCTCACATCTCGGCGCGCTAGAGTCCCAGGGATTACATCCGCTTGCGGAGATCCGGGATGGACGGTGGGCAGGAGTCTCGGCGGCTCTGGGCGAGGACCGCATGGGGTTGGCGAAGGGGGAAGGAGAAGGTGGCTTGAATGAGAGAGACGGGCCGCGGCCTCTTGTGTGTTCTCCGCAGCTCCCAGCGGGTTTCATGGGACCTCGCCTCCCCTCGCGACCCGCGGGCAGGGTCTGGCGCTCTCGCTGTGGGGCCCCGCCTAAGCCGCGTGCCGCCTCCGCCTCGGCCGACTTCAGCCTACATCAGTCTTATTCCCGGCTGCTCCGTTGGCCCGGTTTCCTCACCGGCGCCCCTTTACTCGGCGGCTAACTCCCGGGACCTTTCGCCCTTTTTGGCTGAGCCTTTTCTACGCCCTCCGCGGCCCTTTGGGGCCTCCGCGTTTGTCTTGTAAGCCTGTCTCCCACATGACTTGCAGCCTTAAGTTCGTGTGGCTTTTCTTCCTTTCTGGAATCTATTTTTTTGCATAATATTCTGTAGTTGTGAATAGTCGCTGCAGCAGCCGTTCGTTAGGCGCTTACGATGTGCCAGTAAGTCCTTACTTAAGGTTTTCTCATTTACTTCTCACAACCATTCTTTGGAGTAGTTGCTATTTTCATTTTGCAGGCCACAGGCCAGAGGCATCATCACTTAAATTACTAGCCCATCCCGAGCAAACAGCCTCATCGAAGTTGAGTCTGTAGAACCGGCGCGCATGGGTGGAATTGTGGCTCCAGGAAGTGGCTTGAACCCTGGCAGTTAGGCTCCAGAGCCTGCAGTCTTGATCTTACGCCATTGCCCTAAAGAGTGCAGTGACCTTTCTTCCTTTGGAACCTCAGTGCCTATGGAATTTGTAATTAAAATTCGATAAAATAAGAATGACCTGGGAGAATCTTTTCTTCGTAGGTGATTTTTGCAGAAAAGAAGAGGCACTATGCTTTATGTGTATTAGCTATTTTTTTTTCCTTGTATGGGAACATTGACAGTTCAGATATTCAATTCCCATTCTGAATTGAGCTGTTGTGTAAATAAAAAAGAGCTGTGTAGATTATGAGGATTCTGTCATTGTTTAGGACTTAAAGTGAAATTGTCAAAGGAAGTGGATATTGTTATTCTTTAGAAGGAAATAATGTCTTTTAGATTATGAATTGGCACACACAAAAATCCCTACTTTGGCAGGAATACAATTTTGTCTTATTTCAGAGATGAGTCTCAAATTCTTCTGACGATCCTTCTCAAATGTACACTAACAAATGATCAAAGTGCATTATTGGGGTCTTTTTAGTGATGCAAAGTTATTCTTTGATTTTGATCCCAAAAGGTCTGAGATAGATTTATCAGGGAACACTTTGCATTTTAGAGATCTTACTTAGCTTTACAAAAATGAATAGCCTTGTAGACTTATTAATAGTCTAGACATTGTTGCAAACTGATTTTAATAGGGCTTTAGATTAGGTAGTTCTTTACCTCTTAGGTTAGAAGTTGCTTGCAGAACACATTTGTTTTAGTGTTTCACATGATTTATAAATTAACTGTTTATTTAGCTGTTTTGATGGCATAAACTGGGGCTTTGTTTTGAAACCTGAATGAATTTCATGGTTTGGCAAATAAATGAAGATAGGAGATTTAGAGATGATTCACTTATTGGATTTCATTTATCATGTGCTGTGAAACTTGCAGGAAGTAAAGTCCTGAACCAGACCCAAAATGGTCTTTGTCTTCAAGAAGTTTCCATTTTAATTAAGGTTGATCTAAATTTTAAACTGAACCAACCACATCTGAGAGGAAATTAGCCTACAAGTGTGAAGTGGCTTTTGCAAGGTCCCTGGATAGTGGTAGGGACTAGATTAAAATCTAGGTGTCTTCACTCATATTTTCAACAATTTATCTCCTATATATAGGTAGCATTTTTTACGTTCTTGCCCTTTTAAAGTATTTTCAGTCTTGTCTTCACCATTGAGGTGGTGGTGTATCTGGATGGCATACTTCTAGAAAGAAAAAAAAAACACTTGTATTTGCATGGTGTTCTGGTGAAAATTTTTTGTGTGTGCTTCTATTCACACAAGTAGGCTTTTGGTTCTCATGCTTTAAGTGGTGGAAATGCACATTTCCTACAATAGATGGAAAATTGAGAGACCTAAACTTCACTTATTCCTTTATGGTTGAGGGCCACTAAAATAACTTTTAAGAGTCATGTATAGATTTTCACCCAGGGCCTTTGTTTACTTATTAATACTTAATGACAAGGTACTTCAGATTTAAATTTCCTCTTATAAAAATGGGAATAAGAAATATCCTGGTGTTACTGCTACTTTAACAAATTATTGTTTCTTCTGTCAAATGTGTTATTGTGAGGATTAAGGAAGTTAGTACAGATAACGTTCATATAACTGTGCTGCTAAATTGGAATTATCCAGTGTGTGTTGCGTACTATCATTGAACAATGTAGTACCACAGTATACTAAAGGAAACTATATACTAGTGGGTAGTTGTAATGCAAAAGTAAACAAGTGGAAGTTTCTTCATCGCTTTTATCATAATTGAAAACTGAAGTTGGGTAATGAGCCAGAGAGGGGCTGCAAGAGGCCAGAGGTAGGGAAAGAGTTTGGGGTAACACTTGAACTGAGCCTGAATAATGAGAAGCAACTAGTCAGTCATGTAAAAAATCTGGGAAGAACATGTCAGGCATAGGGAACCATAAGCACAGAGGCTTCAAAATAAAGAACTAGGGCTGGGGTTGTGGCTCAGTGGTAGAGCGCTTACCTAGCATGTGTGAGGAACTGGGTTTGATTCTCAGCACCACATTAAAAAAAAAGAAATATATCGTGTTCATCTACAGCTAAAAATATAAAAATTAAAAAAATAAAGAATTGATGCTGCAGTCCGGCTGCAGCAAAATAACGGGGGTGGGGGGTGACGAGCAACTTGTGTACATTGATACAGCAGGAGTGGGAGCCATTTATTGTAGGACAAGAGGGGTATATATACATTCCACACAGCTTATCTTAATTAACATAAACTAGATATAGCAGTCAACCAATAAGGAATCTCCACACTTAATGGCTTGCTGGCGTTACTTCACTAACCACTCCCTCTGGCAAAATGCCAGGTGCTATCTTGACTTGTTTACAGACCCTAACATTTCCCCCTTTTGTTTAATTTAGATAACGACCATAGTGGTTTTTACACAAACACCATAAATAATCTGCTACAAGCAGAAGGGGAGGATACAAAATGCCACAATACCAAGCCAATTGATGGCTCCATGCAAGAAGCCCTTGGAAAAATTATACCAGCAATGACACCGTTAGCAAAGATACCGAGTTACAATTTGTTGTAGATTACAGTTTGTTGTCTCAGTCCAGGTAAAGCAGTGTCTCAATAGATTAACTCACAGTCCAGGTAAGTTCTGTAGGCAGCTAGCTTAAATCACAGTCCAGGTAAGTTTTGCAGGCAGCTAGCTTGATCCGAAGTCTCGTCCGGTTCTCAGCAACACTGGAAATTCTTCCACCCTCGTCCTCACCGGCACTGGGATGAAGGCAGGAACTCCGGCAATGATGCTAAAGAAAATCCTGTAGTATTCCAGCAGGCGCTAAGAAAACAACCTTGTGAACAATTTAGTACATATAAGCCTTAATAGTACTCATTATTCATTAGCTTCCAGGTGTGGGAGAACCATTGTAGTTACTGGCCTCGGAAATGATCAAACTTCAGGGACGCAGGCCATCTTCCACCTGCAGCGTCCCTGGCAGCCCCAGATGGCCCTGGGGAGAGTCCGGGAAACTGCCACTGGGCACAGGGAGCAAGAGCCTGCGAGACTGTGCCTCCGGGTCAGGTTTGGATATGGGCTCTCGCAGTGGCGTCCTGCTCCCCGGGCGGGGGGCGGGGAAGAGCCACTTGGAAAGTCCTTGCTGCGCCATGACCGGCTCGCGCACATGGCAGCCACCGCGCCGTAACGAAAAGTATTCAGTAATAGCCTTTTGCTGCAACTTTTTTCCTGATAATCCTTCTTCTTCTGAACTTTCTTTTTCTTTCTGACTAGAGTTCCAGGGCTCTTATCAACACATGCCCTAACTGTTCTTGGTTCCACTGGGGTGCCTTTTTCCCTTAGTAATTTACTTAACACCCCTTCCATATTTTCATCACAAAGACAATACAACATTTCAAGACAAAACAAGACACAAACATACTGTATCAGTCTTCTCCGTTTTCTCAAAATGGCCATTTTTCCTCTCTCCTTATCTGCCTAGGGACGAGCAGATTTGTTCCCGTCCTATCTCTTCAACTTACCCCCGAGTGTCCCGGGGCTTCCCGTACGGGCCACCAAATGCTGCAGTCTGGCTGGGCACAAAATCACGAGCCACTCAAGCAGGAACAAACTTTATTTCCAAAACTCCCGCGAATGCCACGCACGGGGCCTTCTCCCAGGACACACTACCCCAACTGGAAATCCCTCCTCCGGAATTCCCTCCTACTGCACTTTCCCAACCAATGGGAACTCTCCTGAGTCCTGTGAGAGCTCCAAAGTAGCAGGGGTCTAATCTCCAATTGAATGCACATCTTAACATAATCATTATCATCTCAATGGCTTGCTGGCGTCACCTTTCAACCAAAAATGCCAAAATGCCATGCGTCATTCCTACTTGGCTATGGCTCTCAGCATCTCCCCCCTTCTATTTAATTAAGCACCAAGCATGTGGCTTAGGGACCATGCCTGTTAGGCTGTGCAATACTACATATGGCCCTTACCCGTCATCAGATGAGCTGACCTCAAGGCGTCAGCCTCCTGTCTTAGGTTGGTACCACTGCAGTTGGATCATACCCGTCACTGACTACCGGTCCAGCATATAGCCATACTTGTGGATAGGCCTATGCACCACTGGGGGGGGGGGTGAGGTTCTTTGCCTCACCTCTGTTGGCCCCCATTTACAGACCCTAACAAATTGAAAGTATTTGATGATCAGGAAGACTGGAATTTGTGGAAAGGTTGACAAGGACCAGGTTAATACAGGGCCTGATAATTTATAGTTAAGTTACTAAAATTCATGCTGTTTGACACTTAACCAGTACTATTACTGTACTGATATTATTGCAGCAGTAATAGTACCTAGTATTATGTAGCACTTAGTTTTAGTTGCTGTTTCAAGTACTTTTATTAGTACGTTTAATCCTCACAGCAGGTTCTGGTGAGGTGGTTGTGATAAAGCAGAGTATATAAAGAACTCAACACATTTTCTACACATAACTGACATCAGAAAATGGCAACTTTAGGCTGTTGAAGGAGGAAATTATGAGAATTTTGTCACCATTTTAGTGGCAGACTTTTGAAAGCCATCTAGTCAAAGAAGTAAGTACTCTTTATGGGTAAAACACTATTAGGTTTTTGTGGGGAAGTGAAAGTAATGGTAGTTGAAGTAGTTTTACTGAATACTATCCTAAATGTTTAACAGATTATTTCAGTGAGCAGGAATATGAGGTAGGTTTTATTTCTATTCCTTATTCATTTACATCTGAGGAAATTTGACTCAAATTATGTAATTAGCCTGATAACAAAAGGCTATGACTTTTTCTTAATTTTAGAGCCTAAAAGCTTTAAGCTATTAGCAGGAAGTATGAAATTCTAAAGAAATAAATATTGTAGTTTTTGGGTTTTTTTTGTTGTTTTTTGTTTTTTTTTTTTAGAGACGAGAGGCAGACTGAAAGGAAATCCAAGATTAAGGTATATTATTAACTCAAGTCTGAAACAATATCTTTCCTTGGTGATGAACTTTTTTCTGTCCTAAAGGTTAAGACATTCCTTAAGTAACAGTGGCTATCTTTTGGAGGTGCATATATTTTGAAAATGACCTGGTTATTCTGATACAATCCATATTTTACAATCACTATTTTTGACTCAAGCTTTCCAACATTTGGAGCATTAGGATCATTTGCAAATTTGTTTAAATATGTTTGGTGTAGTAGTTCTGGGTTTGTTTACAATCCTATTCTTCTAGAAGATAAATTGGTTCTTCATTAGCAGTTTTTCTGTATGTCAGAACTGAACTGTGGTATGGAAAATTTAGAGAAAGGTCAAACGAAAACCATAAGCAAAGGGTTGAAAAATGTAGGAAAGTTGTAGAAAACTCAGCCGGATGAGGAGAGAATATAAAATGATTATTTTCAAGTATATGTGAAGAATGTAATGTTAATCTTCTTTTGGGAACTTAAGTGTAGACTGCATGTATAATGTAGAGATTTACAGTAGCTACTGGGAAGCTCACTGAATTGACTATGGCAGATTGAGACAGGTTCTCATAGTGTTGCCAGGCTGTCATCAGATTTGAAATCCTCCTGCCTCAACCTTCCGAATATGTGGGATTCTGGGCCTGTGCCCATGCCTGACTGTAGTAAAAATAATTTATTATGAGATTCAGCATACCCTACTTATAATGAAGCTTGGGTACAATATCACCTATGTATTTTTTGGTTTGTGCAACAAACATTCATTGCATTTTGTCCAAACCTAACTGCTGGGGATATAAGAGTGAACAGAATTCCCACTCTGGAAAGGCTTACATGACACCATGGTGTTTAAGAGCTGCTTGTCTTTGTGTGAATATTGGTTTTGCCACTGACCCACCTTTGTTACCTTAGGCACGTTATTTCACTTCTCTATACCCTAGTTCCTCATCTGTAAGATGAATTTAGTAATATTATCTGTCTCATAGGATTGTTATGATTAAATGACTTATTATTTGAAAAGAGTTTAGAGCACTGTCCCTGGCACATATTTAGCACTTTGAAGTGTTAATGATGTTTATTTGTTTTAAAGCACTGGTGGTGGTGGGGATAGATAATGCTGTCATTTATGATATTATCTATTTGCTTGAATGCCATGGAGAAAATACTAGGGTATTTAGGTAGAGTGGAGCATAGGTCAGGATGCAGTGCAGGGAAAGGCTTTCCCTTTAAATAGAGAAGACCACTGATTTCTTAAGCTAACTCTTCCATCCCTCCTTTAAAAACTTTGTAATAATATTTTCTGGCTTTTTATCTCCAACTACTTCAGCATGTATTTTATAAGAATAGAGATATTCTGGGCTGGGGTTGTAGCTCAGTGGTAAAACACTTGCCTAGCATGTATGAGGCACAGGGTTTGATCTTCAGCATCACAGAAATGTACATAAAATAAAGGTATTATGCCATCTACAACTAAAAATGTAAAAAAATAGAGATATTCTTTTACATAAATATAGCCCAGTTATCAACTTATAAATTAACAATGATATTTTATTGTCAATTGATGTAATAACGTCCTTTATAGTATTTCTTCCCTTTAGTATAGAATCCAGTCTGTGGTTAGTGTTGTGTTATCATGTCTCTTTAGCCTTCTTTAATCTGGAACATTTCCAAAGCCTTCCTTTGTCTTTTCTGTATAACATTGACATTCTGAAGAACATTCCTCCCCTTTAATAGACCATTCCTCATTTTGTGTTTGTTTACTATTTGTTCATTATTAGATTAAGATTATGTATTCTTAGCTGGAATAAGTGATGTGTCCTCAGTTACACATTATTCATCTTTCCTTCTTAGATGATATCATTGATCATCCTATCAAGGTATTGCCCAATTTTTCTATTATATAGTGCTTTTTCATCCTACCTTGTGACTATACCTTATGTGGGGAGACAGTTTTAAGACCATTTAAATGCCTCCCTCATTCAAATTTTCTCCTAAATTTTGCACCCTGAGGGTTATTCTTACTGATCTGGTTTTTAACGTGAAGGTTGCAAAATGATGGTTTTCCAACTTCACTTACCTTGTAAATTTGATTTAATTAGAAGTCAGTGGCTACTCTTAGTGATTTTGAGGTTTAAAATTTTATTTATTGCTCTCTTACCCAGGATGGCTCAACAGCAGGCCTTGAGGTTCCGAGGCCCTGCTCCCCCACCAAATGCAGTGATGCGAGGCCCACCACCTCTCATGCGACCTCCTCCTCCTTTTGGTATGATGCGAGGCCCTCCTCCACCACCTCGGCCCCCTTTTGGACGTCCTCCTTTTGATCCTAATATGCCACCAATGCCTCCTCCAGGAGGGATACCTCCACCTATGGGCCCTCCACACCTTCAGGTAAGGAATATAGAAGTTGTCATTTTTTGTTGGCATTGGTATCAATATTTATGTGCAGATTTTTGCCTTAAAAACTTGCATTTTTAACTAGTTTCAGTTTATAGGAAAAGGGAACCTACAAGAGCCATCCATATATTAACATGTTGCTCTTAAAATTGTGGTAGCAGTAAATAGTGTAGACATTTAGAACCGGAATTTAGGTGGTGATAGAAAAGTATACATACAACTCTAGGATTGAGTAGGATAGTTCTTATCTACCTTTAATAGCTTTGTGCATTGTTTTTAATAGTCTGTCTTCTTTATGGGACATGAAGGTTGAAATCTTGAGATACTGAGTAGAGAAAACTTATTTTCAATGATTTATATTGCCAGTAAATATAAAAGTGCGTGTGTATATATGAATATTCCTAAGTAATTATTAGAAATGATGCCTAGGATAGAATCTAGAAAGTGACAACAAACATTTTGTAAGCACAATATTTGAATATTTTTTTCTTTCCCCTTAAAAAGAAAAATTTTTTATAGGTATTTTAGAAAAAGATTTATTATGGAATTTCTTTAGATGAAAACTTTTGTGGTATTTTAACCTGAGGTTTATATCCCTCTTTAGTGTATCTATGCTTATTTGTTGTCTGAGTTGAGGTCATGAAAGTATTAACTCTCAAATGTCTGTTTTGGGGACTATATTCTTTTTTGAGTATGTGTTTATGTTTTATTAGTTTAGCTACATGTTTCTGAAACCAAGTAAATTTAGGTTGTTATCTGCTTTCCATTAGCTTAGATAATCAAGAATGAACTATACTAAAAATTGGAAAAAAAGAATGATGTTCCTTTTAAGTGATGTGGTTTTGTATTTGCTTCAAAATTAGCAAAAGATAAAGCTTTTTGCTGGGTGTGGTGGCACATGCCTGTAATCCCAGCACCTCAGGAGGCTGACCCCGGAGGATCTTGAGTTTAAAGCCAGCTTCAGCAAAAGTGAGGTTCTAAGCAACTCAGTGGGACTCTGTCTCTAAATAAAATACAAAATAGGGCTGGGGATATTGCTCAGTAGTCAAGTGCCCCTGAATTTAATTCCTGGTAGTTTTCCCCCACCAAAAAGTAAACAAACAAAGCTTTTTGAGCTAGTGACTGTAAAAACTTATTACATGTGAACTTCTTTTATTTGTTCATTTAAGTGTTAAACTTGTGGAATATTGTAAAATGTAATGGGCTAGTATAACCCCCTAATGGAAATATATCAAATGTTGTGATGGAATATTCTTTGACGTAGTGATGGTTTTCTTGGTCTTAATGGATAATTTTACATTAAATCCAAGTGAATTATAGGTAAGGGTGCAAGAGGAATATTTGGGGTAGATATTTTATGTAACATGGGTCTGTGTGCTGATGCTTGATGGACATGAAACGGAATCCAACAAAAATGAGCATAAGAAAGAAAATGTTTTTAGGAGAATGAATATAAATTAACACTAGAGTAGTTTCAATTCCATTTTCCAGCTTAAAGTGCTTTGGACAATTGAATTTCATTATTACTTATAAATCACCAAAGTTTTTTTAATCCTTGTTTAGAATCTGTCTTTAAAATGTCAAGCCCAGTATTCATTATATTTTTAAGTTTGCACAACGAAAACTTCTCTTTGAAGGGTTCTTGTATCAAAGAAATTAGGTATATATGTTAAAAAAAAAAAAAAAAGAGGCAACTTTTCAGTGTTAGTAAGATACAGCAGTTACAGTTAAATTGTTTGGTTTGGGATCTTGCATTATGTCAATAGTTATTGAAAAATGATAATGAAAGAATTTTCTGAGGTATTGTTGAATCAATAGTAGCTCTGTTAAATTAAAGATTATGTGCTATATCTTGAATTGAATTCTGATTTTTCCCTAGAAAGGACAGTAGGAAGCTGGGAGTGTAATTTAGTGGTGTAGTGCACTCGAAGCCTTAGGTTCAATACTCGCACCCTCAAAAAAGAAAAAAAAAAACAAACTTGAAAAGATTGGTAAAACTTTTTACTATATTTTTAAAACTTAACTGATATGATTCACATCTTGATGAGTTTTTATTATTATTATATGAAAAATAAGATATAGTGAATATTTTCTTAGCTAATTTTTTTTTCTTGTAGGAAAAGAGAATAAAGGGTTAGATATATATGATTTTTTTGGTTATTTCTATGTTATTTTGTGAAGTAATGATTCTCTTATGGTTAATATCTATTGTGAGATATTAAGACAATATAAAAATGAATTTTTTTCTTCTAAAAGTATTCTAGTGCCCAATGTTTGAAAAACAGAAAGTATAAATGACACAAAGTTCATCCATAGTGCTGTAACCCAGAGTTGACTAATGTTAGTATTTTGATGTATTTCTTTCTTCCTGTTTAGTAATTATTTTTATTACAGAAACTTTACTTACATAGTAGATGAATGTACTTGAATGGACTGTAAAACTATTTTCTCTTATAGTGTTTTACCTTTGGGATACAAGTCAGTAATAATTTGAAAGAAATAGGGTAATTACAAGTGAATGTAACCATTCTTGTGAATTAACAGAGACCACCTTTCATGCCTCCACCCATGGGAACCATGCCTCCTCCTCCGGGTATGATGTTTCCACCAGGAATGCCTCCTGTGACTGCTCCTGGTACTCCAGCATTGCCTCCTACTGAGGAGATATGGGTTGAAAATAAAACTCCAGATGGGAAGGTAAATTATAAAATACATGTAACTCATTATATCCATGGTGATGAGAGAATAAAACTTTGAGTTCTGGCAGATTGAGATCAATTATGGTATCTTTGTCAATCAAGAATGAGCCTGAGCCAGGTGCCATGACACATATCTGTAATCCCACCAGTTCAGAAGGCTGAGGCAGGAGGATAGCAAGTTCAAAGCCAGCCTCAGTATCTTAGCAGGTCCTAAACAGCTTAGTGAGACCCTGTCTCAAAAAAAAAAAAAAAAGGTGGGGCAGGGGTGCTGGGGTTGGTTGTGGCTTAAATGGCTAAGCACCTTTGGGTTCAATCCTGGTACTAAAAACAAGAATGAGCCTTAGTTAAGCAGGTTTTTGGTAGAACTCCTGGAAAAGTAACTGGATTGGACTTCTGTGCAGTTAAAACATTGCATGGAGTACTCACATACATTGACCTGTGATTCTGGAAACTTGTATTCTAAATGATCACAGGTTCTGAAGACCATTCCCAGTTTTAGTTATGGCTAGCAGGGTTCATCATAAAATTGTACTTATAGCTAAGACTGATTACAGTGAAAGGATACAAAGCAGAACTAGCAAAAGGAAAAAAATGTATGAGGCAAAGTATGAAGGGAATCAGGTACAAACTTCTAAGAGTCTTCTCCCAGAGGAATCAATAATAGGATGTGCTTAATTTTCTGTAGCATGTAATGATGACAGTATGTGTTACGTGTTTCCTGAGCTTACTTGAGCCTAGCAATCCTCACTGGGGGTTTTCACTGGGGTCTGGTTACGTATTTGCCATTTGCCTAGCACATATCCAAATTCCAGACTACCAGAAAGAGAGCAGATGTTCAGCAAAAACTGCATCATTTGCATAAACAGTTTAGGTGCATTGAGACATTACTATTAGTAAGGAAATGGTGGTGATCCTCTTAAAAATCCAAATTTCCAGATCCTAGCCAGTGGCTAACTTCGAAAGGATCGTAGTCTCAGGCCAGCCTTGTTAACATTCTGTCCAAAATATAATGTTGTTTTCTTTTTGTGTGTGCATATGTGTTAAGAATACAATATACTTGTTAGAGCAAATTGGGGATTACTATAGTCCAATAAAATATGGATAATCTATTTTGATGTAGTTTCTCTTTTATAAGTTATTTTTAAGTACTTTTTAAGACAACATATGCATTATCATTTTTAATAGTAGTTGGTTGATTCTGTGTTACAGGTGATTTTTGCTTCTTCTGCAGGTTTATTATTATAATGCTCGGACACGTGAATCTGCATGGACCAAACCAGATGGAGTTAAGGTTATTCAGCAATCAGAACTGACGCCTATGCTTGCAGCCCAAGCACAGGTTCAGGCTCAGGCCCAGGCCCAGGCGCAAGCACAAGCCCAGGCCCAGGCGCAGGCGCAGGCCCAGGCCCAGGCCCAGGCCCAGGCTCAGGCTCAGGCTCAGGCACAGGCGCAGGCGCAGGCGCAAGCTCAGGCCCAGGCGCAGGCCCAGGCCCAGGCTCAGGCGCAGGCCCAGGCTCAGGCGCAGGCCCAGGCACAAGTGCAAGCACAAGCAGTAGGAGCTTCTACCCCTACAACCAGTAGCCCTGCACCTGCAGTATCCACTTCAACATCATCATCCACCCCATCCTCTACCACTTCAACCACAACAACTGCCACTTCAGTTGTGCAGACAGTATCAAGTGAGTACCTGCCTAGCATGTGTTTATATTTAGGGGCTAGAAAAATAAACAAGTAGGACTTGTATTCTGCAGTGATCCTAGTGTTTGTAGTATTATTCTTGATGTTATTTAAAACACATTTTTGACAGTAAAACTTCTGGGTTAGAGAAAAACGGAATTTTCATTAGTAGGAGAAATTATTTGCTTTGTTCAGTTTATGAAGTTAAACTGCAGAAGTGCAGTTAACTGTTCAACTTGGTTAACACTAATGGCAGGTACTGTAGGGTTTGCAAAATAAATCTAAGCCTTGATTTATGACCTTATAGAGTATCCAACTCTTCTAATTGTGGAGTCAGGAATAATACATGTGAAACAGTGATGTGCAGAATTATATGGTGAAAGTAAAAGATGTAAGACTTGGAGAGAAATGGAGAGAAGCGTGTGTGTCCTAGATGGGTATTGAAGTTTATTAAGGAGAATGTGGGGTAGGGTTCACAAGTAAGGAAAGAATTTTCAGTAGGAACAGTATGAACAAAGGTCAAGAAATGAGGATATCGCAATGTATGGGATTGTTTGACAACTTCTGAGGTGAGATAGTGTATAATAATTAGTAGACTAATCACAAAGGGGTCCTAAAAACCAGGCAAATGGATAAGACAAGCATTAGGAAGCCTGTATAAATGCAGTGCTTTGAAAGATTTTTCTGTGCTAGGAGAAACTTCTTAGGAACTTTTTAAAAATCTCTTAGCGCAGTGGTAGATCCTAGAATGGGATGTAGAGAGAAAAGCAATAGAATTTTCAAGTATAAAGTACAAAGTCATCGAGGCCCCACAATTAGATCTTTTTCCAAAAAAAGGTGAAAAGGTAAGGGTCTATACATAGAAGAAGATTTCAAGGAGAGAGGGATGAATTTATTTATTTATTTTTGTGTATTGATGTTGCTCTTCACTCGGCAGGCTGAAATTGAGCCCAAAATATTTAATGATTTTATTGATTTGATTATTGTTTTGATATTACACTGAAGATACATAGCTTTCCTAATGGAGTGATTGTAATTTGTTTTAATTTACTATCTGGATAATGAATAAGAATTTTAAAAGCTTTTCCCCCTGATAGTTTCAGGGACTTTGGAATTATTTTAGTGTGTAAAATAATGTACATGAGAGAAATTTAATGATAGTGGGTTCAACTTTGAATTTATTTTATGGGTATAAGAAATAGCTGAAAAAGTAAGATACATGTAATATAGAGACAGTTTTTACAGACCCTACTTTAATAATTTTTAGATAGCCTGGGGGAAATGTAAGAAACAGGAAAATGTAAATAATGCATATAAGTTTGTTTTCTTTTGTAGTTAAGATGAATATGGAAGTATAACAGTTGTACTAACTAACTGGTTGAGGGTTCTTACTTTTTTATAGGCTTCATGCCTCTAAAACCAATGTGGCAAGGCAGAAAACTGCCAGTGTTTATGGAGTACCTGTGGTGGTAATGGGAGAAAGGGTATTGATAAAAGCAATGTAGTTCAATATGGAGGTTCTTTGTTGCTTAAATTTTCTTCCCTGCCTTCTTTGGAAGGAGAAATATTAGTACTTTATTCTGTTTTTAAGGGAGGTGGTTTTACAGATATTTTAATCATCCTCTGTGTATTCCATTTCTTTATCAGTACTATATCGATAAGCTCATAGCTATCTTTGGGATAATCAACTATTCTATTAAAAATGCCACTTGCTATTTTTTCACACTGCCCTTCAGTGACTAAGAGGCCAGTCACTGAGAACAAAACATTGAAATGTTCTTTTTACTATTTTTAAACATCAGTTTTGTTGTTGTCTCTCTGAGTATTCCTGGTTATCTTTTAATTTTGTTTCACTTGGTTCAGTATCTTAAAGTGTTATCATACTTGTCTTAGTATTTTTTCATCTGTTATATATAGTCAGTCACTTGTCTTTTTTTGTTAAAAATCTGAGATTGAGTTAATAGTATTTTTGGAGTTGTAGAACTTTATTTAATTATCTTAACAAGTGGAGTCAGTAGGAATTTATTCCCTAGTCTTAGGTATCATTCTCCCAGTTTCCCATTTAATTCTTTAATTGCTTTTACCCTTTTCCTTTTATGACTCATTACCACTAATAAAATAAGAATATCCTGTACTGGAAAATAAGAGGAATGCCCTGAGTAAATACTTTTTGCCGTCCTTATTGGTGATCCTTTGTACTTGAAATTGATTCCTGTATGAACTAACTTTATTTTTCTGGTGGTGGTACTTTGGATCATAATTTTAGTAATGATCTGAATGTTGTTATGATATCTTAAGACTTACTACAGTGTAGATATGTATGTGTAGGTGGGACTAAAAATTAAGAATAAGTTTTAATCCCTATTGGGCATAAGTTCATTTTGTGTAAATTTATGAAAACTCATCATGATCTACTTCTCAGGGAATTTGAGAAGAATATCTAAATATATTCTTAGCCATTATAGTATATTACAAATGCTAAGTGTTGTATGTATGGGACTGGGCAAATGTTGCATGTAATTTGTATTTTCACACTGTTATAAAATTATATTAATATGATACTGTACCCTAAGGCTAGGTCTATGCTAGACCAACAATTCATTCCTGGGCCCCTGAAGATACTTGTTTGGCCCTGCTGTCTATTTAGCCAAGGTGAGTCCCTTATTAACAAGTATGAAATTGCTCACATCTTCCCAGCCTAAGTGAGTTTTTAATTTTTAAAAACTAGAAAAAGATACTGACAGATTTTGTTGTCAGTTGGATTATTGGGTGGTTTTTATTGAGCAGTGTGCTTTCGCCTATAATTAAAGACATATAAAGATTGGCAAAGCACTATCCCCCCCCCACCATTTAATTTGATAAGTTCATCCTCAGACTAACACAGATAGTTTGACACTTTCTTTTCTTTACATCAAGAAAAAGATAAGCTGTTTGCTGCTAGTGAATTACCAAAGTGAGTTTTATTTTGAAATGAGACAGCTATGAATAAATAACAAAAATATTTTGTAATATGTGAGAACTGAAACTTAATTTTAAATAGTTTTTTAGTTGTACATGGACACTATCTTTTATTTTTATGTGGGGCTGAGGATCGAACCCAGTGCTTCACCTGTGCAAGGCAAGCGCTCTGCCACTGAGCCACAAACTCAGCCCTGAAACTTGTTTTTTAAAAAAAAGAATGAAATTTGGATTTTATTTTTTTGGTCAGTTTAATTTTATGTGACTACTAGGAATGTGGTGTTTTATTTTTGATAATTAAAAACAATGTATTAGCAAAACTCAAACTATCCTGAATTTCACATTCTCCTGGTGTTGGAAACCTGAACTTTTATTTTTTTAGTTGTGCTGGGGATTGAACCCAGGACCTCATATATGCTAGGCAAGTGTTCTACCATAGAGCTATAGAACCATAGCCCAAACCTGAACTTAAGAAAAAAATGTTTTTTAGAAGAATTTTGAAACGATAGAGGAGAAGCCTGAGTTGTTTTTTATCTAGTCAGTCATTAGTTATTTGGGATGTTCATATCCAGTCAGTCATTAGTTATTTGCATATCTTTTTTTCCCTGTTCTTCCTTGCTTGGAGAAGTCTAATAATGTAATTGTTTTTCCCACTGCTGTTCTGCCTTTTCTCCCTGTGCATCTGCTAGGTTTATTCATCAAATGAACATTGATTATTAGTGTTCCACACAGAATCCTTTAGTCTTTCTTCCTCATAAATATTTTGGGAAGTCATACAACATGAGAATGCATTCTTAATAAAAATTTCAAACTCTAAGAAGGTTTACATAGTTAAGAAGGTATACATAGTTAAACGTTAGCTGGGCATGGTTGTACATGCCTGTAATCCCAGCTACTTGGGAGGCTGAGGAAGGAGGATGGTAAGTTTGAGGCCAGCCTGGGCAACTTAGTGAGACCCTGCCTCAAAATGAAATAAAAAGGGCTAGGGATGTAGCTCTTTGGTAGAGTGCTTGCTTAGCATGTGCGAGGTCCTGGGTTCAGTACTCAGTACCACCAAAAAAAAAAAAAAGAGAGAGAGAAAGGCATGCACAGAGGTAATTACTATTAATGTATATCAATGTGTGTTTTTCTAGATCATTTCTGTATATGAGTTCTCCCCAAGCAAAATGCAGACTATTCCTAGCCTTCTGTTCAAGGCTTTATACTATCTGCCTCTGGCTTACCTTTCCAGCCATAACTCACTAGTTGTGTTGATATGCCAAATATTTTACTTAGTTGACTGCTTACCTTCAATTTTTGGAACATTTCCTGTTGCTCTCTACTCTTTGCTTCTACTCAAAATCCTGTTACTTGCTTATTTTTTCCCTTCCATTCCTTTTCCTTATTGAAATCTTGAATCTTTCAAGGCTCATCATCCCACTATAAAATTTTCTGTACCCTCTCCACAGTTAGAGGTGTGATCTTTGGGTCTTGATTTATAGCCCTATATGTTTATCCCATTCACTTTTTTTTTTTTTTAATATTTCATTTTACTATTTTCAAGCTTCTTGGAAGACCGAGACTTTTTGACAAATTTCTTACAGTGCATGGAATGGTTCCTTAAATACTTAGTGAATGAATGAATGATGAATGAATATAGTAAAATGGTTTATGAAGGAGTGATACATTTTTTTGTTTTGTCTTTTATCAGCACCCACAACACAAGATCAGACCCCAAGTTCTGCTGTTTCTGTTGCCACGCCTACAGTTAGTGTTTCAACTCCTGCTCCTACAGCCACACCTGTGCAAACTGTTCCCCAGCCGCATCCCCAGACGTTACCTCCTGCTGTTCCTCATTCAGTACCTCAGCCAGCAGCAGCAATACCTGCTTTTCCACCAGTAATGGTACCTCCGTTTCGTGTTCCCCTTCCTGGCATGCCAATTCCACTTCCAGGTAAACCAACAGATTACAATAGTCTTTCCAGCTCTGTTTTCATATTGTCAGTTAGTTTGTTCTCATGTGTCTGTTGCATTTGAAATTTGCCTTGAATCTCACCTGTGTGAAATGTTTTTGAAAGATTCATGGCTAACTGCAATATTTCTCTTTTTAAGTTTTGGTAAATGTCATTTTTTGTTGTTGTTGTTGTTGTTTACATGTCTTAAAATTAGAGTCACATTTAAAGCTACACTTTGTATAATAGCTGCAGTGAATTTAAAATGATCGTCTTCTCATGTGAATATGTACTAAATGCAATATTTTTAAGGAATTGAGTATGTGAAATTGAGAAGTCACCAGTCATAATAGCCAACACAAGTTGAATGCTTTATATACAGTACACTGTTCTAAGCACTTTTTATGCATTAAATTTCTTTCATTTCACAACCATCTAAGAGGTAGGTACACGGACAGTTTAAATTATTTGTCCAAGGTCACATAGCTAATAAGTGATGGTATTGGAATTTGACCCTGTGCCCTGCAGTTCTAGATACCAAGATCTTAATAGTTATGTTATGCTGGGAAGAAAATATGAGTCACTAAACTTAAATTCATAGAACAAACCAGAAAGTTCCTAGTAACATTTGTGAAGTAAAGTACAACATGCATCATTTAGAATGTTATGGCGAATTTGCATGTTTTATTGTCTTATGAGGAATTATTTAAACTAGAGAATGAATTCAAAGATTGTGGAGTAGAATTCTTCCTATAGGTAGTGGGTAGTTTTAGTGTTGGAAATAGATAGTATTGGGAATTTTATTTGAGTGCATTAGCTGTTGTCAAATGGGTTTATTTGATCCTTGAGCCATGATTCATTCTTCTTGTATTTTAATTGAAAATATACCTTAAAGAGGTAAAGTTTATGGGGTTAGTTTGTAGCAAAGATGAATAGAACCTGGTTCCCAGTCTGTCAGTTTATTTTTCCACTTCGTTGCACTAGTTTCTATGTAAAAATAGCTGTGATATATAGCTATTTGTTAGAATTGCACACAATTTTCACTGTTGTTCAGTTGTCTTTTTCCTTGTGACCACTCTGAAAATGATACTTCCAGATAATATACCTTGGCAAGAAAGGAACTAAAATTTTAACAATTAGTGTCTTTTTTTATTTGATAGAAAAATTTTTTACACATTATTAATGTAATTTTAGATAATTAAATGTGCTGTATGTGATAGTTAAGAAACTCAGCTCATTAAAATTAGATGAAAGTAAAAAATGTTTTCTCTAATACTAGGATTATTTGTTTTCTAAGTTAAATTTAAGACAAGCAGCTATTACTTTCCTCTGGATATAATTTTTGTAGGAAACTAAGTGATATAATGAAGAATAGCTTGGCATTTGTCATAACCTCTTTTTGAAATCTTGACCTGCTTTAGGGTTAAGGACTATGTCAAGATCAGATCTGAAGGAGCTGGGTTGTTAAATCTGTAGAGAGAAGACTGAAAGGTAGCATCATAATGCTGCTGAAGTATTTTGAAAGGTGATCACCTGAAAAAGAAAATTTTGTGTTGCTCTAGAGGACCAGAGGGTGAAAGGTACAGAATAGCAAAATTAATTTCTGCAGAAAGTGAAACTGTCATAATAATACCCTTCCAGCTATAGCTGCAGTTTGATGTAACGTGTTTTTCCCAAGAGCCTTGCCCATCATTTAAAAATTTAGGAAACATAGTAGTGACCATTTGGCTGACCCAAATTTGGTGATATGTGTGATATTTGGCACCAAAAGGCATAACTGGCAGTTGTTAATGAAATTTTGTAGGTCAGTTGTAAGAAAGCTTGAATTGGATAGTTTTTAAAGATTTTATCAAAGATATCAAGACTCTTTGGAGAGTTTGCTAGTCAGTATCTTATAGAAAATGACACTGATATTAGTTTATTTTTCTCATTTTCCCTTTTTTTTTTTGGTACTGGAGATTGAACTCAGGGGCACTCAACCACTAAGCCGTATCCCCAGCTGTAATTTGTATTTTATTTAGAGACATAGTCTCCCTGAGTTGCTTAGTGCCTGACTTTTGCTGAGACTGGATTTGAACTCGATCCTCCTGTCTCAGCCTCCTGAGCTTCTGGGATTACAGGCATGCGCCACCATGCCTGGTTGCATTTTCCTTTTTAATTCAGTACTACAAGTAAAGGTACTTTAGTGAAAAAGAGGACTTACTTTTTTCCTTGCCAGATTTTTGGGTTTTTTGTACACTTCTTTTCTATTTTCCCCTCTTTATTTCTTTTAAATATTAAGAAGAACAGGAGAGACTTGTATGAAATTTATTTTGGAGCCCTAAATTCTATTTGAATTCTATTCTATTGCTATTATCTGGCTCTAATGAGGATGATTTTGGGAAAATCAAACATGATGAAAAGAAGGAGTAGAAGAGTTAGGTGAAGTATAGGAATAGAAGGTAGAATTTGGGAATAGTAAATTGAATTGGGATTACAGGATTTCTACTTTTCAAACTAAAATCATATTTGGAATTTTAAGAAACTTGCTATCTTTGACATAATTATCTAAAGTGTTAAATGAAAATTTTCTAATTTGCAGATTAGAGCATAATTTGAGGACAAAGTTGTAGGAAAATTGGATAAGTGCTCTCTTTAAAAAAAGTTAGATATTTAAATGTGTGGTTATTTTGTGAGTATTCATGCTATGTATGTAATACATTGAGAGAAAGCTATAAGTTTATCATGTTAGCCATGAGGAGAAATATGTATGATTTTTCAGCATGATCTTTATGTTGATAGTTAAATGGAGGAGTTCTTTGTTGGCCTGTTGTTATTTAGCAATGGCATGTAAATCTAAATATGAATTTATTTGGTTTTCATCTGTTACAAAGTTAAAATTATTTTTTGGAGGATAGTTTCAGAGAACATCCTTTGATGAGAATAAGTTAATATATTCAAAGAATTGAGTTTCTAGTGCCTGTTTAATGGGTTTTGTGGTCCTGTAGATGGCAGTGTTTATACTAATTTAAACTTAACACAGGTTATAACTTCCTTAAGCAAATGAATTTTTCTATTGCTTTCTTTTAACACTAGGGAAAATAAAGTTATAACTTTACTCAGTTTGCTTTTATTATCCAGTGTTTTTATTTTAGTATAAGAGGTAATGAGAGTTTAGCTCTAATATTCTTTATCTAAAATAATAATTAAAATTAAAGGCAGTTTTCAAATGCTGGCAGTATTTTTGTGTGTGTGTGTGTGTGAACATAGTTACATTGTTTACAAACGGGTTTAACTCTGAACTAGGAAAGATTTCTTTTCCTGTCCTGGGGAAAGTAGTTGTTTGTTATTTTTAATTTTCATGGGTACCAAACTAAGTTTAGTTTTTTTTCAGTTAAAAAAATATTTAAAGGTTCTTTCCCCTATAATCTTAAGCCTTCAGTCTTTTTCTTAAATCTTTCATTTTATTTTGAATTTTCCTTAATCGGTTTTAGTTTTCCAGCTTTTGCTTTAATTACCTTATCATTGTAATGCATCATAATGAGTCCGTAGTCTTATCAGAAATGTACATGATTTCCATTCTTTAATGCAAGTAGTATTTCTTTAGCCAGCCTAAATGTTACAGGTTTCTGCAGCCATCAGCCCATATGGTTATTAGTAATAGTAAAGGTGCTGGATGTTTCTTAGTTTCATCCTGCCTCCTCAGTGTTCCAAGCTGTTGTAATTCCATGGAGCAGGCACTAAACATGGATATTTTGTCATTAGTTGAATGCTGCTATCCTTCATCTTTGCCTTTTATTTGAACTATTATTTGCAGTGGAATATTTGGATCCATTTCAAACCTTATTTTCTTCCTATGCCACCCACTCCTTTTTGTCCTTAGTTTTTTCTTACTTCTTTTCTACTTCTGCATAGTTATGCTATAAATCCTTCAGCTTCTGCATATAGTTTCAACTTAGCAGCATAGAGAAAGTGTCTTTCTTGTTAGTGTCATGCTGCATTTGCCTTTCTTTGGCATCTAAGCAAGAGTAGCATGGACTTGATGTCCTGTGGCAAAATGTCCCACATGAGAATTTGTTATGTATATGTAATGAAGGGGCTTTTTATTGTTGTTGAACTTAACCTCTGAGACTCCTTCAGATATTATCAGGGCTGGTAGGTAATTGATGTTGTAATTTACAGTTAGAATCATTAAATATGACACCACTTCCCACAAAATGTCAAACAAAAGAAATTTTACCCCATCCTTGGTCTTTTTCATTGGAAAGAGCATTCTAAATTATAGTGGTAAATTATTTCCCTGATTCCCAGTGGTAGCTGACATACCATGGCAGCTTTCCAACCTGTGCTTGCTTATCCATTTTACAGGTGTAGCAATGATGCAAATAGTCAGCTGCCCGTATGTAAAGACAGTCGCTACCACCAAGACCGGTAATTTTTAAAACCATCTTAGTTTGTTTTGTCTGTAAGTTGGCATGGTAGTGAATGTTGTTGTTTATCCTTTTATTTACTTTTGCCCAAGTGAGTGGATTTTTTTATATTTTTCTTTTTAATGAGTAGTATAAATGCAGTTGTCATATTTGGCCAACACTTAATTTTCCTGATTGCCTGTAGTATTAGCATCTTTGGTTCACAAAAGCAAATAAGGTCAGATCACTTTATATCTTAATTTATGTAATAAGTGTAAACAACTTCATTCTCATATTCATAACATTTAACTTTATTTTTGATGTATGTTTTTAAGTTAAATATAAAAAAATCATTTCCATGTGTAAAGTGATGTGATTATGCTTGCATGCTAGTGAGTATATGTGTGTGGATATTTGTGTGTATAGTATAAATTTAATTTATTGAAGTAACATAATTATCTGGAACTTAGATTTAAGAATTTCCCCCCAATTTTGTTTTCATGTGTCCTTATTTTAATAGTATTTTATTTCATATAGTATTAGTTTATTTAACTATCTGGTAAAAACATAAATCTTGCTTGTCTTTTAAAAAATAGCTGCTTCTAGGAAAAGAACAAACTGATGTTGTACAGAGATAACTGACTTAATCATTTGGATTTGATAAAATTCAATCATTTACTTTAAAACAAAATTATTATACTATTAAGTATTTTAAAAGTAGGCAATATTTTGCCTCAGGAAACATGTACAGTAAATGTTATAATTTAATTAGCATTTGAGAAATTATCTTTACAAAAATATATTTCTATTCACATGTACCATGATTTTTATGATTTATGTTAAGATTTCTATCATAGAGGAGACCCAAATTTCTGACTGTTCTTAAGGTACTTAGGTTGAATTTCCATGTTGAATTTTGGTATTGGAACTAAAAACCCAGGGAATTGAGTGATATTTGAGTCACCTTTATATATATATATATATTTGCTCTAACTGATCCATTCACTTATTAATATTTAATAGAAAGATTTAGCTCCTATTTTAGAGTGTTATTTTGTATTCCAATTTAATTCTTTGGATCTAATTTTTTATTATTCTTTTTTTAGGTGTATTGCCAGGAATGGCCCCTCCTATTGTACCCATGATACACCCCCAGGTTGCTATTGCAGCTTCACCTGCTACCTTAGCTGGAGCAACAGCAGTTTCTGAATGGACTGAATATAAAACAGCAGATGGGAAAACATATTATTATAACAACAGAACATTAGAATCAACCTGGGAAAAACCCCAAGAACTAAAGGAAAAAGGTATAATTGTTTTAATGATTTATGACATAGTATGAGCTATAATGAGTATAAATGAGTATACTGTTTGAAATTCTGAAATGAATCATTTTTAACACACTGGATACATAATTATGGGATTTTTATTTCTTCGGAATTGATTAATATATTCTATTTAAAAAGCCATTTCTTCTACTTACGTGTTTGCCATCATTTTTTCTATCTGGAGAAATTAATGTATATAATGATGTATACATTATACACATACCCACGTGCATATTTTTCTTTTGTCAGGAATTGTATAGTTGTATTGTCCTTATTGAGATTGATAAAATTGATCAGGAAGGAATGTGTGTATTATAAAGAGCAGAACTCGGGCTTTTGGAATCTTAGGTGTAGAAGATGCAATTTACTGTATCTTAAGACCCTATTTCTGTTCTCAATACCTTAGTATCTTATCCCTTTCAGCAAAATATATGATCTTATGATGACTACCAATGATATATAAATGACCTGAAAGACTATACATTCCTTTGAAGTCAGTAGATCTTTAAGGTGTTTCTTGATTGCATTGTGTTCAAATCAATGATATTATAAAGAGGAATATTTTATCTTAATGGTTAACAACTAGAAGAAGAATATCACAACTGTTTATTTTCTGCAGATTCTTTAAAAGTTACATAAAAACCTTTGCCATTAATTGTTTAACAGAAAAATTAGAAGAGAAGATTAAAGAGCCAATCAAAGAGCCCTCTGAAGAACCTCTGCCAATGGAGACAGAGGAGGAGGATCCTAAAGAAGAGCCCCTGAAGGAGATAAAGGAGGTATCTGGTACCTGCTAATCTGGTAGCCATCCTTCATTGATTGGTACAGTTTACATGTAACTGAATATCTGTTTGGTATATACTTAAATAATTACTATAAGTTTGAGCTCTAGGGCTGGGACTGTGGCTCAGCAGTAGAGCTCTCGCCTATCACGGGCGGGACCCGGGTTCGATCCTCAGCACCACATAAAAATAAAGCCATTGTGTTGTCCATCTACATCTAAAAATAAATATTAAAAAAAAATATAAGTTTGAGCTCTGAAATTTTAGAGTTCTTTGAAATTTTTAACTCATTTTTTTTTCCTTTAAAAGTGTCATTACATTATTTTTTTATACTGAACTGAGGCCAAGAGAAAAGAGTAGGTCTTAGGCCAGAGCTTGGACTTGAGCTCTTGTCTCCTGACTTGCAGACTGATACATGTTCAAGTTAGTAGTACAACTTCATTGGATTAAAAAATGTGGTGTATGTACATACGTATCAAAAATATAGTATTTTATTCACCCATGAAGAAGAACAAAATTTAAATCATTTGCAGAAAAATGGGTGGAACTGAAGGTCGTAATTTTGAGTGAAATAAGTCTGAGAAAGAAAATTATCATTTTATTTCTCATTTGGAAGTTCAAGGGGAAAAAACAGACAAAATAAAAGTGGGGGGAGTGAATACCATGAAAGAAGGGAGACCATTAGGGCAGAAAGGGATAAGAGGAGTGAGGAGGAGGGAAGGGTTGGGGAAGTACTGGGGAATGGAAACGATAAATTAGGTTTTTATATGTGTATGAATTACACCAACAAATTTTTTAAAAAGCACGACCTCATATTTAGGGAATGTTGAGGGATTATATTTTCTGTCCTCCCTACTCTTGTGTCTAAGTGTGAAATGATCCCTTTCTAACACTAAGAGGTCTGTTTTGTGTAAGCTTCCTTTATTTGGTGAGGGGGCCAATAGTAGTCATGTTTCAGTAATAGGAAAGGTAGCAGAAATAAGAAACAACCTCAAATGAATAGGTCTTCTTTGATTTGTATACTGTAGTTTTCCATTTCTGCTCCTAAGCACATGGCTATTAAGTTTTACTATTATAATATTCAGCTCTTTTGGTGGAGCAAAGATTTACAATTATTTTAGGAATTCGTATTCAGGATTTCCCTCTCAGTTCCAGCAATAGACTTTACAGTTAGTGATATTTGCAGTAATAACTGACTTTTGTATTTTTTCATGTTATTAATTAAATATGAATAATATAATTTCCCTTAGGAGCCCAAAGAAGAGGAGATGACTGAAGAAGAAAAGGCTGCCCAGAAGGCAAAACCAGTAGCTACTACTCCTATTCCTGGTACTCCATGGTGTGTATTTAGCTTAATTAATGAGTTGTTTTATTCTGTTTTTTAAAAATTGTACTTGTTTAATTTTTTTCTTTAGGAAGAAAAGATACTTTTAAAAAAAGCATATGTCAAATATGTTTTCAATGAGTGAATATTTTGGTCCTTGTTTGTTACACTTGGGGTGTTTAAACCCCAAATTTAGTTGCTATAAGTGTTTTTCTCATTTCATGGTACTCTTCATTAATGTTTATAATTTATATACTTGAGCCACTGTTGAGAAATCCTGAATACATTGAGCTATATCACCAGCCCTTTTATAATTACATTTAAAGAACTAAGTAAAGTTATATCTTTTCATAATTTTTATAGTTTAGTTATGTCCTTATAGTTTTTATAGTTAGTTATGTCTTTTTACTTTTATTTTTCCTATAGTGTCCCAAAGTATGGATTTTTAAAAATTAATGTCCTGGGTTCTACTATTATTATTCAAGAAGGTCTTCCATTCCTGAATTTCATTTGAACTAGTTAGCAGATTTAGAGCTGTGTGATCAGGTTGAGGTTCACTCTTTTGGGCAAGATTAATTCCCTCAAAATGTATCTAGTAGGTTTTTTTGGGGGGGGGGGGAG
>NW_026000026.1:77279070-77316501 GCF_001458135.2 Marmota marmota marmota
TGGGTGGGGGGGGTGTTTGTGTGATGTTAGCAACCATTGATGATGACAACTAGATGCACTTTGAGGGAATTAGTGGTTTTCAACCAAGACATTTGGGAATGTCTGGGGACATTTTTGTTTGTCACAACTTTGAGATTATTAATAAACATCTAGTAAGTAGAGGCTGAGATGCTTCTAAACATCCTACCATGCCCAGGAAAGTTCCCCATGAGAAATAATTATTTGGCCCAAAATGTCAATAGTGCAAGGATGAAGAATCCTGACTTAGTTCCTATAAATCATTAAGGGCTGAAAGTTGCAATGTATTTCTGTTATTCTCTTTTCATTTATTAACTGAAATACTTAGAAAGTATTTCTTATCAATATTGATTACTTGGAGGTAAAGACTGTACAGGAAAGAAAGGATTTGCCAGTTTACAAAGTAATGAGTTAATTTGAGTATTCATAGGTTTAAATATATATTATACATTCCTATCCATTCCTGTTCATTGAAGTTGTTATCCTTATTGATGATCAGTTGTTTTTGGTTTCTTAAAGCTGGCTCCTGAGCATTTTTGTTAAAATTCTGTCTTATATTTATATTTTCCTTTCTTTCTTAGATAAGCTGTTCTAGGCTTATTGTATTATTTCCTGTCTTAGACCTAGAATCGGCCATTTCTCCAAGGAATCCTGTTTTCTTTTTGTGAGAAGTCAGCATGGAATCTATTTCTCAGTGGCGCTAATAACATAATTATTCATTTGCATTTCTCATATGATATACAGAGTTTCAGTACCAATACTATTGTTTAATACAATTGCTGAAGATAGGTTAAACTTTTTTCCTAGTTATTTTTATGTGTAGGCCATTTCTAGAGGGATATGCAGCCAAATTGTTGTGTCTTTAAGACACTTGGCTTAGTTGTCTTCTATATAGTTACTCCACTGACTTCAAAATTAAGCTTGTTTAAAAAATA
This sequence comes from Marmota marmota marmota, assembly GCF_001458135.2. NCBI lineage: Eukaryota > Metazoa > Chordata > Mammalia > Rodentia > Sciuridae > Marmota > Marmota marmota. The sequence continues at coordinate 77,280,024 of NW_026000026.1, forward strand.
ATTATGGAAAGTATGTATCTGATTCCAAATCAGAGTCCTGAAAATAGTCTGTATTCAAAGCACATATTCCAGAATTGTGATTTCTGTATTCCAATATGTACATGAAAGGCCAATAATCAACGCTAACCTTCCTCAGTTTATTTTCAGATATGGGTCTATCCTCAGGTAGCTAAATTTTTTTAGAGGTTGTATGTATGATTCTTGCTTTTCTTCATCTGTTTCTTTTTACTGTTCTGGAACAGCTGTAATTTATGTATGAGGTCTCTTGATCTAGTCTGGTTTTTGCACTCTTCTTTGAGTTAGTTTCTCATTGTTTTTCTGACAATTGAGTGAGGTCTTGTAGTGACCATCTATCTACTCCAGTTCAACCCCAAATTGTTATAATTTGGAAAATCTTCTGAAGCTTTACAAGTCTGTCTTAGAGTGTTTCTACTGCTCTTAACATTTGGTGCTTTGTAATTCTACCTGATGTCTCTCTCTGTCTCTCTGGCTTCTGGGTCCCTTTAGCCTTAGGTAGGCTGATACTTTTCTGTTTTGGCTCACTGGGGCATGATTCTGTTATAGGGCTATAAAAACATCCTACTTGGCTGCTGAGGTACCTGAATAAAGCTGACTTTTACATGTGTTGTAGTTTCTCTCATTGTGTTGTCTTTTTGTTTTGGTATCTTGTCCTGTATAAATTTTATATTTTGGGACTAGGAGATAGCTCAGTGGTAGAGTGCTTGCCTGGCATATACAAGGCCCTAAGTTCAGTCCCCAGAACCACACACACTTTTTATAAGGTCAAATTGGTCTCTTTATTTATAGCTTTTAGGTTTGGTGTCTGTGTTAGGAATTATCTTCACCACTGTAAAGATACAAGCATATGTCACTGGTGCTTTTTCAGTCCATCTGAATGTATGAAAGATAATTGTTCAAATGAATTACTCTCCAAGTTATTAATGAAGGAAGTATAATTTGAATTCCTTATTTTCATAATGTTCTTTTTCTCATAAAATAGATGAAGTGCTAACTTTAAGCTAAATAAAACTTTTTGTCTCTTGATACCTTCAAATGTTGCTTTTCAGATTATTGTTTCTTGGAGATAAGTTAAGGAACTAAAGGTAAAACTTGAATTTTCATGGTTCCCTTACCTTTACTGGAATTTCTTTCCTGATATTTTATGATCTTTGCTTAACAGGTTTTTGAAAATTAATAATTTTGTATTTTCTGGGATTGGTTAAACTTTATAGTTTCTGGTTCTTAGAATTTTTAATGTTTTTTGAGAAATGTTTTTATTTCTTTGCTTATCTCTTTGCAATATTCAGGATCAAATCTGGGGTTTTGTGCATACTAGGCAAGTACTCTACCACTGAGCTACATCTTTAGCTCCTGTTATTCCAATTTATATTGATATATTTGTGACTTTTTTCTTTTAACAGTTGTCTCCTTTGCTAATACACAAGGTCCGTGGAATCTAGGACTGCTGCCTGTTGACTAAAATGTTTTGAATTTAGTTTGAAGCACAGTGCTGGCACAGTGCTAAGTATTCAGCTATTTGTTGAACAACAGCAAAAAAATTTTTTTTCAGTATTAAGAATTGAACCCTGGAACTCACGTGTGCTAGGCATGTACTCTACCACTGACCTACCAGCTCCATCTCTATTTTAAATTTTGAGATAGGATCTTGCTATCCTATCTCAATAGGATAGAAGCTGGCCTTGAAATGCCAATCCTCCAGTTTCCTGAATTGCCAAAAAATAAAAACTGCCCTAAACTAGTAATTTGCATGCTAAAGTACTTCCTGAATTGCTAAGAAATTCCAGACCAGGAGGCATCAGGACTGAATCCCTGTATTCCATGTGGCCTTGTCCATTGATTTCCCATCCTGTAAATCAGGGAAATCTGGAGGCCGAAGTCTGTTTGAGGAAGCAGCCAGCACAGTGACTAGGAGAATCAGAACATGAAATCAATGTTTTCTTGTTTTCATAGCTATGGGCACCATGTAGACAAAGGAAGGTATTACCTTTTCTCTCAAGACATAAGCTCCTGTTTCTTGCTCTTGATAAATGTTTTTAAAGGACACAAATTATAATTTTTTTTTACATTGATTATTAAGATTGTGCAAGTTTCAGCTTTTAGTAGTTCTGTGCATATAATAATGACTACCTGTATTTGCCATGCTTTATCTGGGTTTTAACTTAAAAAAAATTCTTTTTTTTTTTTTTATACTGTTTATACTGTGGATTGAATACGGGTGCTTTGCCACTGAGCCACATCCCCACCATTTCTTATTTTTATTTTGAGACAGGGTCTTGTTAAGTTGGTTAGGCTCTTTTTTTTTTTTTTTTTGAGAGAGAGAGAGAGAATTTTTTAATATTTATTTTTTAGTTCTCGGCGGACACAACATCTTTGTTTGTATGTGGTGCTGAGGATCGAACCCGGGCCACACGCATGCCAGGCGAGCGCGCTACCGCTTGAGCCACATCCCCAGCCCCTGGTTAGGCTCTTGGTAAATTGCTGAGGCTGGTCTTGAACTTCCAATCCAACTGCCTCAGCCTCCCAAATTGCTGGGATTACAGGCATGTACCACCATGCCCAGCTTAAGTTAACAATTTTATCTCTGAATTTAAGTCGATTTTGTGTTTACAAGAGTGGCATATAATTTTCTCTTTCCTGTGTACTTCTATAGTTTTTGTTTGTTTCTATAGTGTTCTCACAGTATTTTATTATGAAAAATTTGATACTGACATTTAAATAATTCTAAGTGCACATGGATGAACCATCTAGATTCTGTAGGTTAATATTTTGCCATATTTGTGTAATTACTTATATATCCATCCCTTAGTGCATCTCTCAATCTTGTTTTACAAATGTATTGAAAATTGTAGACATCATACATTTCATTCCTATGTACTTTAGATTGCACATTACTAGGTTTGGGCAGTTTTTTGACATAAGAATATTATTTATTTATTCAGATGTTGATGGATCTTTATTTTATTCATTTATTTATATGTGGTGCTGAGAATTGAACCCAATGTCTCACACATGCTAGGCAAGTGCTCTACCACTGACCCACAAGCCCAGCCCCGAAGACATCTCTGTCCACACACACACATATATAGAACCCCTGCTTGAATTTTGATTGAGATTGCACTGAATCTTTAGAAAAGTTAGAATTGACATTGTAACAATATTGTCTCTTCCAATTCGTGAACATAATTTATCTTTCCATTTATTTAGGTCTTTAATATCTCTTTGTATTATGATTTAGATATGATGTGTCCCCCAGTAGGCTTGTGTGATAGCCAGAGTCACAATGTTCAGAGGAGAAATGGCTAGATTAAGAGAGCTATAACCTAATCAGTTTATTCATCCATTTCATGGATTAATAATTTGAAAGGACTACTATAGACATGTAGGTGTGGCTGAAGGAAGGAAAGAGTTTTATTTTGTTCCTGGTGCCTTAATCTTGCTTTCTGCTTCCCAGTGCTATGAGCTGAACAGCTTTCCTCTGCTGCACCTTCCTACCATGATGTTCTGCTTTACCCCAGGGCCCAGAAGAATGGAGTCAGCTCACTGTAGACTGAGACTTCTGAACCCAAACCAAACTTTTACTCTTCTAAGTTGTTCTCAGATATTTTGATGTTAGTGACAAAATGCTGACTAACATACTTGAACATTATTTAGTGTAGAATGGAAATAATTGGCTAGATTTAGTCCTACATGTTATGTTATTTGTTGCAAATTAAATTTTTTAAAAGAGCATTTATTTTCTACGGATTGTATGTAAGAATAGAATAAATTTTTATGTATCAACTTTGTATTCCAGAACCATGCTAATTCATTCCTTATAGTAGTTTTTTAGATTCATCATTTACAAATAGAAATGTTTTCTTCTTTTCTGACCTTTTATGTCTTATTTTTTCCCACTTCTTATTGCCACAACCTTTAGTACAATGCTAAATAGAAAAGGTGAGCATACTTGTTTCTGATGTCAGTGACATACAGTTTAATCTTTTATGATCAGTTAAAATAGTAGCTATAAACTTTTCAGTTGTCTTTAACATATTGAAGACGTTTCCTGTTATTCCTCATTTGCTAGTGTTTTTTTAATCAGCTATCCAAGTCTGTTAATCAAGTTTTTTCTTCATTCTTTTAATCTAGGGAATTTTATTGACTTTTGAATGTTAAACTGTTTTTTACATTACTGGGATAAATGTTATTTGTCATGGTACCTTTTCCTTTTTTGGGGGTACTGGAGATTGAACTCAGGGGCACTCGACCACTGAGCCACATCCCCAGCTCTGTTTTGTATTTTGAGACAGAATCTCACTGAGTTGCTTAGTACATTGCTTTTGTTGAGCTGGCTTTGAACTCACATCCTTCTGCCTCAGTTTCCCTAGCTGCTGGGATTATAAGTGTGCACCACTGCGCCCGGCAGTAGCTTTTCCTTTTAATGTATTAAAAGGGTTACTTTATGCTTTTTCTGTTTTCTCAAGTCATTGGTAAAGGTCTTTTCTTTTGTAATGTAAGTATTTAAAGCCCTAAGTTTCCTTGAAGCACTACTTTAGTTGCATTCTGCAAATTGTGATATGGTGTATTTTGCCGTCATTTAGTCCATACCTTAAATTCTGCTTTTTGATTTTGTCTTTGATTCATGATTTAGAAGACTTTTATTTCATTTCCAGATATTTTGGGTTCTAGATATCTTACTTAAATTATTGATTTAATTGTTCTGCAGGCAGATAGTGTACTTTGTATAATTCTGATTCTTGTTCAGTACATCTTCTATTTGAATGCTGTTTGTTTTGGGTCAGTTTGGTCTCTCATTTGCTGAGAGAATGGTGTTGATCTATAATTATAAAATTGTTTAGTTCTCCCTTGAATTTGGTTCATTTTTATCTATTCTGAACTATTATAGACATAAACATTTTATTACTGTTACGTCCTCCTGGTGAATAATTGTCCTTTTTATTATTATGAAATGAACCTCTTTATTCTTCATTATACAGTTTGTCTCAACATTTCTCTTTTTTGGAAAACGGCAGTTGTTGCCTTTTATTCTTTGTTTACATGATGTATCTTTTAGCCTTTCTCTGGTTTTGTATTTAAAGTGTGTTTCTTACAGACTTTCTTACAGCTATTAGTAGTGTCTTATGTTTTTATCTATTGTCAGTTCTTGCTTTTTTTTTTTTTTAATGTGCCACCTACTTAATGTCTTTTTTTAAAAAAAATCTTTATTTTATTTATTTTTATGTGGTGCTAAGGGTCGAACCCAGGGCCTCACACGTGCTAGGCAAGTGCTCTACCGCTGAGCCACAATCCCAGCCCCCAGTTCTTGCTTTTTAATTGGAGTGTTGAGACTATTAATGTTTAACATAATTTTTGATATGGTTGGATTTGAGAATACTGTTATTTTCTGTTTGTCTTTTCTATCTACCTGTTTTTATGTTCCTCTTATTATTTTCAACTGAATTATTTGAATTTGTATAGCATTTCATGTAATTAATGTTTTGGATTTTTGGTGATTCCTCTTTGCATTTTTGTGTTAGTTGTTGCTTTAGGAATTATACATACCTAACCTCCACAGTCTATTTAGAGTTAATATTGTACCATGTCCCATAAAATAATGGAAACCTTGGTTTCAGGTTCTTTTTTTTAACCTATACTCACTGATCTTAGTTGTAGGTATCATATATATGACGGTTAAATGGATGAAAACCCAGCCACAAAATATTTTAAAGAATGTAGGAAAAAATCACTTATATTTACCATTTTTGTTGTTTTTCCTTTTTTTGTTAAAGATCCAGGTTTTCCTTTAATGTCATTTCCTTTCAACACGAAGAACTTTTGTCAAACAGGTCTTCTACAGATGAAATCTCTTGATCTCTTCATCTGAAGTATCTTGTTTGCCCTTATCTCTAAAGGATGTTTTTGCTAGATGTTGAGTTCTGGTTGGTAATTCTTCATTCCAGAACTTTTAAAGATGTTTTAGTGTTTTCTGGCCCCTATTTTTTAATAAGAAATCCATGATCATTGGAATAATTTCCTAGTTTGTATTATTTGTGCTCTTTTCCCCCCTTATTGCTATCAAAGTTTTTCCTCCCTTATTTTCATCAGTTTGATTATCTTGTGTCTAGGACTAATTTTATTTATTTTTAATTTTTTGTTCTTTTTAGTTATACATGTCAATAAGGTGTATTTTGACATGTTATACATACATGTGCAGCTTCCCATTCTTGTGGGTTGTACATAGTGTGGAGTTAAACTGGTTTGTGTGTTCATATATGAACATAGGAAATAATGCAGGACTGGTTTTCTTGAGGTTTATCCTAAATGGGATTTGCTGAGCTTCTTTAATGTGTATATTTATGTCTTTTACCAAATTTGAGAGGTATTTCTAGCTATTGTGTCTTCAGAAGATTTTGTATTTGTCCCCTTTTTCTCCTGTTTTTGTGGGATCCAGTGACATTTGTTAAACGGTTTGTTACAATCACATAGTTTACTGAAATTCTGTTTATTCTTTCCTGCCCCTCTCTGTTCTTCTGGTGGGATAATTATTGATCCATCTTCTAATTCATGGTTTACTCTGTTGTCTCCATTCTGCCCTCGAACCAATCCATCAAAATTTAATTTCCGTTATTTTTTATTTCTAAAATTTTCATTTGATTCTTTTTTACAACTTCTGTTTTTCCATTTAGAACTCTTATTTTGTCATTCATTTCAAGCGTAATGTCTTTTTTCTTGTCAATAATTCTAGTTGTTGTTATTGCTTTAGACTCTTTTATTGTTTGAACATCTAGTCACTTTAGGCTTGACAGCTATTGATTAAATTTTGATTGTCTGGTCAAAGGACTTCATTTCTGTTGGATATCTAGCTGCCTGCTTTGCCTGAGGACCACTGTCATATGGGGAACTTGTGAAGGGGAGAAATGGGAAGTGTTAGGAACTTGATTTGGCACTCATTTTGAGAATACTAAATTTTAAACCATCACAAAAAATGAATTTATTGACAACAAATAATGCTATTAAGCGGTTCTACAATTTAAAGGCAGGAGGATCGCAAGTTCAAAGCCAGCCTTAGCAAAAGTGAGGCATTAAGCAACCCAGACTCTGTGTCTAATTAAAATACAAGGGGCTGGGGTTGTGGCTCAGCGGTAGAGTGTTCACCTAGCATGTGCAAGGTGCTGGGTTCAATCCTCGGTACCGCATAAAAATAAATAAAATAAAGGCATGTGTCCAACAACAACTAAAAAAGTATTTAAGAAAATAAAATCAAAATAGGACTGGGGATGTGGCTTAGTGGTGGAGTGCCCCTGAGTTTAATTCCTGGTTATGAAGTTCCCTAGTTATAAAACACAGGATCGGTGTGTGGTAGTCACTTCTTCAGAGAAGGTTGCATATGTAATTTTGGTTTATTATTAAATAATAATAAGTAACAATAATAAGAAATATTAGGAACTATGATGTGATAAGTGGGGTGCCATGTTCTGTTCTTTAAGTTGTAGAACTGGTTAATAGCATTATTTGTTGCCATGAATTCATTTTTTGTGATGGTTTAAAATTTAGTACTCTCAAATTGAGTGCTAAATCAAGTTCCTAAGCATTCTAAACTCTGATCACAAATTGCTTTGCTCTTCCTGTTTTGTTTTTTACCCCCAGTATATTTCACTGCTGTGTTTACCTTAGCCAGGTAGCTCTTTTCTGTTCTAATGGCCTTGTTTGGTTGTCTGTAAATAACTGTTAGTAAGAGGAACATGTTCTTGCCCTCTTCCTTTTGACGGGCTGAAATGAAAAAAACCTAGCTATAAAATATTTTCTTGAATATAATAAAATGATATTTTTAATCAATTCTTAGGTGTGTGGTTTGGACTGGAGATGAACGGGTCTTTTTTTACAATCCTACCACTCGTCTTTCTATGTGGGACCGACCTGATGATTTGATTGGAAGGGCAGATGTTGATAAAATTATTCAGGAACCCCCTCATAAAAAAGGATTGGAAGACATGAAGAAATTAAGTGAGTTTTAAATTAGGAATTTCTCCTCTAATTTTAATATTTTTTTAATGTTTTTATAGAAAGTGAAGATATTTTAGGAATATTTAATTTTTAAAAGTAGATTGCTATGCTGGTTTGGTGTGATGAAGGTAAAAATACAAAGAATTTGGATAATATTGTGTTTTGTAAAAAATTTTTTTAACTTATTGTCCTTTATCATTATTTTCAGTTAGTTCAAGGTAGATATGCTGGAGATGATGTTATTTGCTTTATGCTTATTACTACTACTAAAGCACTCCTTAGTGAGTGAGCCTTTGGGCACTTTTTGGGACCAGTGATATATATATATTTTTGGCAGTAATCAAAAAGTGCACAAAGTATTTTTTAATATTTTGTTGACTAAAATTTTCTTGTTTTAAACATTTAAATAGCATTTCAATACATTGAGTACAAATAATTATAAAATTTTCTTTGTGTATTTTTTGTACATTTCTTATTGGCAATTTGCCTGTATTGATATGAATGTGTTTTTATAGACTCCCCCTACCTCATGTAGTATAGAAGCACAAAAATCATTTAATTCTATGAGTAAAACAACTCTTAATATATGTCTTTCTAGTGATTGAGAGATTTTCATGTATTATTAGATATGTGGTTTGGACATTTTCTGCTTACTAGTAATTTCCCACTAAGTGCAATTTGCCTATTTAGTACTGAAGGTATTAGGCACCTATTTTGTTTCCTTTAGCAATGTTTGTTTTATAGGCATGATAGTAATATTTTATGACCATAGTATTAAATGATGCCAAGAAAGTATGTGACTTACTTTTGTTCTTTTATGAGTCTGTTTTCAAAATATTTGATTCATTTAGTTGATAATACATTAAAATGCATCAAAAAATGTATTATAAGTCCAAAATCAGGGAAATTTTTATGTATTTGTAAAACTAAGCTTTGTATAAGAAAATTTTCAATATGAATGTAAAGGGAGGATAAAGAGAACCATTATTATACTTTAATGATTTTTTATAAAAATGAGTATTAAGTGGATGTTTTATGCAAATAATGATGTTTTTAAAGAAATGGTCGTAAAATGTATGTATTTAACTGTTTATAACACTATTTGAAATGTTTTTGCCAGGGCACCCAACCCCAACAATGCTGTCCATCCAAAAGTGGCAATTCTCTATGAGTGCAAGTGAGTGAAATACCTATAAATTAGTTTTTTTTTTTTTTAACTGCTTAAAGGAAGTGTTCTGGTAGTGATTAGCAGAATCTATGCCTATATAATTCAGTGATTGCCTGCTTATTTTGTTCAAAGTTTTAATTAAATTTTGTCTCATAGTTAAAGAAGAACAAGAACTAATGGAAGAAATTAATGAAGATGAGCCTGTCAAAGCAAAAAAGCGGAAGTAAGTAATATATATAGTTCGTGTGATTCCAGATAGATTTACCTTTTAACTTTGATTAGATTATCAGTTTGATTGCAAGGCACAAGGTACTATTTGTGTTACTAGGATGCAGAAGTCACGTTGCTCTCTTAGACTTGATATTAAGTATCTTTGTTTTATAATACAGAAATGGTATCCTTTTTGTTGCCAGATTTGGAGAAGATTGGTTATTCCAATATGTATTATGAAACTCAGTGGCATTTTAGGAATTAATTGATTATTCTTTATAAAAATTCACTATGTCTAAATTTTATTAAAATCAGTTTTCCCATACAAATCCCAGCAAATAACATTTTTTGGAAATTTCATAAAAATAGACATACTTCTCTCTCTTTATATGCTTATCTTATGACTTAACCTAGTCCTTGGGTCTGGTCATTACTACTTGGTATGAAGTAGGCCTGTGAGCTTACAAAGTACTCTGAGAGAAAAAATATTGCTAGAAACAGAAGAATTAGCTTGGCCAGTACTCTGGAATTGGGTGAAATATGAATGTTACCTATTATGGGAGGTGGGAGGGTGGTGGAAGGTTGGATAGAGGGGTGTGTGTGTATTGTGGGAATGGGACCATTATTTAGCAGCAAAAAGGAAAGCTTGGATACATTATTAGGGACTGTATAATTATAGTCCTAATTGGAAAAGGACAGATTGAATGCAGCCAAATTATGGCAAGGAATAAGTATAATAATCCCTGTCAAGGGTGGTTCTTTTTAAAAAAAAAAAAAAATGTTATTGGCAACAGTATTAAAGAAATTAAGATATTAAGGAGAATCACTTTTAATCTGTCACCTTGACACAGCTATTCTCATTTTTACAGTTGACTTTTTAGTTCTTGACCAAATGTGTTATCAGTTCTTTTTTAAAAAAAAAAAAAATTCTAGAATAAGACATTTGTATTCTTAATTATTATAAATGACTGTATTCATTCTGTTTATACCATAATTTTGGATGTTTCTATGATGTTAAACTTTTAGGTTGTTTTTAATTGTTTGTTCTTATAGACAACTCTGTAAGGTTTTTAACTGCTTTTATCAGGAGAATGTCAAAGAAGTCCTTTATGTGGATTGCCCGAGCTTCTCTATTTAGGTACAAAGCTAAAAGCCTATTTTTCCTGGCTTAGTTTTTCTTTTATTTCTTTTATTGAGATAGATAGTGATAGTTTGTATTGTGACATTTTCATTTAATATAATTCTATAAAGGTTATTTACTTTCATTAGTTATTATATTTCTTGGATGTCTTAACTCTTTAACTATTTAAATACTTCTTAAATAAATTATTTTAAGAGGGTATATTGTTTGGCAAATTGCTTTTACCTGTTTGTTTTGTGCATATCTTAGGTCACAGACTATCTCGCTAAGTTCCTGCAGGTCATGGACTCTGTCTTCTATTCTTTTGATTCATTCCCTAAGTTGTTATTTACCTCTCATATTTATGGGTTAGCCTTAGTACCATTTAAATCTCCTGGGCTACCTATTGTTTCCTATATAGCATGCTTTTGAATTACCAGTAGATTTCTATAGGAAAAATAATCAACTTTGTTAATGCTATATACTTAGCAGATCATATTTTTTAAAAAAGATTTCTTCAAATACACCTGAGTTATTGAATTCCTTTTTGGATTATTTACATGAATAGGCCTTTTTTCATAGTAATATGTGTTGAGAGGTGACTTGATTTCATGTTTAAAATTTTACTTGAGTACCACATGAGCAACAGGCCTGCCCTTAGTCCTGAGATACATTTTTGGAGGAACAAGAAGTAGTTTAAAAAGTCATTGATGAACAGTTCTAATTCCTACTACTACTACCTAACTACTCCTGGGCCTATGTTGCTCTCTGGGACCTGTCCTTCAACTTAAATCTCAACTTATCACCCAGAAAGTGAGTAATAAAAATGTCAGGTAGGTAAGGTATATATCTCACATATCCACTTGGCCAAGTTTGCAGATATTTTATTTTCAAAATAAATGTTTGAGATTACTAAGACTTAATACCAGTTTTTATTAGATTTTAAAAGTATTTTATGAATTTATAATATAAAAATTTTGGAGAATACCATTTTTCTATATCATTTCAAGAACTAAAACAGTTACATCCTATGCTGTTTGAGTCTAACACATAGTTTATAATCAATGCTATGCACTTTTTTTTACCCACTTTGTAAGATAGTTTACTTTCTGTATCAACTAGTATCAGGGAGAGACAGCACATTAAAGGTATATATATATATATATTTTTCCTAACAATGCATCCATTATAACATCATTAGAAACTTGTAATTTTATTATTAGATTAAAAGTTGTTTATCCCTTAGAAGTCATTTTAAACCCTCAATATAACTTGTTTTTGCCAAAAATATGCTGCTCAGTAGTGAGTCTTGAAAATTCCATTGATTTTAAGATTTTAATATAATTTGTTATTAATATTTTGTCAGTTGATGCCTTATGTTTTATTTTTCATAGGCGAGATGATAATAAAGACATTGATTCAGAGAAAGAAGCTGCCATGGAAGCTGAAATTAAAGCTGCCCGAGAAAGGGCCATTGTCCCTCTGGAGGCCCGAATGAAGCAGTTCAAGGACATGCTGCTAGAGAGAGGGGTCAGAAAACAATCTTTGGGGGAGATATTTCTGTTTTGTATAAGTAATATAAATATGTCTTGCTAAAAGGTCAAATCTAAGGTTAGTGCTCATGTTGTAGGGGGGGATTAAGGGAACCCTATCAACTTAATTTGTACCTTTTCTTTGAAACAGCCTTTTCCTTGGCTAATTATATCATGTTTCACTAAATCCCATTTTACTGTCCTTTTAAGTACAAATAACATTTAACATTTATTGGGTCATTTAATTTTGGTGAGTAATATATACGAGTATTAACATTACAGAATGGCGGACTACTTCGGATAGGTAAGGTATACATGATTCTTCCTTAAATATCTTCAGAGTGGCTTTTGGTGTAAGGAGAACTGCTGTTTTTTGATATTTTTAGAAACTTAATTGAGAAAGAAATTCAACATTTGGGTTATATTCACAGATTTGTTTGAATGAGTATGACTGTTCAATTTTAAATCATAACATTGTTCACATGATTGGAGATAGTGTGGGAAATCAAAATGCAAATCCTCAAGGCTTTTTCTGATGTACTGTTTTTTTTAAATGTCACACAGTAGTGGTTGTTTTAATGAGTAATTAAGTGTGTGTTATTTCTATATAATACAGAAATGTTCAGAGCCAATTAGTGTGGAAATTTGCTATTGCTAGCCTCCCGCTGCTTGTCATTTATTAGTGATGGAAACTTTCAGTTTGGTTTTTATGTCTGCTTTATAAACAGATGTCCTGTAGATTTCAAGAAAAATTATGACCTTTATGTTTTTAGAGCAAACTTAATCATGAGGCAATACATTTTTTATTTTAAAGGTGTCTGCTTTTTCAACATGGGAGAAAGAGTTGCACAAGATAGTTTTTGATCCTCGATATTTACTTCTCAATCCTAAAGAAAGAAAACAGGTAAAAGGAAAATAACATTGTAAGAAAAGTAAATGTCATTTGACAGCATAATTTTTTTTTTCCCCTAACACAGTACTTCAAAAATAGTCTTTCATCTGAGTACACAGTCATTTATGGGCCTTTGTGTAGACTTTTCTGCCTCAGAAATACTCGGATAAGTTTTCGTTTATGGACAGGACGAATTCTTTTTTTTTTTTTTAAACATTTTGTTCTTATGATACATACACAGTGAGGACATGTGTAAGGAGATTTTAAAATTTATTACAAATGCTTTATTCATTTGCTTTTTATTGGGCAAAAAATGCAAATTTGGAGGAAAATGGCAAAATAAAGATGAGTAAAAAGTGGGGGAAAACTCATATATAGCCCTAGCCAAGAGTTAGACCACCGATGAACATTTTTATTCATATTGTTCTTTACCAGTATGTACATGTGTATGTATATAGATAGTACTCAAAGGCATATACTTGTGTCTTAAATACACCACACACACAAGTTCAGATCTAAGTAGCATCTATTAAACTGTTTTCATCCTAATCTTAGATGATGGACACTTCAGGCTCTCTGCTGAACTAGAGTTACCTTATTACTGAGCTTCCATTTATTATCTCATGGTGATTGCTTTTTTCTTTAAAGTATTGTACACTTCGAATTTATTTAATTATTGAATTGTCAGAATCATTCTGACACAGATCTCTGAATTGCTGATATTTGAGCCACTTAACTATAGTGCTGTTGAGCTATGAAATTTCTTTTGGTAACAGTAGAATTCATCTTTTTAAAATTTTTTTTTTAATTGTAGATGGCCAGAATACCTTTATTTTATTTATTTTTATGTGGTGTTAAGGATCGAACCTAGTGCCTCACACAAGCGCTCTGCCACTGAGCTATAGCCCCAGTGTTCATCTTTAATATGTATAATATAATGATTAGAAAATTCACACAGATGGTATGTTTTTTGCATGTAAGCCTAATCATAAACTTCAGTGAATAGAGAAGATTTATAAATCTGCATCTGTGTTTCAAGCTTGATAGCCTTTTTTTTTTTTTTGGTGCTGGGGATTGAACTCAGAGTCTTGTGCAGGCAAGGCAAGCACTCTTCCAACTGAGCTATATCCTCTTCCCCCATTTTTGTTTTTAATACTGTTTGTATATGATCATCTCATTTTCATCCCAATTGATGGCCCTAGCAGAACCTATAAATCAGCCTTGATTTTTCATTTTTCCCATTTCCTTTATATCATCAAATCTACCTTCAAAACATTTTCTAAATCTAACCTCTTATTCACCATTTTCCTTACCAACATCCTAATCCAAGCCACTATAACCAGCTCTTAATCATTTGTGTAGCCCATAATCAGTTTTCCTACTTTCATTCTTGCTCCTCTTAGTGAAGTTCTTTTTCGACACACCAGCCAGACTAGTTTTAAAGTTTAAGTGATATCAAATGTAGTCAATGTTCCCTTGCTTAAAACTGTCTTAATGTTTTCCATTTCAGGTAGGGTAAAACATTTTATATGTACTCAGTGCTGTTCATTCATTGTAGTCACATTAGCCTTGATAGTCCTTGAATAAGTTCAGCATTTTCTGGTATTTGCTATTTAATCTGCCTGGAATGTTCTTCCTCCAGGTATTAGCATAGTCAGCTCCAGCATTTCATTCAGGTACTTGTCCAGGTGCCTTTTGATCAGTCTGTGTATTATCTCTGCCTTCTTTATTTTCTGCATGGCACATTTCTAATTGTCTAAAATTACATTGTTTAATGTATATCTCCTACTATAGAATATAAATTCTATAAAGGCTGGAATGTTGCTTTGTCCATTGTTCAGTGTATAGTGCCTGAATCACTGCCTAATCTAAATATCCCAAGTCTTATTTTAAATGTTTTGTGACTTAATTCTTCATGGTACTGCATATTATTTCTATTTGAATGAAATCATAAGTAACATGAGAACTAAAATTCTTGACCCATTTGAAGGCATTCTTCAAGCTGATGGTGATTATCTCCATAATAGAATTATACTTGAGAAGTATATTCTGTTTTTTTAAAAATATTTTTTGTTATAAATGCACACAATGCCTTTATTTATTTTTGTGTGCTGCTGAGGATCAAACCCAGTGCCGTACACATGCTAGGCAAGTGCTCTCCCAGTGAGCTACAACCCAGCCCTGTAATTCTATTTTAAACAAAAACGCTACCTAAAGTTTTTTTGCCTGGTAGCATTTTTTTTCTTAAAAAACAGTATTGTTTTTAAGAAAGGAAGGAAGGAGAGGAGAAGTTAATATCTGGCATTAATGTGTATGTGTATATAAATGTGTGTGTGTGTGTGTGTGTGTGTGTATATATATATTTGCATAGAAATATAAAATATATATATAAAATATAAAATATATATTTGCATAGAAATATAAAATCAAGGAAAAAACAAAGGTGCTAAGTTAACCATTTGTACTTTGTAATTTCATATCTGTAATTTGTGCATTGATTTGAAAAACAAATAATTTCATTGGAAAGCTTCATAATCTAAAATGGCATGTCTTTGATTTGTCTTTTCCTAGTTATTTGTAGATTTACATGTAGTTTGCATTAGTATAAAAGATATTTTATATTAAAATTATTTTAACATACAGTTTCACTTCTTTAGTCTTGTTTTGGATAAAAGGTCACTTAAGAGAGGGTAGAAATATTTTTGTCTGTTAGGTTTAACTTTTAAATGAATAACATTTTTAAAAGAATGAGATTGTTTCCGTTCAGAATTTTAGGTTCTGATGTAGATAATAGTTATGCTAACACTTTAAAATGAGTAGTTTCTTATATCAAAATAAACAGTTAAATATACTGTACTAGTCAAGCTTTTTAATGTTGATAGTATTATGGTATGGTAACATTACCTGTGTGATTACTAAGGATGGTCCATCTAGGATTGTTCACTAAATCAATGTGAAATTATAAATGAAATGGATATGAGAAATAATGGAGACAAATACTTAAGAAAACTACACACAGAAAAGTCTAAAGATCTTAAATGAAATTTCACTAAATGAGCTTGTCATATAATCACCTAGATCTGCCATGTAATCACCTAGATCAAGTAATAAAGAGTTTTACCAGCACCCCAGAATGTACCTTTAAGGGCTAGGTGATATAGAATTTAATGTATTTTTGTTGAGGCCCATAAATCTATTGACTCTCCCAGTGTGTATTATAGTTTTTGCGGTGGGGGGGGGTTTCTGATTTAACCCAGGGGTACTTTACCACTGAGCTATACATATGCAGCCCTTTTTGTTTTTTATTTTGATACATAGTCTCACTAAGTTGCTTAGGGCCTCACTAAGTTGATGAGGCTGGCCTTGAATTTGAAATCTTCCTGTCCCATCTTCCCTAGTCACTGGGATTTTAGATATGCACTATCATGCCCTGTGTTATAACATTTTGCTCATGAGTTACAGTTCTAAGAAAATAATTGCTTAAAATAGAGAACATACAGCCAAGTATATTGGAAAGTATGTCAAAAATAATTTGGAGAAACTTGGAAGCTTAAAAGAACTTCTGAGGCTGGGGTTGTAGCTCAGTGGTAAGCTTTTGCCTAGCATGTGTGAGCCACTGAGTTCAATCCTCAGCACCTCATAAAAATATAAAGGTGTTGTATCCATCTACACCTAAAAAACCCAAAAAAACTTTTTAAATTGAAAAACAAACAAGAAAAACTTCTGATTTTCTTTAAGATGTATCTCAGAGAGAGTGATTCCTAACATTGGCCTGGGATATTCCAGAGGAGGGAATATGAATTCTTTCTAGCACCTCAAAAGAAAGTTAATAAACATTCTCTTATAAACTTTGTAAGTAAGAATAGGTGAGAAAGGAGTTTGAAATAACTTTCTCCCTCCCTTCAGCATACAAATACGTTCACATGATTTATAGCAGTGGTTTATTTAGAGGGTATTGAAAGTTACCAATATGTCTAATAGGGGGTGGTTAGGTAATTGTAGGTATTTCTGTACAGCTTTTAAAGATTGGTGATTATACACTATTTTGAGACTAACCTGGAAAGGTGCCTATGGTATATTAAAGGAAACTTTTTTTTTTTTTTAAACTTCATGCAAAGATGTTTGTCTCCATATTTAAAGTGCCAGATAGTTCTATACTTTGTGTTAGGAAAAACATTAGAGGGCTTTTATCTACCTGAAGCATTTCTCTTGTCTTTCTGACTAGCTTTGTTATAAACTGGTTACCTGTACACTTGCTGTGTAGCTGCTGTCTTTCAGCATGACGACTCCATATAGATATCCTGAGGATTGCCTTCATCTCTCTTTGTTTTTTCGGTCACTTGTTCTCTACATTATAAGCCTTTTCTTTTTTGTTTTATTCATTTTAATTTATCTGAAAGAGAGCATTCAAAGGAAATAAAATTTTTGAATTCTTACATATTTAATAAAGCCTTTGTTTATATGAATTTGGAGTTGGTAATCTTTTTTTTCTTTCAGGATTTTGAAGATATTGCTCTGCTTTTAGTTTTCAGTGTTGTTTTTAAAGCCATCCCGTTATCAGTTCCTTTGCTCATTTTTCCTACTCTCTGTAAGCAAGTAGGTTCTTCCTTATTCCTTACTTTTCTAACATCTCTTTATGTTATATGCCCTGATTTAAGAGTCCATTGTGCTGGGCTCTTTCAGTATGGAAACATCTTCTATTTCTGGGAAGTTCTCCTGCATTCCTTTTTTTCCCCTTCTGGTTTTCTGTTTTGTTGTTCCCAAATTGTGCCACAAAGTTCCTAAATCTTTTTTCCTTGTCTTTTTTTTTTTTTTTTAACTTATATTTGTCACCCAACTCTCAGTTAGATTTTCATTTCATCCCTTTTAGTTTCTTAGAGTTTTTTTTGTTTTGTTTTGGGTTTGTGTGTTTATTATCTTGTTTTATGGCTGCAATTGTCTTAATTGTATGAGGTTTTTAGGATTTTTTTTTCCTTTTAACTTAAATCTTAAATCATTTTATGGTGTTGTTTTTGATAATAAAGCTCTGTTTTTAATGTTTCCTTATATCTATAGCCTTTACCTCAAGATTAGGACCACGGAATCTTTGGGTGCTCTTAGCATCTGAATGAGCCCTCATGATTAGGGATTTTGACTACAAAGTGCTGGCTTCAGGGCAGTTTTGTCTCTAGTAGCCATTTTTGATTGTCATAACTGAAGGGGTATTGCTGGCATCCAGTGGTTAGAGGCCAGAAATACTGCTGAATATTCACCCCAAAATGTTAATAGTGCCAAGGTTGAAAAGTCTACTGTGGGGTGATTTAGGATGGTTTGTTGAGAGTCCCCTGGAGCAGCTTTATCTAGTTCATTTCTTGGTAAGTAGTATCCCAGTAAAAGGGTACAAGTCTTGTTGCTTTGGTTCTGAGAGAACTTTATTAATATTTGGTATGTATTTAGAGAATCCCCACATTCTGGGTCTGGTATCCTCATTACAAATACAAGATTCCCCAATTCAGAGAGATTTTGTTTACTTGTAGAACTGGCTCAGCAAGTTTTTATTTATTTTATTATTATTATTTTATTATTTTTGCTGTGCCGGGGATTGAATCCAGGGCCTTGTGCATGCGAGGCAAGCACTCTACCAACTGAGCTACATCCCCAGCCCCCAGCAAATTTTTAATGAAAAGAATCAGATAATCAATATTTTACGCTTTGTGAACCATACCGCTTCTGTCACAACTCTGTATCTGCTATTTTAGTGTGAGAGCACCCATAAATACATGTAAAGGAATGAGCATGACTTTTGCAATAAAGGCTTTATTTATGGACTCTGAAATATGGATTTACTCCTCATGTGTCATGAAATTCTTTTTTTTAACCCTTGTGAAATGTAAAAACTATTTTTGAACTGTACAAAAACAATCTGCTATCTAGGATTCTCCACTCCTTTGTTCTGTAGAATAGTATTTGTCTTTTACTGGAGTTTAAGAACTGCAGTGTCTAGAAACTTAAAGCTGGTTAAGAGATCTAGCAATTGAATAGCTTCTTAAACAGGCTTTCATCAGATACTCCTTATTGTAGCTGTACCACACCCACACTTATGTAAGTGTCTGGTGCTATCAGTTTCTGAGCTGTTTGAGGATTCTCTGTAATAAATAACTAAACAAATAAATAAATAAATGGCTTTCCCCCCCGCTGACTGCTGGATAATTTCTCTCTCAGGTCTTATATCCTTTACCACTTGCTCATTTGCTTTGCAACTTCTCAAGTGGCTTTCTCTTTCTCATTTCCCTGCCTTTTATGGTTTATGACTTATAAATAAATAATTTTATTAGGATTTGAAGAAGGTGGAAATTAGACATATAGTTATTATCTTGATTGCACTTTATTTATTTTGGTGTGGGGTCTGCCTGTATTGCCCAGGCTCTCCTTGTATTGATTCATCATCCTCACACCCTAGCCTCACAAGTAACCAACGATATGTTATTAAGTAGTGGAGAGTATATTAATTACTCATTTTGGTGAAACTAGTCTTAAAGAGAAGCATTGAAATAAAATTAAACTATAGGTTCCATGTTATTGGTTTTTGTTTTTCTAGAAGACATTAGAAGGACTACGATTTCTCTTAATACTTCTAAAATTATTTGAAATTACAATAAGTAACTGGGGAATATTCCAAAATTAAATAGCATTTTTTCCCCTTTCTGGATACCTAAGCAGAGTGTGGTATGCTAAGTATTTCATTGAATCTTTAAAACGATCACAATTTGCTACATAGATAATCTGATTTTAGTTACCTATATTTAAAGGTTTTTTTCCTATTACAGCTTGGACAAAGACATTTTTGATAGTTAAATTACCTGTATGAAAGACTGACATGTCAAATTGGTATATTTTTATGATAGGTGTTTGATCAGTATGTAAAGACCAGGGCAGAGGAGGAACGCAGGGAAAAGAAAAACAAAATAATGCAAGCCAAGGAAGATTTCAAAAAAATGATGGAAGAAGCAAAGTTTAATCCAAGGTATGTGATTCATTACTGACAAATAACAAACGATGTATTTCCTCTTAAAATCAGTTAAAAATATATCTCTACCTTTTGGATATTTGGATATGAAAAGCTGTGTTTGACTTTGGTTTCTACCATTTTAATCTTTATTCTTAAAGTGTTTCCTTTAACCAGGTATGGTGGCACTTGTGTGTAAGCCTAGTGGCTCAAGAGGCTGAGGGTGGAGGATTGCAAGTTCAAAGCCAGTTTTGAGAACTTAGCGAGGCCATGTCTCAAAAATAAAAAGGCTGGGATGTGGCTAGAAAGAAAGAAAAAAATGTATCCTTTAGAGGACCCCTGCAGGTGCCCTAAGGAGGTTACCTTTGATTTAAATGTTTCCCTTTGGGAATAAATTGTTCTCCAGGGACTGGTAAATGATATAAAATTTGTTCTTATCTTCATAAAGTTTTAAGTATAATAAATTGCAGAGAAGAAAAATTATTTTGATTCAGTTAAAATGGTAAAGGACTTTTCATCTTTAAGTTTTTTTTTCTATGTTATCTTGTGTAACATTTTAAATTGCTTGTTAATGTGTGTTATATATGAAAAGGATCAAGAAAATGAGACATTTTAAACTCATGTCTAGCATTATAACAGTAATTAAAGCAATTATTGAATATTCTATGTGCTTAGGTGAACTTAAAAGAATACATTTTCATATATACATCTTTTATCTTATTGAATATTCAGAATAGTCAATATTTAGATACTTATGGCATATCTGTTTTACAGATAAGGTAAGAAAATCAAATTAAGTAGTGAAGTTGGGATTTTAACTTGAACCCAGTATTGTGCAGAAGAGTACCAGTAGGGAGAATTATTCTTAATTTATGGATTAGTTGGAACAACAATGTATTAGGTTGCTGTGAATACCTTGGTACATGGAGAAATTTTTCTTTTCCTTTCTTTTGTTTTTGGAGCAAGGTTTCATTATGTTGCCCAGGTTGGCCTTGAACTCTGGGTTCAAGCAATCTTCCTATCTCAGCCTCCCAAATGCTAGGACTACTGGTGTGTGACATCACACCTAGCTATGAAACTATGTATTTGTTTTGGCAATGCTGGGGATCAAATCCAGTACTTCACTAGGCAAGTACTGTACTAGTGAGCTTTACGTCCCTATCCTCATGGAAAATTTCTAAAACTATAGAGTAGAATCCTGGAGTCTCTGTGTATAAAAGTTCATCTTGTTAGTGGAGGTAGGGAAGAGTGATGGTGTTGTAGATAATATATTTGGTATAGTTTTATTTTTGAAATGTGAAACGAAACCTATGGTATTAAAACAAATTTCAGAAAATAAAAGTAATAGAGTGTTTGTGACCATGAAGAATGTAATATTCTTCAGGGGGTTGTAGAGTTTCAGACTCTTCAAGTGGTCTTGATTTTTTTCTTAGTTAGAAGGATAAATTCATGGGTCATAGTTGACTGTGCTATAAAAGACATTTTTGGGGCAGTTGAGGAAATTGGAATATATGTTTGATAGTAAATTATATTTGAAAATTCTTAATTTTCCTGAGTTATTGTGGTTATGGTAGAAAACAGCTTTACTCTCAGGAGTTGCATGCTGAAATAGTTATAGATGAAGGTATATGACGTCTGTAACTTATTTCCAAGTGATTTAATAAGATCTAGTTATTAAAACTCTTTATGGGTCTGGGAATAATCAAAACTCCAAAGAGGTTTTCCTTTTGTAGATCTAAGTCTTATTAAATCACAGTATCCTGCTGGTGTTATTTTTGGGCAGATAGAATTATTAAAGTAACTCTACAATGCAGGTTACTTCAGAAAATTAAAAAAAAAAAAACACAGTGTGCTATATTTCTACTTTGGTACATTTAATTCTAACATATGGATTAGGCCCATTTCTAGTTAGTAGAAGCAAACAAGGAGGAACTTAAAAGTGAGAATACTGTCCATGGAATTAATTTTTTGCTTTGATTTGGAAAACCACTCTCACAAAAGTCTTAATAGTGTCTAGTAAATATAGAATGCTGGGGATTGTTCCAAGGGAAAAAATGACTGAGCATTACTTAACTGTGCCTATTCCTTCTCTGTCTTTTTCTTTAAATGGAAATTTCAGGTATGCTATGGTCAACTATACTTCCATCTTGCCTGGACCCCTACCACCAACTCACTCATTTCCCCCAAAAGTATTTCGTTTTAACATGTGTTTTAAAGTAGTGTTTTTCAGGATTAAGTATTAGTCGTGTTAAAAAAATTATGCACACAAATCTAATGATATGATTTCATTTTAGCCCATTATAATAAAAGATAATATTTTATTTTATAAGTAATGTATAAAATGATTCAATTTCACTTCTACACTTTGGTTTTGCGTTTTAAAAGATTCATTCTTTAAGCATAGTAATATGTTATTTTAATCTTAAAATTATAAAACAAGGTGTTTAATTTATATGAACACAGATGTAATGGACTTTATTATCCTTTTTCTGGGATACAGATTTTTGTTTTACTTTAAAATTTTATTAGGGCTGCATATTTATTTTTTAAACCAGGTTTGCAGTATAATCTATTGTTCAGAATATTGAGTTAATGCAATTTGACATTGTGACTAATTTGATTTCATACAAAAGATAATTATAATCTGGCTTTGTTTACCCAGAGTATAAAAATAAGTTACCTATGAGTGCTATTTTTAAATTTTTAGTTAATGTCTTAACTTTGAAATTCTAATCAGTTAATTTTTTAAATAATTTTTTAAAAATAAGTTGTAACAATTTTTGTTTTAACACATATAAGGGTGTATTTTTCTTTTTGCATTGGAATAGTTTTTTGAGGGGAAGATAAGCTTTTTCCTTCTAAAATATGCTAAACATATGGGGTATTTTATTAGAAAATTATTACTATTTTAAGTTGAATACTTCAAATATTTAAATATCTACCAAATATATTTGAAAGTTTATAATGCCTAGTCATATTTTTTTAAAAAAACACCTAACATTATAACTTAACCTGCTTAGAGTTTGCTGAACTTTGGGGGTCTGTAAATTGATGTTTTCATCGAATTTAGGAAGATTTTGGCTAGTATTTTTTCTGCCCTCATTCACTGTTTGCTCTTTTGGGGGGTTCTATTTACACATATGTTAAAGTGTTTGATATTATCTTACAGGACCCTCTAATCTTTTTTGTTTGTTTGATCTCTTTTGATTAGATGATAGTTATTGATCTAAACCTAAAGTAAATTACTCTTTATTTTACTCTATCTATTCTCACATGAGACGTATCAGGTTCATTTTTCCTTGCAGCTTAAATTCTTGTTTTCTATTTTTCATATCTCTGTTGAAACTTCCTCTCTCTTCATTTATTAAGACCATATTTTCAATTGTTGGAACCTATTTTAAAATCTTTAATTCTTCCAATGCTATTAAAATAGCCGTTTTAAGTACTTGTCTTCTTAGAATAGCATCTGGACATTTTGTGTTCAGTTTTTACTAACATAAATTTTTTTTTTCCTATCACTTACAAGTCTCTTTCTGTTGTGATTTTTTTTTAATTTATTGAAAATATTGACATTGTGGATGATATGTAGAGACTCAGTCTGTTGTCTTCAGGTGAAGAGTGGGAATTTTTGTTTCAACAGACATTTTAATTATCAGGTATCCCCTTAATTTTAGGCTTTAATTTGTTAGGGTAGATGTGTTTTTCTCAACCTCCTAGCTCTCTCCCTTGTGGATATTTTGTGTATTTTGTTAGCTTGATAACTGTTTTTCCTCCAGCACTGATGAATCTCTATTATCTCTTTTTTGCTCTTAACCCTGTGACACCATGGTAGGAAAGCATTTTCTGGTTGTCCAAACTCTTGGGCAGTTTGGCTTTATCTGTGGACTCTTCAGAAGTCACCCTAAGTGGGATTTTTCTGGGTTACTCTCTCTATAACTTTTCCTTCTCCTCTTCTTCTTCCCCACCCCACAACCCCAGTTGTACTGGGAATTGAATTCAGAGATGTTGTATCATTGAGCTAGAAACATCTCTAGCCCTTTTTATTTTTTAATCTTGATGTAGGATCTAGGATCTTGCTAAGTTTCTGATACTGGCATTGAACTTGTGATCCTCCTGCTTTAGCCTCTGGAGTCATTAGGATTTGGGGGAGGGGGTCCCAGGGATTGAGCCCAAAGGCTGTTAAGTACTGAACCACATTGCCAACCCTTTTTAATGTTTTATTTACAGATAGGGTCTTTCAGAGTTATTTAGAGCCCCGCTAAGTTGCCGATACTGGCCTCAAACTTCAATCCTCTTATCTCAGCCTCCCTAGATCTTGGGATTACAGGCATGCACCACCATGCCCAGCTTCATTGGGAATCTTTATAGTTTCTTCCTCTACTCTTTTAGCACCCAAGCTCAGATATTTTCCTCTTGTAGCTTTGGGACCACTATGCTCCACTTGCAGTCTGGCTTTCTGGGAAATGGAAGGAAAACTGCCTGAGGGTCAATGGCAATAGGACTTGTTTTGCGAATTTCTCTTCTCTTGTTTTCTGATGATCTCTAGAAATTAGTTGCCTCATACACTTTGTACAGGGTTATAGTTATTTAAGGAAAGAAAGCTAATGCAGTAAGAGTTATTTCATACAATTAGAAACAGGTTTCATTTTAGGGTAAAAGTAGATGAACTCCTAAATCTGTTGAAGTATAGATATTCTTTGATCTCTGATCTCCTGCCTCTTTTTTTTTTCTGTTTAAAATAGTTTGTGTGTGTACACATATGTATATATCTATTTGTAATTCCATGTTGATGGCATAAAGGTTACTAATCACATTTTCACTCTTTAGCCCATTTTACTTGTTCTTTTTGTGTCTTATTATTCATTGTTTAGGTAGATTTTGGGATTTTGTGTGTCTGGTATATATTTTTACTGGGAAAATGATATCTTCTCTACACGCAGAAGTAGCTCAACCAAAGTTAGCACACTTATCATTTTGTTACAGAGTTACTTTTAGTGAATTTGCAGCCAAACATGCTAAAGATTCAAGATTCAAAGCAATTGAAAAGATGAAAGATAGAGAAGCATTGTTTAATGAATTTGTGGCAGCTGCAAGGAAGAAAGAGAAAGAGGATTCGAAGACCAGAGGTGAGAAGGTAAGATGGTTTCAGTTCCACTGTGCAGTTCATGAGAATGTGAATGGGAAAGAACTAATCTGGTGCTGTTTCTAACCTCATTTATGGGCATAAATAATTGGACCTATGTTTGCTTTTTGTTTTTTTAAGTTATCTTTTACAATTGTTTATATGTATATGTGCTATCAGTTTACTTCCATGATACTTATTTTAGTAGTTGCACTAAACTATATAGGATTGCTTTACATTTTATTAACACTAAAATGCCTGGTAAGTGCAGAATTGGCTTTTAGGACTGCCTGCTCAGTGGGACCTGCTAAATGCCTGCTAAGATTTCAAAACTCTTCATAGGTTCTAACATTTGAATTTCAAAGAACTTCTTTATCTTTTTTTTTTTTTACCCCCTAAAAAAATAGCATTTTAGTGACTTTCTAATCTTTCAGTGAACCTATCTTACATATAAATTATTGCTTATCAAAAGTAAAGGTCAGTTATAAAAGATTAATAAATTCCAAATGTCATTTGATAGCAATGTCAGGAGTAGAGAGGCACTCACCACTGAGGAGGCAGATTGGTGGGGAGAGAGCACCAGTGGTGTGTGAACCATCAAAACATGCAGCCATTCTCCTTAGCGTCCTGGTGTGCTTTATGAATGGGGGGAAATAACCTCTGGAACCTAATCATTCTTGACATTTAAAATCACTGCTTATTCTGGGAAGTTAAAACATTACAGCTTATATTAAGAAATGTTAATGAATAGTTTGTTTCATTTAACTTCTAGAATAACCTGAAAGAAAATCAAGTAATTAAATGTTTAATAGTGTATGATAGTTTTTATACAAGTTGAATATGTTTCTTTGCATTTTTAACCTAATTTTCTTTCTCTGAATGCTTTTTTGTAACTATTTTGTATATTCTGTTTTATAATGAGTGGGTAGACTTTACAGTTTTGTGCTGTGCGGCCTGCTAATCAGTGCAGTCTGACAGTTGTCATCTAACCTGCAAACTATTATGGGATTCCCTAGTGAGGAAAGAATTGGTATCTCTATATGATAACATTAGCCCTTCTCAGTTCCTGTACTTAACTTTTTTTTTTTAGTACTTTTCTTTGTGAAATGGTGAGAATTTTGCCCAGAATGTGTTAATTTAAAAAATGAAATTAAGTAGACATGATATATAAGTAAATTATCTATTTTTTTTAATTGCAAAGTAATAATAAATCAGGAAATTGATAAAGGGAAACATCTGAGCCAGTTTAACAAATGCAAAATCAATTCTAACTAGTCTATCAAAGGAGAAATTGTTAAGGGTTTAAGTGTAGTATATTTATATTCACATTCTGAGAATATTTGATACATGAAATTTTATGACTTTTCTTTCATGACTTCCACTGTATTATTTGTATTCTTATGAAGTATATTGTCTATAAAGGCTTAAAATTAACTGACTTCTGGTGAAATCTGTTTTTCTTTTTTCTTAAGTAGCAAGTTTTTGTGTGTTTTTTGTTTGTTAGTTTGTTTTTTTTTTTTTTTTAAGAGACTATCTCTCTGAGTTGCTTAGAGCCTTGCTAAATTGCTGAGGCTGCTTTGAACTCTCAGTCCTCCTGTTTCAGCCTCCTGAGCTGCTGGGATTATAAGTTTATTTGTTTACTTTTTTCTTATAAGCAAGTTTTGTAAGGTTGTGGTTCAAATACATTTTAGAATATCACGCTTGATGTTACATGTAATGGAATTAATCTTCTTTTAATGAAGTTGGTATTTTTCTCTTTTTTAAATTTCCTGCTAAATAAGTTAAATAATTTTGTAATAGGGAAGAAAACAGGGAGAATATCTGGATCTTGACTTGAAGTAATGGTAAATGACAATTTATAACATTGATACAGCTCTCAAATAACTTGCACAGTTAAGCCACTTATAGCCTGCCATGATAATCTCTCCCAATGAAAGGAAGTTAAAATTTAATTTTACTTATGGTTTGTTTATATATGATAAATTTTTAAAAACTATATGATAACCCTTACTTTATAGGGTTATCTAAGTTAATATGAATTTCTTTGGTTTAGAAAAATTCCTGTTTGTTAGAAATTGTGTGTTTTAACATAGGTGTTGTAAATTTTGCACTTAGTTTTTAAACAAATCTAGGAATTTGTTTTCATCATACAAAGTAGACAAGATGAATAGAAATTATATCACTACTATCAAGTACTTTCTTTTTTATGACACTTTTTTTTTGTATATTCTGAAAATTTGTTGCTTTAAAATATTTGTTGCTTTAAAAAATGTCCTTCACCATAGACAATTTGTGAAGCACTGTGATAGAGCCCAAATGAGTGTTTTCTTAATAACTGTCTTGAAATATTGGGTTTATGAACATTACTCACTAATGTAAATGGAATTAAGAGCCAAATTCAGCGGTGGAGAGATCCACAATTAATTAGTTCTTCTCTTCTAAAAAATATTTCTGATGTAGATGATGTATTTCTTATAACTTTACAAATGTTTTCCAGAAAGGATCTTAACCTCCTTTAATAAGAGAAATGAGGTTGTAAGGGGGATTGATAGGGTAGGAATAGGCAGAAGGAATGATTCATTTCTTTTTGTACACACATCTTAAATTCTGATTGCATTTCTAATTTCTTATTCCCTTAGGCAGAAATATTTAATCCCTATGGTGGGGAGGGTCTTGACATAGTCAGAATCCTTTGTTGAAATGATTTTGGCTACACTGGGAACATATCTGTGGTAGGAATACAAAGTAATTAAAATAAGATTGAATTTTTAAAACATTTAGGTCCTCAAAAGTTTGTAAAAATAAATGCTTTTACTTTTTCTTCCTGTTTAAAAAATAAATATATTTTTGGAGTAGGGTCTTAAGAATTAATATTATTTAATTCTTATCTTTGGTACTTAGTAGTTAAGTATGGTATTTGACAAACACTTAAAAAGTACAGAAAATTTAAAAGTAGTTCTTTTGATAATGATTAATTCTGATCAATGTAGAAATTATTTTCTTATATGTCAAGGGACAAACATTGCTCTTTTTACCAGAATACAAATTTTTACCCTATTTTGATTTTAGGCATTTAACACTATTGTAATGACTTAATATTTGTGCTTAGTGAGTTCTCCTATTTTAATAATTGAAAAATTTATTCATCAGTTTTTAAGATGTTGTTCTTGCCAACTTGATGTTATTTTGCTATCAATTCATAAGCCTGTTGATATTCTCCATGAAAACAGTGGCAATTCTGAGGTCAAAAGTTAAGCAAACCAAAAAAGTTTTATTTCTACGTTGTTTTTTCTTTATAAAATACAACTTATTTTGAATTTGACAGATTTTTAAGTGAGAGTCTGTATGCTTATTGATTTTTATTTTTTAAATAAAGGAGCAATTCTGTTATCCTCTTTTACTAAGATTTATTCTATTCTAAATGCATTTTTAAAGTTGTTATTCTCATATTTAAGGTAAGTAAATGTTATTTTTTCTACTTGTAAATATTTAGCTATGATAATTTTATCATGATGTATTATTCTCTCCCATCCCACTACTTGTTTTAAAATATAGATTAAATCAGATTTCTTTGAACTATTATCAAATCATCACTTGGACAGTCAGTCTCGGTGGAGCAAAGTAAAAGACAAAGTAGAAAGCGATCCACGCTACAAAGCAGTGGATAGTTCATCAATGAGAGAAGACCTTTTCAAACAGTACATTGAAAAAATAGCCAAGGTAACCATTGTGTTTACTTGTTTGTTTGTTTTTTTTTTTTAAGTTATACATGACAGTGGAGTGTCATTGTGTTACTTGTACCATTATAACTGAATAATAATTCTTAACTATTTAAACGGTATGTTTTGTGGGGGAAGTTGGAAATGTTGGTATTCTTAACATAAAAATCTGGTAGTTGATTTGGGAATGATACTGGTTAAAAACTAGATTCAAGTGTTTTTTTTTTTTTTTTGGCAAGCTAATTATTCTATGAAACCATATTTTGATGGAGTTGGTGAGAAAAATAATATAATTTTACTTTTACAGAATTTAGACTCAGAAAAAGAAAAGGAACTTGAAAGGCAAGCCCGCATTGAGGCAAGCCTTCGGGAAAGGGAAAGGGAGGTTCAAAAAGCTCGTTCAGAACAAACAAAAGAAATAGATCGAGAGCGAGAGCAACACAAAAGAGAAGAAGCTATCCAGAATTTCAAGGCTCTTCTGTCTGACATGGTATTTGTTAACCCCCGCCCCCTTCTAAAGTACTGGATATCAGAAATCTGTTATATTGCCTAATTTTGAACATTTAACATTCTTTGACTACAAGAGATAATTTGTTGTTTACAAAGCTTTAAAAATCAAATACTTGGTATTAGCACTGTAGAATAGGGAAATTAGTTATTTAACAAATTTGGAAATGTAGATGTTTTGCATATATGAAAATTCATAATTGTTTGGTCTCAAAATTTTTTAATTGTTGATGAAAGCCATCTTAATTACTCACTTACCTGCCATAGTAATAATTGGCCTTTTTTCTTGATGATTTAGGGTCATCATTGTGATGATCAATTATTGTACATGTAGATGGTATGAGATGTAGGACTGAAGGTGTACTGACCCCAGGAGATACCCTGAAACTTTCTTGAAATCTTCTGCCTTACCTCTTAGGGTTGTTGAGGTATGTAGGGTTTTTTGTCCCTACACTGATGCCCCCCCCCCCAGACTGCTATTCTGTATAAATATACTCTGTTATATTTTGCCTTCTCCTTGTCACCTGATTCATGCACTTCTTTTCTGTCTTTAAATGGGACTCTTTCTATTATTCTTTTGCTGCTTCTAACTTTTCTTTTTTCCATGTTCTGGACAATTCCAGTAGTTTTGAAATTTCTCTCTCTTCCTTTAACATTTCTTCAAGTTTATCTACTTTATTGCTATCCTAGAAATCTTTGTGCATGGAACACTTGCCTAGCATGCACAAGGCCCTGAGTTCGCTCCAGAACACACACACACAGACACACACACACACGAAAAGCAGATCTGATTTTGTTATTCTCCTAATTACTTGCAGGAGGTGAAGGTTCTCTGTATTTACAGCAGGTCAAATGCAGCTCTTTAGCATAATATGAAATGCAGTTCTTTCCTTGATTTTCCCCACTTTATCATCTTTGCTTTCCTCAGTTGTTCCTTGAGTTCCAACATTGCTAAACTGTCCTCTAATGACCCATACCATCATACCATTGTTTTATAGCAATCCTTTCATCAAGAATGCTTTCAAACTGTTCCTCCTACAGTGACACACTTTCTCATTCTTTAAGAGTGCACACAAATCTCTTCTGTGAGGCTACTCTCTGTCCGGCAGGTAGATTTAATCTCATTGTTCTTTTTATCATCCTTGTGATTAGCATACACATTGTAGCATTTACTACATGTAATTATTTGTTTACGTGTTTGTCCTTAAAAAAAAAGTGTACTCAGTAACATCTCATTTTGTAGTTCCAGTGCTAAACACAGTATTTATCTGGCACATATTTAGATTTTTGATAAACAATGGCTGAATATGCATTTGTAAATATTTCTTTCCTATCTTTTTATCTTTTCACTCTCCCATATTGGATATTATTTTTATTTGTCAGATCATACTTGTATACACTTATGGAGCACACTGTAATCTTACTGTGTTTATATAATGTAGAATAGTTAAATCAAGCTAAATAACATAACCATCACTTTGCATAATCATTTCTTATGTTGAGACATTTCAAATTTATAGTTGTTTTCAATATGTAATACAATATTATTAACAAGTCACCCTGCTGTGCAGATTTCAAAACTCATTCTTGCACTGTCTAAAACTTTGTACCCTTTGCCCACTAAGTCCCCATTATCTTCCCCATTCTTTACCACTCCTTTCTGTTGTCTCCTGTGAGTTCAACTTTTTTAGATTCCACATTTAAATAAGATCATATGGTTTTTGTCTTTTCTCTGCCTGGCTTATTTCACTTAACAGTGTTCTAGGTTTACAAATGACAGGATTTCATTTCTTTTAAAGGCAGAATTACCATTATGCGTTTTATATATTTGCATGTATCTGTTATATTTATTTACATAGATATTATATTTCTTATTCTTCACTGATGAACACTTAGTTATAATGCTGCAGTGAATACTTGGGAGAGTTGTTCTCCCTTCAACATGATGATTTTAGTTACTTTGTATATATACCCAGAAAGGGGATTAGTGAATCTCATGGTGGTTTTGGTTTTAGTTACCTGAGGAACTGCCTATGCTAATTTACATTGTCACCGACAGTGTATGAAAGTTCCCATTCTCACTAAAAGACTTCTTTCATCTTTTTGATAAAAGACATACTTAGGACTTTGTGGTAATACACATCTGTAATCCTAGCCTAGGAGGCTGAGGCAGGAGGATCACAAGTTCAAGGCCAGCCAAAGCAACTAAGTGAGGCCTTAAGCAACTTAGTGAGGAGACCCTGTCTCAAAATAAAAAATAAAAAAGGGCTGGGTATATGGCTCAGTTGTAAAGTACCTCTGGGTTCAATCACTAGCACACGTAGACACACACAAAAAGTCATACTTAGGTATGAGGTAATATCTCACTGTGGTTTAAATTTTCATTTCTTAAAATGATTAGTGATGCT
Organism: Marmota marmota marmota; assembly: GCF_001458135.2. NCBI lineage: Eukaryota > Metazoa > Chordata > Mammalia > Rodentia > Sciuridae > Marmota > Marmota marmota. The sequence goes on from NW_026000026.1 coordinate 77,311,691, forward strand.
GAGCATTTTTTCATGTTCCCTAATGGCCATTTGTATGTCTTTTGAGAAGCGTGTGTTTATGTCCTTTGCCCATTTTTTAATCTGGTTATTTTTTTTTTTCTTGTTGAGTTCCTTGAATACCTTAATATTTGGATTATTTATCCAACTGTGGTTTGCATTTATTTTTTCACATTTTGCACATTGTTTTTTAATTTGTTGTTTCTTTTGCTGTGAAGTTTTTAGTTTGATTCAATCCCATTGGTTTGTCTATTTTTGTTTTTGTTGTTAGTGCTTTCAGGGTTATATCCAAAAAATAATTGTTTGGACCAGCGATGTAGAGCTTTTCCCCTACGTTTTCTTCTCTGAGTTATAACAGTTTCAGGTGTTCTGAATTTTGAGGTTTTTTTTTTTAATAAATGATGTGAGACTGGCATCCATTTTTATTTCTCTGCATGTGTGAATATTCAGTTTTAACTAGTACCAATTATTGGAAATAATTGTCCTTTCCCTGTTGTCTGTTCTTGATACTTTTAACTATAAATGCATGGGTTTATTTCTGGGACTTTTTGCCCTGTTCCTTTGGTTGATGTGCCTGTTATTATGCCAGTACCATGTTGCTTGGGTTATAGTTGCTCTATAATATATCTTGAAATCAGGGAGTATGATGACTCCAGCTTTGTTCTTTTTGTTCAAGATTGGTTAGCTCTTATGAGTCTTTTGTGGTCTCATGAATTTGAAGTATTGAAAATAATACTGTTTTTGCAAAAAATAACATTGGAATTTTGATGAGGATTGCCCTGAATCTGTAGATCACTTTGGGTAGTGTGTACATTTAACGATATTAATTCTTCCAATCTGTGCACACAGGATTTTGTTCAACTTATTGTGTTTTCTTCATTTTTTTCATCAGCATTTATAGTTTTCAGTATTTAGGTTCTTCTTCCTCAGTTAAATTTATACCTAAGTATTTTCTTTTTTGTTAGTTTGTTGTTAGTCTGTGAAAATGCTACTAACTTTTAATGGAGATTTGTATCCTACAACTTTACCAAATTTGTTTTATCAGTTTAATAGTTTTTAGGTGGAGTCTTCATCTAGATCATACTATCAACAGACAGACAATTTTACTTCTTCCTGTCTTGTTGGGATATCTTTTATTTCTCTTGCCTAATTGCTGTGGCTAGGACATTCTGCTGAATGTAGTAGTTGAAAAGGAATGGTGAAGAGTGGGCACATTGTCTTGTTCCTAATCTTAGAGGAAAAGTTTTCAACTTTATATGGTTGGGTATGATGTTAGCTCTTGGTTTGTCTTATAAGGTCTTCATTGTTTTGAGATATATTTCTTCTATAACTAATTTGTTGAGTTTTTATTGTGACAGTTATTTTGTCCAATGCTTTTTCTGTTATCTATTGATGATCATATCATTTTGTTAATATGGTATTTTATAGTTAATTGATTTTGTTATGTTATCTTGTCTTTTTGACTCCATTATGTCTTGCTTATGCTTGGAAGAGTTCTAGTAGGTAGTTGATAAATCTAAATTTGAGCTCAAGATTTATTGTGTTGCTTTTTTTTGAGATCTTTGGTATTCTAAGAATACAAATTAATGCCACATATTTGTAAGGTATTAGTACCTAACTACTGTTTAAAGTTCTTACAGATTATGTTTGATGGGAGATAATGTCTCATCATTTTTCCCCACCTTCCCGATTCCTAAATATGTATTTGATAGCTTAGGTGAGCAGTGGGGAGGTAAGAATTCTGGCTTAAAGTATGCTTTTAGTGATTTATTAACTAGGAGTTATCCTAAGCTTTTTTTTCTTTATCATTGGCAATACACATTGCTTATTTGTTAATTAAATTTGTGGTACTCAAGTGTCTTGAACTAATTAACTTGCTAAAAGTTCTATTTAAATGGCCTTTTAACACAAGATTCACTTTTAATCTATTAAAGGAATATATTTTTCAGAAATTGTTACCTCTTAGTTTCTGAATGTGATTTTACCTTTTTAAAATGGATTATCATTCCTCAACTAAATAATTGGCCTCTTATTGTTGAAATATGAAAAGTCCATTTGGTATATATATATATATATATATATATATATATATTCTCTGTGTTTAGGTACGTTCTTCAGATGTGTCATGGTCTGATACTCGGAGGACCCTCCGAAAAGATCACCGCTGGGAATCTGGATCCTTATTGGAAAGAGAGGAGAAAGAGAAGCTTTTTAATGAACACATTGAAGCACTCACCAAAAAGAAAAGGGAGCACTTTAGGCAACTTCTGGATGAAACCTCTGCGGTGAGAGTCTCTATTTTTCCTATCTTTCATCTGGATGAATCTTCCATATTTCAAAAGTAAAACATTGATATGATCTTTAGTGTCATGGTCTTTAGACCTATTACTGGAATCCATAGTTTTTATGACACTCTCCTGATTTTTTTCTCTTTTGAATATGTTATAGCATTCTTACTATTTAGAAATTACTTCTTTTTGCAGTTTTCAAATTCATAACTGCTCCCGTACTAATAATTCAAATTGTCCTTAGTTGTGTGTGATCAGTGATCCCTCCTGATTATAGATTTAGTAAATTCCTTCTTTGCTCCATTTTCAATTTGGTACTATGGCCCCTTGTTTGGCAGTTTGTACCCTTTGTTATCCAGGTTTTGTTCCTGTTTATCTGCTCTCTTTTTGGTGATGGTTTCTTCAGAAGTTATGATGTTTGCCCATGTAAATACAGGGTTTGCAGGTGATTGTCTTAGGCCACCTTGAAAGTATGGCCATGAAAATAACTCTTGTGGCAAGCCAACAAAAAGAAATTGCATTAAAGCTGCTTCCCTGTCCCTAACTAGTCCAGTTACGCTTGGGCATTACAAGAGATCGCAGGTCAGTGTGTAATATTATGTACCATATGTGCTGCAGTTTGACCCCCTAAATAAAAGTGAATTGTATTTATGTTATTTATTCACTTGTCTTTTCAAAGATTACCTTAACATCCACATGGAAAGAAGTTAAAAAAATCATTAAAGAAGATCCTCGGTGTATTAAGTTCTCTTCTAGTGACAGGGTAAGAAGATTTTGTCTGGGATTTACTGTCAGTTTATACATATTGATTGGGTACTTAATCAGCAGCACTAGTTTATTTTTTATTTTTTAAGAGACTCATAATTTTATTGCCAAGTTTCAGGGAGGGGAGTTCCAATCTGCCCCAGTATATTAATATCTTGACCAAAATGAAGTTGATGGTTTTAAGTCAGTTTCAATTGTATGAAAAATGAATCTGAATTTTAAATTCATTTTTTTTTCATATTAAGAAGGCATTATCTAAAGTTAAATTATATTTCTTAGAGGTAAACTTGTGTTTTGCAATCATAAAGATTTAATGAAGCTATGGTTTTATTTTACATTCAAGTCCCACTAGATAGACCTATTCATGGCAGTTGATATCAAGATATCAAAACACCTGACTTTTTAAGCCACGCTAACAGAACATTACAATGAGATCCTGAGTTCTTGTATGTTCCAGAGACTTTGCAGTACAGAAAACTCTCAGAAGTTTATAAAAACTGAGCCCTTTTGTCATGCGCTCTGGCTCTAGTATAGAAAACAAATTCACCTAAAGTTTAAAATAGTGTATGATGTTAAGAAAAGTATTCCTCACTATTTTTATCCCTTGACCCTTTATGTGTTCTTTCTTCCCATCATTCCCTTGCCTGGTTGGTTTCTTTAGGTCTGGTATCTAAAAACCCATAGATCTAATATTCTTCCCCTTCATACTCTAGTAAGTTGGATTTTCATTAGCTGGACCACAAAATATACATGACTGGGAAAGAGTTGTAGACTGATTAAATTAGAAACCCACTCCCAGTTTCCAACTTACCTGTTTAGAATTGGTAGTAAGGCCCTTTTTTACTAGAAAGTTAAATGCTCAGTGTAAGTCATTTGTAAGTTCTGAGTGTTTCCTTATACTTGATGTATACATAAATTATATCCTATTAGTGTCTTTGTGCTTTAAGATATGTCAGTAGGAAATGAACACTTAAGCCTTCATCTCTTTATTTTTAAAAAGATTTTTACAAAACTCTTGAGGTTGTTATGAATATTAAAGGAGATGTTTGTAAAATGCTTGGCAGTGTAGTGCTTCATGGTTTCTTATTCTTGCTTTTTAAAATTTTTTGCCTTAATATGCATTGCAAATTGTACACTTCAGTGAATTTTATAGGACCTGGAATGTATTTGATAGTCTTTTTGACTTTTTAATTTTATTACATGTGTTAACATGTAATTAACTGGTTTAATGAATAATTAATGTTCATTTTGGAAGTAGTCCCCCCACCCCCAAATGATCTCATTTTCTTTGTGTGTTTTTTTTTTTTTTTTCCAGAAAAAACAAAGAGAGTTTGAAGAATACATCAGAGACAAGTACATCACAGCTAAAGCTGACTTTAGGACACTTTTGAAAGAGACCAAATTTATAACATATAGGTGCGTGTATTGAAATGTTTCATATCGACAGTCATTGTCTTTACTAGTCTTTACTCTAACGGCCAAAGCATACTTTGCATTCACACACATGTTGACATTATTAATTTTTAGGAATAAGAAGATGCCAACTTTTATACAAAGCCAAACAGAGTCCATATATACTGTACTTTTTTCCTCCCCCCCCCCCTTTTTTTTTTTCGAAGAAAGGGCCCAGATGTCAATTCTTTTTTTGGTGTTACCCACCCCATCCGGTTTTTAAACATACTTTTGTTTTTACCTTTCACTGCTTTTTTTTCTTTCTTTCTTTTTTTTTTTTTTTGAGATGTTATCCTCAACTTTATAGAA
>NW_026000026.1:77316526-77444569 GCF_001458135.2 Marmota marmota marmota
GTGAGAATTGAATCCAGAGGTGCTTTACCACTGAACTTCACCACTAGCCCTTTTTATTTTAAAACAAGGCCTTGCTAAGTTGCTAAAGCTGACCTTAAACTTGCAATCCTCCTGCCTCAGCCTCCCCAGGTGCTGGGATTGCAGGTATGAGTTGCTGTGCCCAGCAGATATGGTGCTTGTCTACAGACTCTGAAAAATCATTTTACCCTGAGCTACTGTTAAGGTCGGACTTCCTTCCTATAAAAAGCCCCATCATTCCAAGTGGTGATTTTGAAAAGATGATTCAAGACACAGTTTAAGTTTCCAAAAACTATCTGAAGTCAAACATAATTGTCTTTATTTCTTTACAAGTTAAAATGTCAAACACTGAAAGTTTACATCCTATATTTTCTAAATATATAGTGAACATAAAAACCTTTATTCAAATGGTTCATCACAAACAATTTTAATGGTGACTTTTTTTGTATAACTTAGTATCACAAAACAATATTTTGGGTTCTTGGGTTAAATTATACTTTAACATGAAACTTTCAAGTAAAATTTGGATTGAAGCAAATAAAAACAGTTCTACCTTTTGTGTTAAAAAGCAAACTATGATCATTTATTAGGGGAAAAAAACATCCCCAAACCCACAGATTGAACATTAAAAAACAACAGTATTTCTTTGCATAGCATATTCTTTTTTTAAGTATTTTTTGTTGTAGATGGACACAGTATCTTTGTTTTTATTTATTGCACAGCATATTCTTAATATTTCTGATTTTCCATTGCTCGCTTTATTTTCCCCCCTCAATAAAAATACCAAAGAATTCCATATGAAAGTAATGATCTATAAATGTCCTTTTTGTATTTAAAAGGGGAAGAAGTGTGTCATAATTATTATGTTTTACTGAATATGATGTTTTACTATAAAATGAACAGTTACTGCCTATTTAAATTTTGCTGTTATGTCTAGGAATACAGATTTGATTTTTATTGCTTTTCATTATTTATTATACTTGTGATTTTTATTTTCTATTATCAGCCAATTTGTCTTTTCATACTTTTTTCACACTTATTACTTGATTATTTTTATAACTTAGAAGCCCTACAATATTTTAAAAGTTGAGTAGGTTTCTGGATAAGTGTTTAGGGGTAAAATTAATACCTTTTAACAAGAAAGTTTACTACCTCCATCCTTTATATTTGAGGCTTGCCTTTAATTAATGGTTAATAGCTATGTGACTGTATCTTATAGTTTATCATGGGATAGGGAGATACTGGGAAGAACAGATTTCTGTTTTAAGAAAAATAACTTTCAAGCAGTTTGGAAGGGAAGGAAGGTTGTTTTTTTAAAAAATATATTTTTTCCATATCACAATATAGGATGTCATGTTAGGCTCCTAAAATTCTCAGACTTTATAGCTAAAGACCCATTTAAGTGGCTTTAAAAAAATCATTGAAGAAGACTTTATAGTATACAGAAAAGTTTAAACTTACTTAAACTTTGCCAAAAATAGCTATGGTTTGAAATTAACCCAGAATTGGGATAAGGTTGTTTCCTTATTTGTTAACTTTGATTGGGAAAATTAACATGGATTTTCATTAAGTAAAATTTACTCATTGTGTTAGAGAAAGCTCTTAAGTGGAAGTGGATCTTGAGCTTTGGTTATGTGAAATAAAAATTGATGACATTAGGGCCAGCAGGTTTAGGAAGAAACTGAATATGAATATATATACGGCTCAACCTTTAACAGACAGAAGCTCAATTTCAGCCAGCACAGTACAGAGCTGGTTCTAAGGTGCACATAATAGAAACATTCACTGTGAACAAGTGACTAAATAGCTTAACTATGTCATCACTTTGGCAGCAGCTTCTTTATACTAAACACTTTACATGAATTTTTTGGACTTCCAGGTTATAATTCTGAAGCATAAATATTACATAGTGTTTTACTTACCAGATTGCACATTTTGAAAATGCAGAAGGATTTTTGTAATTCTTAATGGCTAATAATTTTGTATGGTAAAGTCAGCAGTATTAATAAGCAGCAGTACAAGTAAATACAATAACCATAATTCATTTTTCTTTGGAACTTTATTTATCACAACCCTCTGTCTCTTGATCTTCATGTTCCCAGGGGATAGGATCGTTGTCTTGTACAGAAGGGACAGTGTCCCTCTCAATCCAAAACTGCTCTACATCAGGGAGGACTGGAATCTCTGCCTTCTCCATTTTCTCTTTACTGGAGTTGGGAGAGTCAGGTTTCTCTTTCTTTGGAATGGATGCTGAGGTCTCTGGGGATAGAATCTTGTCAGGAAGAACCTCCAAGTTACCAACTGGTGTTTCCTGAGTCTCAGAGGCTCTTGGGGGATTTTGGGTTACCATCCATTTCCATAAGCCTTTCAAACCTTCCCTGAATTCTTCCAACATCACTAGAAAAATGAGAGGATTTGCTGAAGAAATGGAAAACATTAGGACTTGAGACAGGGCTATGAAACCCTGTGGTGGGCTTGAGCCTCCAGCCTTCAGATGCCATACCCATAGCCATGCTATCCATTCAGGGAGCCACAGAAGAGCAGAGGTGATAGCAATGCTGAACAGCATCACTGTGAGTTGCTTTGAACGCATCTGGTTTCTAAAATTTTGAGTCTTAGTTCCTCGGTTTTTACATTGACTGTAAGCTCTCCAGAAATAAAAGCTGGCCAGAAGTAATGGAAGGCAAAATACCAGGAGAGGGTAGAGCTTACCAAACATTGACATGAACTCTTCGGCCACAGCTGGTATATCCATGAGGCACATTTCCACACCTGCGTGGTGCCTGGTATTGCTGAAGAACCATTCTGGCAGGGGTAGCAGGCTAGCCACAGCCCAGATGGCTACCAGCACTGAGCAGATGGTGCAGCTGTGGACACTTACTTGTTTGGCTGGGTCACTTGCATACATGTAGCATACTTTGGCCACTGCAACAATTGTCAGGCTCTTGGCTGCCATGCACATGTGGATGAACCAGTCAGACGACTTACAGACAAACCAACCTAGATCCCAAACACCTTTGGAGTATGCTGTAGCTCTAACAGGTGCTGAAAACAGCAGGAGAGAAAGATCAGCCAGGCTGAGGTTCAGAATCAGGGAATGAATCATGGATGGCTTTCCCTTCCAAGCACTATGAAGGAGGGTGCCAATCACACACACGTTCCCTACGAAGCCCACCAGGCAGACAGCCACCAAGAGAGCTGGGATGATGGTCCTCCAGTCCTTGGAGTCAGAGGGCAGGTACCCTCCAGCAAAATGGAGGTAAGCAAAGGACATATTCATGATGCTGGAGTTGGAGTTGGCAAAGGCAGCTGCCAACATCACCTTCTCCATCCAGTTCCTCCTTAGGAAGTTAGCTCATTTAGGTTTGTCTTCTGTCTCCGCTCTTCTGCATAGGAAATAAATTCTGTCGTCAGTGTCAAATGACACCTTTGGACCCTCCTCCTCGCTTGTTTCCCAAGAACAGAATGTGGAAGAAGGCTGGTTGCTAAGCTCTTCTCTGCTGCATGCCTTATACCTGTGCCTGCACCAAATGACAGGCAGCAGCAGCAGCAGCAGCACACACAGTTGCTGCTCATTAGCAAGTCTAATACCAAATAGCAGCCCTGTAGAGTAATAAAAATATAATGCTTATAAAAGATAAATGAGAAGAACATACACGTAAGTGGGATTTGTTCCTCGGGGCAGGGAGTTGGGGGAGAAGCGGGGAAAGATCACTAAAGCCAGTCAAGGCAATTATTATTTTTTAATTGTTTTTTGTTTTTTAGTTGTAGATGGACACAGTACCTTTATTTTTATTTATTTTTATGTGATGCTGAGGATCAAACCCAGTGCCTCACACATGCCAGGCAGACGCTCTACCACTGAGCCATAACCCCAGCCGCATTCAAGGCACTTATTTTCAACGAGCTTGTTTCTAAAATTTTGAGATCTACAATTCAGTAAACACTACATCTGAACCAAGTCCTTTATATTCAAGCATGCCTCAGAATCCCCTGGATAGCCTGATCCAGTAGGTCTGTACTCGGACCCCCAAATTGACATTTCTAACAATTTCAAATGCTTCCTTGCTTCTGGTTGGGAGACACACTTGGAGAGCCAGTTTTAAACAGAACCAATGCTGCTGCTCCTTCCCTCTTTGCAGAGATCTGCTTCCTTGTTACCCTACCCTCAACACCCCTTTGGTCCTGTCAACAGCTTGCTGATATCAAGCACAGCTGGGTAGTGAAAAAAAAATGGGAAAAAGTCCTATTAAATCTAATTATGGTTGACTCAAGTTTAGTCTATTGTGGGTTTTTTAGAGGTAATCGCGGAGCTTGGAATTAGAGGTTTGCTTACTAATGAGGCTTTTCAAAAAGTGATGGTGATAAAGACAACCACATGATGAATTAAGCTGCTTTTCAGAGAGAATTCCTAAAAGATTAACCAAGACGAGAAATAAAAGAAAAATCAATAATTTCTATGTTGAAGGCTTTTTAAGAGATTTAAAAGAAAATGACATTTAAAGTTGGGAAAAGAAAATTTTTCAGATTAAATAATTCTGGAACCAGTCTGAAATTGGAAAGTGTTACAAGGCAGTGGACACTCTGGGGAGGACTAGATGAGCTAACATGGTTCAAAGGAAGGGGCAGAGTTGAAATGAAGACACCTTCCACCCTAAGCGTGACTGAATCAGAAGTGCTTTTAGTGTGATCCAATGGAGATGGTACTGGACTAGTCGTCAGACTCTGAATTCTGGTAATTTTGCTCTCACCAGTTCTTCTCAGGAAAGGAAAGGAAAGGAAAGGAATGACATTTTAAAATTCCTCTAAACCCTGATCTCAGTGATAAGTCTGACCAATAAAGCTACCTACTGGAGAAGCTTCAGTGGTGCTGGGTTTGTTCGATTTGTTTCCTTTCCCTTTTTCTCTGGGAGGTAGAACTATAGCTCTGGCTCTTGTGGACTTAGAGGGATGGGGTGTGGTGGAGAGGTAGTCATTACAAATAGGCATAAAGGATCTTTTTTGGGATGATGGAAATGTATAACTCTAAATTTACTGAAACCTTAAATTGTATACCCAAATATATTAATTTGTGATATGTAAACTATACCTCAATAAAGCTTTTTTCAAAAAACTGCATGAAAGCCTGGTCTGCTTCCACACTCGTGCTATATGATCCTAGCAACTCTGCAGCTCCCTACCCCCGAAGCCTAAGCTGGGTCTCATGCTGCTTTTCCTAATAGGGGATACTACCTGCCATGATGTTGCCAAGAGACAACCCGTGGAAATTGTGAAGCAGTAATAAAACAACTAAAAATTTGGGCCATAGACATTTTTTTTAAAATTCTACTTTATACTGAAAGAATTTATATTTAAGTAGCAAGGGACATCAGTCAGCTTAATCTCAAAAGAACCTAGATAGAGCAATTTGTGGTCAGTCTTATAACTGGTTTCTGGTAAAAGCAGAGCTAAATGTGAACGTGGTGTTACCAACACTGGGCAAAGTTTGCCCTATAGCTTAGTTCCAGAGAAGGGCTAACAATCATGACAATCTTTTTTGAGTGCATCCTAAGAATCAGTCTCTGTGCCATGTGTTTCAGGCATTTAGCTCCTCATGACAGCTCCCGAAGAGGGTATGATTGTATTCTCTATTTGCACAGATGATGACAATGAGATATATAATAGCTTGCCTGTGGGTCAGTACTACACAGCTAGTAGATGACTGAGTTGAGTGGGAACCCCAAGAGTCCAGAGTTGGGTTTCAGAGCTGTTTATAAGCTGTTTGCTATCCTGCCCAAACAAAGAAATTGTGGGATATTGTTCTTTAAGTAACATGATCCTCAAATTAGCAGAGTTCAACCAATAAAAATTGAGCCTTCTGTCATGGGCGAGAAAAGCTCACGCTTTTCTTTCAGTGAATATGTATCGGGCCATTCTTGTGCTAGGTGTGATGCTAACCCTGAGAACCCAGAGTGGAAGAAGAGTCCTCTTTTTTAAGGAGCTACAATCTAGGGGGCAGAGACAAATCTCAGGGACAATGAAAATTGTCATTGAAGAGTCCTGGCTGCTATGGATGCCTGGAGGAGAGCATCTGACCCACACCAGGGGTTGGAGGGGTTGGGGTTGGGAGGTTGGGGGAGAGCCTGGAAAGTCTTCTTGGAAGAAGTGATATTGGAGCAGAGAACTTAGCCATGCACTTTCTCACTCACTTCTGCCAGTACCTTTGTGGAGCTTATCATTGCTATGTATTCAGCAACTCTGTTTAGCACACCAGAAAACAGCTGCTGCTTCTCAGAGAGGTTGTTCAGTGCTGCACAGTGTTCTTCCATCTCTGAGGGTGAACCTCTCCAACAACCCACAGGTGTTCAGGCTTTGAACTCCTCGTGGAACACATTGAATCAGGCTGGGCTTCACGGACCAGCTGCAGTTTGTTAGCCTGCTGGAGAGCTTTTAAAGCATGCTCAGTTCTGTCTCTGTGGGTACTCACAATTTGGCACGCAGTTTTTTCACTACCACCCACAATATTAATGAAAAACCGTGAGTATGGTTACTGTTTTTTCCTTTGCTGACTATTGTACTTTGTTGAGTCTCCTGTTCTGTCATCTCCTGATTGTGCTTCTCTTTTTGGACCACAGTTGCTTTTGTGGAGTATCTTTTGCTGCGGGACCTTCCTTAGTGACATTCCCATTATCTAATGTCTGGTATTCCAGAGTGTCGGTCCAGGCTAGAGGTGTGAGCAGAGCAACAGTTCATCTCTGAGGTAAGTGAGTGGGTATGACTGGGTCTGAGACCTCATCTTGCTTTTGTTGTTGGGGAGAGCCAGGGACTAAAAGTTAGAAGACCTCAACCCTATCTTTGAAAAATGAGACTATTAAATCAAAAAAGGTCATTTTGGATTAGAGTCAAAACCTCATTTTCCAGTTTGGAGACAGTTATTTGTCCTTTGGAAGATGGCTTGACACAAGCTGGAGTCTTGGATGCCAGGTGGACGGACTTGGTTTTTCTTTCACCCTATCCTATTCTCTGGCAGGGTTCTTTGTTAATAACTGCCCATTTTGACTCTGGGGAGGATAAAATTTGGACATAAATGTGATGGCTCCTTGGGAAAGCAAAAGGAGGGTAAAAACATGAGGGTGTATCTGCATTGTGCCAGCTTATATAGAACTTAGTCCTATCCAAACATGACTGTGGCTGATATTCTGAGGCATATATTTACTCCTTTTTTCCTTCCCAAGAGTTTGCTTTTATATTATTATGATGCAAATTGTAATTGCAGCCACGATTTTTGTTATAATGTAATGAGGGGCTCCAGTCAACCAAAAATCCCCTAGAGAGAGGTGTCAGAGGTTGATTTATCCACAGTGAAGAATATATGGGGTACTATATTGTACCAGCATGTCTTTTTTAGCAAGTAAAGCATTTAAATACCTTAACAGGCCCAGGATAGTCCTGCTTAGATATAACCAGCCCATCCCTGGCTATAGATGTCTTATTTTTTAGAGTATTATTTGCTGTGGTTTTCTACTGAAAGACATGTTCCATTAATTAGGGGAAAAAATCTAGTTGCCACAACCAACCACCTTGTACAAGAATTTTTTCATTTAAAAAAAAAAGTTTCATTCATGTCATACAATTCATCCATTAAAGTGTACAATTCAACATTTGGTGGATATTACTCTCTTCCTGTTCCCACCCCGATCAGCAACATGCTTGTGGTGGTCTCCTTAGCATGACTAGATCTGTTTCCATGACTACCAAACTCGGCAGGGGGTAAAACATCTTCACGCAGGTGTCCAACATCCCAGGACCAGATGAGTTGGGCAAGGAAGGCAGTGTTCAGAGATCCAACATGAATTTGATTTCTTGGTGGCACATAAAAAAAGCAAAGAATGTTGCTTTCCTTGAATCCCAGACTTCACTTTTTAAAAAATGAGCAAGGCATCTCTTGCCGTCTAGATTTTGCCCTTTTTGTTCACGTTGGGAGAGAAAAAAATTTATTATTGAAACCAGGGGAAACTGAAATAAATCCTTTAGACTTCATCTGCTCTTACTTGCTTTTCTAGACTTAACCTGCTTAACCTGCTTTTAGGTTACTCACTTTTGGTTAACTGTAGATAACACCCCTGATGTGTGCATTATCATGGTAAGGACAGAGGAATGTGATTCATTCACTTTTCCATGCTTCAGCAAATAGATATCCCCAAACCCAATCCTGGGGAGGCAGATTGCTCTCCTGTCTCCTCACAAGCTGCTTCCTGAATATGCTTTCTAATTTGCAAAACTTGTCTTTTCAGTGATTGGCATATTGCACGGTGAGCAAAATAAGCCTGGTGTGGTAACTTTTGGTGTGGGGGGGTGATGGTTCTGGGAGTTGACCTTGGAGTGCTTGCCACACAGGAGTGAGTCCTTATCACTAAGCCATATCCCCAGCCTGGTAACATTTTTAACACGAACAATAATAAATTGCACTCAAATCTTATAAACAAACCAACAACAACAACAACAAAAAAAAACTGTTTTGATGGAGAAGGGAAGCTACAGAATCCGATTCTAAATGTTTCAACCTGGGTGCAAAATGTTTGTCAATTTCTGATAAATGCATTAAAAAAGCTTTTTAAAAAATACTTTTCCTTTCTCATACATTTTCTTGTTAAAATTACAGAAAGTTCTAATTTTCTTCTAAAACTTTTCTACTTTATGCATAACTATCCCCTTGTAATTGAGAAGTCAAAGTATCTAATTTTTACCTTCATAAGTTTTTAAAAAATTAAGTCGAAGTGGTGATGATATTGTGGTTAAAAGAAACTGAGGTGTCCCAGAGGTTGTGACTTGCTCTTCATCACAAAACTGATTTGTTGCTAAACTGAGATAGATCCTGTATTGTGATTCTGGTTTCAGTTCTTCCTATCAGGCCAGCCTCGGTGAAACATAAGTATCTCTTGGGATATTTTCAGGCATTCTGTGTTGGTTTCCTATTGCAGCTGTCTATAGCTTACTACGAATTTAGTAGCATAAATCAATACACCAATCTTATAGGTCTAAAGGTCAGAAGTCCTAAAATCAGTGTATCAGCAGAGGTGTGCTCCTTCTGGAGGCTCTGGGGAGAATCTGTCCACCTCTCTTAGTTTTTCGGGGCTGTCATATTTCTTGGCTGATATCCTCTTTTTCCATCTAAAGCCAGCTGCACAGCATCTTCAAATCTCTCTGCCTTTGGTTTCTGCTTCTATCATCGCCTCTCCCTTCTCTAACCACCCCACCTGCCTCCGTCTTTATAAACAATCCCTGTGATTTTTACTGCGCTTGCTTGGGTAACTCAGGATAATTTCCCCATCTCAAAATCTTTAAGATTTTGGTCAAGTAACATAACAAATACAGGTTCCTGTGTTTAGGGTGTAGACCTCTTTGGGGGAGATCTTATTCTTTCACATATTCTAACAAAATTGTTAATGAATTTGGGAGATACTGGACTAAACAAAATTAAGTAGGATTTCTCTGAATTTTGAGAAAGAAAAATTAGCAGAGATTTTGTTGAGACTTCTATTTTCGAAGCACTTAAATTTTTCATGCATTATCTCATTTCATTCTTAATGACATTGCTAAAGAGTTCTATTTCCATTAAATGAAAAAAAACTGGTTCAAAGTAAAGTAACTCAAGATCACACTGCTATTAACCAACAGCTGGAATGCAAACTGGATGTATCCAGCTGGGCATGATAGTACACAACTGTAATCCCACCTACTTGAAGGGTTGAGGCAGAAGGATTGTGAGTTCCAAGCCAGCCTGGGTAACTCGGGGAGACCCTGTCTCTAATAACAAATTTGGATCTGTCGGATACTAGAATCTCTGTAGAGATTCACAGCATTAATGTTTTAATATGTAAGGCACAGGATTTAGGATCCTGAATTTTCAGATTAATTTAGCTGGGATCACAGCGTCTTGTCAAACAACTTTTTTTAGAACATACATTATGAAACATACTCACTGGCCTCTATGTCACTGTTATTTGAGATTTTTTTGTGATGTAAATATTCTATATTGCCACTATCCAATATGGTACTCATTAGCCATATGTGCCTGTCAAATTCTTCAAATATGAGCAAGATGACTGAAGGAGTGAATTTTAAATTTTTTATACTTTTAATTGGACGGTATATCTCTCTCTGTTCTTCCACCTTTAAAGTTCAAGTCTAGCCTAAGCCTAAGTAGCTACTTTACTTTCATGCATAGTACTGTATTCGGCAACTGGTAGCAAAAGTCATTTGATGAATGTTGAAATCTCTTGAAATGCTTCTGGAAAGGATGTGCTTTTTGTGATGTTAGGTAATAGTAAAGCATTATTTCTGGTGTCATCTGAGTAGTCAATGGGAGTAGTCATTCAACAAAAAAGCCATTCTGAGGTTGTGGAAAAAAATAAGGAAGTGGAACGAAGGTCCTGCCAATTCTTTGAAGTCACTCCGAGGAGACAGGGTGTGCTTCAGTGAAATTACTGCCTGTAATCTTGCATGAGACCATACCATTGGAAATATTGTAGCACAATGGCCAAGTTCATATTGTGGGCTAATGGTGTTCAAACTTACTTTGGCCATGGCAAACTTTTTTTTCAGATAAAATATATAGAAAATATACAGAAAAAAGGGAGCTATATGAATTAAGCAAGTGTTGGTGGAATCATGGTACTATTTTCTGAAGCCCCCTTCAACACCCACTTACTGTTGTGGCCCTTCAGATAATTCTTTGAAACTTTAATAGGGGATATAAATCACAGATAGACTCTAAGTAAATATTTTAAAAACTTAGAGGCCAGGAGAATTCCTGGATTTGTCAGGGAAGGCTGCATAGGAAAGGTTTCTGTTACTTGGGATTGAACCCAGATATCTCTATTTGCATATTTTCAAATACATTTTATATCCATACATAATTTTGAAAGAATCCTACTTATCATTGCAAATTTGCTTTTTCTCTTCATATTATGTCATAAGTAACTTTCTGTGGTATCAATATTGATCTATATTTTTAAAATGGCTAAGTATTCTTTTTCATGTTTGTGAGGGATCGTGTAGAACAGGGAGAAAGGGGTATCCTTTAGGATCTCCTGTCACTGATCTAAGCCAAGTCATTCTCATCAACCTGGAGTGTGTTCTTTACTCAGAACCAGCAATTTTTTTTCAAAAGGGCCATCCTTGCCCATGGACATCCAATGGAATTGTATATCACTGAATTGGCTTTAAAACTTGCTATAGCTTTTCTTTCTTTAATGGTCACGAACATTTTTGTTGTTGTTGTTACTGGGGATCGAACCTAGGGCTACTTAACCACTGAGTCACATCCCCAGCCTTTTTATTTTTATTTTTTATTTTGAAACAGGGTCTTTCTAGGTTACTGAGGCTGGATTTGAACTTGAGCTTCTGGGATTATAGGTATGTGCCACCATGCCCAGCTGATTACTGACAATTTTAATAATTCTATTTCTAAAAGAGAGAGAAGGCAATAGTGAAGTAACATTTTTTTCTTTACTCTTTGCTAAACTATGATTAAAAGGAAACTTTCAACAAGATTTATAAGTTCTAATATTTATTTTTTAAAAGAGTTTTACTCCAGTCTTTGGGGTAGAAAATGAGAATGATGAATCTAAGTCTCCCCTGGATTTGGCATAAGATGATCGTTGAAAAGGCCAACATTGATTTGGCTTAAGCGTTTTCTGTGTTAGGTGGGTATTACATGGATAACTGATTCATACTGAATTTTTCACATCTGTTTTAAGATCTTTTTCTACCCAATCTTAAGCAAAGGAATAATGTCAGTCTCTGCTGTTGAGCTAGCCACTGTCAGCAGATCTTCAGCAGTCTCTGGAAATTACTACTTTTTTTTTTTTTTAATCTTTGTGGTAGGAATACTAAAAAGTGATATTGTGAGGCAATGAGCATATTAGGTTGACAGTGGTAATCATTTCATAAATATGATATTGTACAATTTAAAAATTATTATTATTTTGGGTGCTGGAGATTGAACTCAGGCGCACTCAACCACTAGTCACATCCCCAGTCCTATTTTGTATTTTATTTAGAGACAGGGTCTCACTGAGTTGCTTAATGCCTCACTTAGCTGAAGCTGGCTTGGATCCTCCTGCCTCAGCCTCACAAACCTCTGGGATTACAGGCCTGCATCACTGCTCCTGGCTTAAAATTATTTTTAACAGACTGTACAGTTGTATAAATCATGTTTCAAAATGTATACATTGTGATGTGACTAAATCTATACACTTTGAATATATACCATTTGTTAATTACAACTCCAGAAAGTTGAAAACAAATATTTTAAAAAATTACTATTCAGTTGCCATTATGAAAATTATTATGAGACAATGTCTATGGTTCAACTAGAAATTATAACAGTCAACACTTATGAAGGGGGTTACTAAGTACTAGGGATCTTAAATCCATCTTTCACACAAACCCTAAGATGTAGGTGTTTTCATTGTATCCATCTTCCATATGAAGAGAAGTAATTGATTCCAAATCAGAGAGAGTAAGTGATGGGCCTGGAATTTTGTACCAGGCAGTCTGGCTTTGGCATTTGAACTACAAGGCCTGTCTCCAAACAAAGCCTTCTTTCTGAAAACTGTAACATTAGGGATCAAGTTACCAAAATGAGGTGTGAGATCAGCCACTGGGGAATGGCAGAAATGTGTAACCAAAATGTGGTGGCTCTTTCTTGTTAGAGTATTTATTTCACTTGAATTGTTGACTAGAACCCAGATATCTCAACTAGTGACCTCTCAACAGAAGTCCTACTTTCTGTAAAAATAACCTAGTAATTTGGATACTCTGCCATATATCTCTTCATGCATATTTGTAAATAAATTATATATAGGTATATAATGTTGAGTAGCAAATTTCCACTGTAAATTTGCTTTTACAATCAGCCCTGTGTCTCTAGTTAAGTTCATCCCTCCCTTTCCATTAAAGAGACCATGGGGGTATTTGAATAAGCATTCTTTGGTGGTACGGGGTGGGTACTGGGGATCTGTTTAATCCAGAGGAGCTGTTAACCACTGAGCCACATCCCCAGCCCTTTTTATTTTTTGAGACGGGGCTCACTTAGTTGCTTAGGACCTTGCTAATTTGTTGAGGCTGATTTTGAACTTGTGATCCTCCTGCTTCAGTTCCTGGAGTCGCTAGGATTAGAGATGTGCACTGAGCTTGGCTTGAATAAACTTTTAAATCTATTCGGTACAAACATTTGTTTTTTCAAGATTGTTTTTAAAATTTCACATTTGCTTCTTCAACTGTTTATAGCATAACCATCACTGTCAAAAATAGTAATTTAATTAGACCATGAAGAGTGAAGGCAATGTGGATAATTTTCTGAGATGCTTTTTTTGATTCTTGATGTAAAAAATAGTCTCTTCAAAATGTTCTAGTTCACTTTCCTCAATTAACTGACGAACCACTGATGTTAACCATTATCTTGTGGGCCATGAAGGGAATGGTGTTGGTCTAATGTGCCTTGATGTCAGTTTGTACCTGTAACTAATGTGTATTTTACTTCAGTTACTGTAGTAAAGCACCACAAATTAGGTTGGCTCCTTCTCAGGGCTGAGGGAGAATCTGCTCTGGCCTCTCCTGGCTTCTGGAGGTGGCTAAAATCTTTGGCATCCTTGGCATGCAGGTGCATTACTGCAGCTTCTGCATGGTGTTCTCCCCATGTACATGTCTCTCTCCAGATTTCCCCCTTTTTATAAGGATACCAGTCATTGGCTTAGGATCCACCAGTATTCTCATTTTAACTTGATCACGTCTCTCAAGGCTCCCCAAATTGTCACATTCTGAGATACTGGGGGTTAGGACTTCAACTATGGATGGAGGGAGGGAGCACAATTTACCCTGTTTCATTGTATTTCAGGATGTCCCCTCTCTCAAAGGTGAGGTGGAAAAATGTTGAATAAGGTAACTTGAGGATTTTGGTTTTCCTATTAGCTTAGTGAAGGTGAGGGAAATCTGAGGTGTGCCCTTCACTCACAAATCTCCACAGGGAACAAGAGGGCAATAATGAATCATGAGCAAAGTTAAAAATGTCTGCAAACTGTCAAGTGTCAGACAAATGTATAATTAAGTCATGACTCCTTTGTTTTTCCTGCATTTGCAAGAAAATGGGGGGTGGGGTGGGGCATGGGGTGTCATGAGTAAAAGGAATGGTCCATTGGGCTCGAGGTCCTTGTCAGAATTCACACAATTCATACAGTTTGTATCCTGTTTATTTTCTCAAGCTCCTATTCACACAATTCCACAGTTCACATAGTAGCCCAGTTTTACAAGGACAGATGACTCTGTGGAAGTCTCTGAACTGTTGATTAGTGGGCAGTGCCCCCTTGTGATAACTCAAAATACTGGATGTTCGGCTATGGAGAAGAGGCTGTGGTGTACTGTAGGCAGTTTGAGGTGTCGGTGAGTCACGTGTAAAAATAGAGGTGGAACAAAGCTCAGGGACTGTTGTGGTATAAGATGTCAATGGAGCTTCTGAAGAATATTTAATTAGGATAAGAATATTTAGGCAGGAACATGAACACATACACTAAAAAATGGATCCCTGTGAGAGGGGAGGTGAACAGTCTTCTACTAAATTGTGGTTTGAGGACCATTAGCACTGCTTGAGGGCTTACCAGAAATGCAGAATCTATAGCTCCACGCCTGAATCAGAACCTGCATTTAATAAGAACCTCAGATGATCATCTGCCTGGGAAAGTGGGAGAGGCTCAGGGGTGCAGCAGGGCAGATGTGTTTGGTGCATGGACTAGATGTAGAATTGAGTTGGAATCGGGCCCTGCCACTTACTAGCTGTGTGATCTTGGATAAGTACCTCAGTTGCCTTGGCTTAGTTTCCTCATTTACATGAGGAACTGGGATTATTATAGGACAACCATCACCACCACATTCTAGGCAATGCGTAAAGCACTTCTTATTTCATTAGTGAGACAATGCTTGGTAAATGCTCACCCAATTTTGAAAAATGATGATTATCAAAGTCATAACCAAAGCATGGTCTTTGAGCAAGTAGATGGGAAGAGAAAGGAATGCCTGCCCGAAGAAGTGAAGACTGTAGCTTTAGAAGTGCAGACGGGATTTTGAGGCCTGCTGGGAGCAATTGCTCTGAGCTGAATTTTGAACCCCTCACTTACTTTTGGCATTATTAATGCAGAAAGAATGCTTCCAAGTGAAACCAATCTTTAGAGAGTTTGCTCAACCTAATAAGCAACAAGGAAACTTTAAAGTAGGGCTTCTCAGCCGGGTGTGGTGGCTCATGCTTGTAATCCCAGTTGCTCAGAAGGCTGAGGCAGGAGGATCGTGAGTTCAAAGCCTCACCAAAAGTGAGGTGCTAAGCAACTCGGTGAGACCCTGTCTCTAAATAAATACAAAAAAATAGGTCTGGGGATGTGGCTAGTGGTTGAGTGCCCCTGAGTTCAATCCCTAGTTACCCCCCACCCCCCAAAAAAGTGCTCTCAAAATGTTTGATCTGAGGACCCCTTTACTTTACACTCTTAAGTTCTTTGACGTCTTCAATAACTTTTGTTCACATAAATTATATCAGTATTATTAGAATACTGAGAGTATTAATTCATTTAAAAATAAGTCAACCCAATATAGGGGTGTGTGTGTGTGTGTACATATAAAAATAAATAAATAATATATATTTTTTTCTTTTTGGTACTAGGGACTGAGCCCAAAGTCACTTTACCACTAAGCCACATCCCCACCCTGTTTTTACTTTGAGACAGAGTCTTGGTAAGTTGCTCAGGGCCTCACTAAGTTGCTGAGGCTGGCTTTGAACATGCAATGTTCCTGCCTCAGCCTCCTGAACCACTGGGATTATAGGCATGTGCCACTATGGCCAAATATAAGTAATATTTTCATAATAAATAAGTATACTTTCTAAAACATTGAAGAATTTTATGTTTTTGTAAACCTCTTTAAAGTCTGGCTTAATAGGATGGGGCTGGATTCTCCTGGGGCACTCCATCTGTTGCAGGTCACAGTCATATAACCTCTAGAAAACTCCACCATACACTCTGAGAGTGGAAGCGAAAAGCCAAGTAATATTTTAGTATTAGGAAATGGTTATGATCTTGTGGGCCCCTGAAAGGGTCTAAGGGAGTTCCAGAAAAATGGGAGTTTAAAAAATTAAAGTACATTCATTGTAAGCAAATGCATGTAATTAAACCCAAAGCATTTACATTTCTACATTAATTAATTGCTTAATGGGACAGAACTCAACTAGGATTCCAAGTTGATTTGAAATTAGGAAGTAAGATTTCTGTAAGAATTCTCACTTTTTATTGATTGGGACTGGTCTTACATGTGGGTTTTACCTTACTTCCACAGGAGTCTTTGATTAAGTGTACTTGGCAATTGTCAATAGAGTTTCAGTTTAGCTTCAGGGAATTTGGCATTTTGCACTCTTTGGCTGCTCTTGCTACTTGGGAATGTGGTGATTAAATTGCAGGATGTGATCAAAGCATTGCTTGACTTTTGTGTCATATTTTATCTACTTGAGAGAAGAATGGTGGGACAAAATGGAGCAGAAGTCTCTCTAATTGAATATATGTCTCTCCAAATACAGCTGTCAAAGTGTATTAAGTTGGAGTGGGCTAGGAATGCCTTGTGAATTTGTGATTTCTCCATGCTGGGAGGGCGTATTTTGTAGTAACTTGATGGCAAAGAGCTTCTTTTTAAAAAATGAGTTGTAGATGGACACAATACCTTTGTCTTTTTTATTTTTTATGTAGTGCTGAGGATCGCACATGCTAGGCAGGCACTCTACCACTGGGTCACAACCCCAGCCCCAAATCTCCTGTTTTGTTTTGGCTCCTGCAGTGGCTATAGTGAGCACTATGTTGTGACAGGAGTTTAACATCACAATATTTGGGATGGTTGACTATAATGCAGCTCATGGAAACTTAAGGATCAAACTAATATGCTTTAATCATATTAATATGGTAGGGAATTATTTAATGCACTGAATATTTTTGGGGAAGATTAGAGCTTTAGGTAAGTCGAGCAATTTTGTATTTTGTTTACAAATAAACCCATGTATAATATAATGAATGAAACGAATATTTGGCATTCCTGTTCACTGTTTAAATGTTAAAATCAAATTCCATTTGTTTCTTGAATGTATATTATCTGGTTCTGGGGGAAGATCAGGAATATGAGAATAAAGAGAATTTTGTTTCTGAGAACTTTGCTTTGACCTATTTGATCAACAGGCCAGAACTACTTGGTACTTTTCTGCAGTGCATGGATTTGGCCAGCAGAGGGCAGGAGAGTAAACACAGTACCTTGCTGATACAACACAAAAGCTGTGTGATCCCAGAATTCTAAGAACTAGATCCTGTGGGTGGTCACTCTTGGTGAGCTGGAAGGGATACCCATCTGGGAGGGTGAGCTTGCCCTTGGCTAAGGCTGATGGTGGGCTTTGAAAGAAAGCCCTGGTGTTGCCAGGTCTCCTGATTATTCAAGAGAAGAAAACATTCCAGATTTCTCTGTGAAATTTTCTAATTTGAAAGTATTGCTTTCAAAACATCATTCTGGTGTTTGGGGAGGGGTTTGGGGAACAAAGCCATGTTAGTGGACTGAATTTGGTCTGTGGTTTGACTCTTAGGAATGCTATAAACAGCTCAGAGTTGCCTTTATGAAAGGAAATTTCCATAGCTTTTCTTTAAAAGGGAAGAGAGGAATATAGGAAACAAAGGTAAAGCTGTTTTAGTATTTCAGGAGAAATTCACAGTCTCTTTCGTGATGAAAATTTTAAGGTGACAATACATTTGTTTTGGAATCCTGAGGTAGAAGTTGACTTTCCTGTTTGACAAGAATTTTCCATCAAGTAACAAGTTACTTTATTAGTTACTTTTACCAAAAGTCCTACTGCTGGGGAATGATTACAGACAGGTTTGGTGGGGTTGTTTGACTTTTAAACATTCTGTCTTGAATGCCTGTGACTTGCACATTTGTCAGTATGGTTTCTGGACTTTTGATATGGGAGTTAAAGTGGCCCTCCGGCTGTACCAAGAGCCTGCTCTGAGGCCCTCCAGCAATGCCCCTAACAGTTCTGACTGCAGTGTCCTGGCCTCTCTGATTCTGCTTTGTTCTTTTCTCTGCACAGCAACCAGAACCATTTTTTAAAAAAATCAAGTTGATCAAGTGTTTTCTGCTTCTGTGTTCTTCCTTGGCTCCTTAGCATCCTTCATGGCTGCTGCTTGCACATCAGGATAGAGATAAAACTCTCCACAGCCTGGCCAGCATCTGTTTTCTCCTCATCTGTTTTAATAATCTCTTCTTTTCATCCAGCCACCTTGGCTTTGTATTTACCATGTTTTCTGCCATCTCAGTTTTTCGACAAAATTACTATAAGCCTCACCAATAGAGCTCTGGTCGAAGATGGAGTTGATGCGACAGGTGGAAAGTTTTGTTTGTATATAATAAGAAACTTGGAGTGAAGGCCATCTTCATGCAAGTGTTTTTGAATTAGGTTGTCCTTTGTTTGGAGCATAAGAAAAAAGAATAGGGAATATTATGAACTAGGGGCTATAAAATGTGAGCTAAATAAAGTGCTGATTATCTTAACAAAATATTGAATTTCTGAGTATCACTTAAAAAGGGTAGAGGACTTTCCTGTAATATCCAGCAGTTGGCTTTAATAGTTGTCTTCTGCCATGCACAATGGCACCATCTGTAATCCCAGTGACTTTGGAATTTTGAGGCCAGCCTCAGCAACTTAGGGAGGCCCCAAGTAACTTAGTGAGACCCTGTCTCAAAAATATAAAGGGCTGGGGATGTGGCTCAGTGGTTAACTGCCCCTGGGTTTAATCCTTGGTACAAATAAAGTATTTTAAGGTGTTTGAACTTTTTACCTTTGAAATTATAAGAAAAACAGCATCTGTTAACATATTTGTTGAATAAATTGATTAATCTTAGACCATAAGCTTACCAGTCTTTCTCTAATAACCCAGACATGAACTCTGAATCTTCAGATCTATGTTCAAGCATTGCTTTCTCTAGGGAAACGTCCCTTAATATTTCTCCTAAGATCAGAGCCCCTGCTAACAGCACCATGTCCCTGTCCCTCTAAGAAGATTGTGTGTGTGTGTGTGTGTGTGTGTGTGTGTGTGTGTGAGAGAGAGAGAGAGAGAGAGAGAGAGAGAATGATGCATAGATGAAATATTGATCCTGCTGGAGATGTGGCAGCAACCCACGGAAGGGCCCATGCTTTGGGAAGTGAGCCTGACCATGTGTGTGGAAACGCCATAAATAAGAGGATGGCCAGGGGTACTCTGCTCACAGTCCAGGAAAGGGTCCTTTGGGGAGGTGACAGCTAAAACTGCATAGTCCTTACGTGGCTGCAGCTGAGTGTCATGAGAAGCAGCTCTTTTGTGATAAGAGAACAGACCCTGAAGAAGGTATGGACACTGGGAAGGTGTTGCATTGGAGGTGGCAAGATGTGGGGGTGGCTGTCTGGTTTCTGTTTTCTTGGGTAGGCTTCTTGCTGATCTGAAGAGGGCAAGTGTGAGTTGCATTTGGACTTGGAAATTTCAGTTGTGTGTGCTCCACATCCTCCCATAGTCAGCCCGTTAGCCTCCTGTGTCTGTTCTTTGGGAGATGCCGAAGACCAGCAGAACGGAAGTCATGCTTTTTACAAGGCCCTGACCTACCGATACTGGAATGAATTGCATTGTGTTGCTCTTCCCACACAGGAGAATGCCAGCTGGGCTGCCTAAAACTGGCCTGTCACATCTGTGTGTGTCCTTCTGGCCTTTGAAATACTAATTGTGAAAGAGAAAACAATTCTCTGACACGGAAGATAATTTGACCGAACAAACTGTTAGGCTCATGATTCAGTGACTGCAAAGACCCTCCAACACCTCAGCTGGAATCCCTTCCCATCTGGAAGGGACCATGCTTATAGTCTACTGGATGATTTCTGGTGGCCAGACCTTGGGTGAAGTGTCTGACGGTGGTACCCTGCTCACAATCTGGGAGAGAGTCCTCTGGGGAGGTGACAGCTGAAATGGCCTAGCCCTTATGTGGCTGCAGCTGAGTGTCATGAGAAGCAGCTCTGGAGCCTCTGAAGCCCTGGGTCCAGCCAGCTGCTGCTTTGACACTGTCGCTCTTGAAGTTAACATGGGTGTTTTGTTTTTGTTTTTTAAATATCAGTTTTTAGTTGTACTGTTATGCTTGAATTCTGGACCCCCCAAAAGACCACTAGAGACCAAGATCGATGTAAGCAAAGAGGTGTTTATTGCGAGCTAGATCCGTCCTCCTCGCGCACCCCGAGCCCAGGGTTTGCAGCAGTTTTATACACTCTTTGGGGAAGTCAGGGACTTCACATACATCTCTTAGCAAATCATCATACACCGCAGGAAAATCATAAAACAACTCTAAAACATGATTAGCACATTCACTGGTGGGAACAAGTTGGGTAAGGGTGATTGGTTAGTACAAGAGGGGAATTCATTTGAACTGATTGGTTTAAGCCACAAGGGGAGTAGTGCTGAACTAGATGGTTTCTCAACATGTTATCAACCACCGTAAACTACTGGGAGGGTAATCTGGCATCCCAGGTATTTCCCTGTCTCATGCTGATTGGTGGTTGCTATGGGTCCTTACCTAGCCTGACTGAGTCAGGACACCTGGTGCAGCAGATCTCTCCTGTTATTTATAAACAACTCAGCAGGGTGGGTATGTGCCTAGGAGTGCTCTATGGGTTTTTCCAAGGACAAGGGTCATGCCTCCTTCCTTGGACAGGCTTTGCTCTGAGGTAGAGGTTGGTTTCTCAAAAATGGAGTCACATCAGTTTCTCAGTACAAATACATGAATGAATTCTTCTAAAAAAAAAATCGTGAAAGATAGAACTGATTTTTCTTTGGACTTCTTGGGCCTTTCTTCTTCAGAGGTTACAACTGATATTAGTTGAGTGTGCATCTTTGCAGATGGGTGGGTTTACCTATTCTATTACTTAGAATCACATTTGGCTGTATGAGATGGAGAAACTTCTAATTAAATTATTGTTGTGTGAGATTTTTCCTAGACCTAAGAAAAGTGGTCCAGGGCTGGTATGGTGGCTCCAGTCTCAAGGTCACCTCCTGATCCAGCTTGATGGCAAAAGCTTTAGCCACTCTATCTGCATCCATGGTCAGATGTAGAATGAAGAACATCTGGTTTGCATATGAATCTGACCAAAATTTCATCATTTGGCCACACCTAGCTGCAGGAAATGCTGGGCGCTGTTGGTGTACAGCTGAATTCACAGAACCATGATTTTTATTTGTTGTATCTATTATTAAATGGCAGGAAAAGGCATTTGTAATCTGTAATTTGTAATCTGTTATGCAAATGTGTGCATAAAATCATACCAAACATAATTTTACAATGTGTTCTGTCCAATGTATTTTAGAGATCTCAACATGTTAGTACTTCTAGTTCTGCATTTCATTAGCTATTATATAGTATTATGTATTTTAGAAATATAATTTGTTTAGCTATTTCTGAGTGATAATTTATTTCCAGCTTTTCACTATTTAAAACATTACTGTGATGAACCAGGTGGGATGGCAAATGCCTGTAATCCCAGTGATTGGGGAAGCTGAGGCAGGAGGATTGCCAAGTTCAAAGTCAGTCTCAGCAATTTAGCAAGGCCCTAAGCAACTCGGTGAGACCCTGTCTCTAATAAAATAGAAAAAAGACCTGGGGCTGTGACTTGGTGGTTAAGTGCCCTTGGGTTCAATTTCAATCCCTGGTACCAAAAACAAAACAAACCATCAAAAAGCTGATATATTTCTTGTTCACATTTGGGTGTCACAGTCCAGATCAGATACTGAGTGGTGAAATTCGTGAGTTGAAGTTGATGCACAACATCTAAAATGTACCAGATATGGCTAAATTTGCCTCTAAACTGACAATGCCATTTCACACCCCCTTTATCAGTATATGAGAATCCTGTCTCACCAGGTTTTGCCTGTGCTTTGTTACATTAATGTGAAGTTTTGAGCACCTTATATTAGCTCCAAAGAAATTCCTGTTGAAACTAAAGAGTTTGCTACCAGGTATGGAAATGAGCTTTTAATGTAAAGCTTCAAACTTCTTGTTCTTGATGTAATTTTCTAAAATCCATTTGTTTTTTGGTACCAGGAATTGAACCCAGGGGTGCTCAATCACTGAGCCACACCCCAACCTCCAGGCTCTTTGTTTTCTTTCTTCCTTTTTTTTTTAAATACAGGGTCCTAAGTTGCTTAGGGCCTAAGTTGCTGAGGCTGGCTTTGAACTTGTGATCTTCCTGCCTCAGCCTCCCAAACTGCTGTGTTTACAGGCATGCACCACCACACCTGTCTTAAAAGCTATTTTTTAACTGATACATAAAAACAAGTTGTATATATTAATGAGATGACATAATGGTTTTAAATATATGTATATTTGGTAATATTTAAGTGGGTTTGAATATACCTATCTCCAAACATTTTTCTTTATGGTGAAAACTTTCAAAATCCTTCTAGATTTTTGAAATGTACAGTACACTGCCCCCCCCTCCCCCCAATTTGGTCCTGGGGATTGAACCCAGGGGTGCTTAGTCACTGAGTCATATCCCCAGCCCTTTTAAAAGTTTACTTAGAGATGGGGTTTCACTGAGTTGCTGAGGCTGGCTTTGAACTCGTACAGTACACTAATTTTTTATGGTCACCCCAGTTTCCAACAAGACATCAGAACTTCTTTCTTCTCTTTAATTTAGTATATACTGATCAACCTTTCCTCATCCCACCCTCCCCTCTATTCTTCCCAGACTCTGGTAACTACCATTATATTCTCCTGTGAGATCAACTGTTTTTATATTCCACATATGTATGAGAGAGATCATGTATTTGTCTTTCTGTGCCTCACTTATATCACTTAAATCCTTAGATTTCCAGTTCTCTTCATGTTGCAAAGATAAGCTTTCCTTGTTGATGATTGAATAGTATTCCATTGTGCATATGTACCACATTTTCTTTAATTAGGTATATATGATAGTAGAATGCATTTGATTCATTGCACACAATTGCAGCACAACTTTTCATTTCTGTGATGTAGCATCATACCATATGTGCAGTCATACATGTACCTAGGGTAATAATGACCATCTCATTCCACCATCTTTCCTGCCCCCATACTCCCTCCCAACCCCTCCCTCTCCTTTGCCCCATCAAAGTTCCTCCCATTTTTCGCATGGCCTCCCTGCCCCCACCATTATGGATCATTATCCACTTATCAGAACATTCAACCTTTTATTTTTTTTTTTCGGGGGGGGGGGGTTGGGGATTGGCTTACTTTGCTTAGCATGATATTCTCCAATTCTATCCATTTACCTGCAAATGCCATGATTTATTCTTTTAATGCTGAGTAATATTCCATTGTGTATATTACCACAGTTTCTTTATCCATTCATCCACTGAAGGGCACCTAGGTTGGTTCCACAGTTTAGTTATTGTGAATTAAGCTGCTGTAAACATTGATGTGGCTGCATTACTATAGTATGCTGATTTTAAGTCCTTTGGGTATAGACTGAGGAGTGGGATAGCTGGGTCAAATGGTGGTTTCATTTCAAGTTTTCTAAGGAATCTTCATACTGCTTTCCAGTTTGGTTGCACCAATTTGCAGTCCCACCAGCAATGTATGAGTGTGCCTTTTCTCCCACATCCTTGCTGACATTTACTGTCTATTCTTTAATTGCCATTCTGACTAAAGTGAGATGAAATTTTAGAGTAGTTTTGATTTGCATTTCTCTAATTACTACAAATGTTGAATGTTTTTCATATATTTATTGATCAATTGTATATCTTCTGAGAAGTGTTTGTTCAGTTCCTTAGCTCATTTATTGATTGGGTTGTTTGTTTTACTTTTTTTTGGTGTTAAGTTTTTCGAGTTCTTTATATATCCTGGAGATTAGTGCTGTATCTGATGTGCATGTGGCAAAAATTTGCTCCCATTCTATAGGCTTTCTGTTCCCCTCACTGATTGTTTCTTTTGTTCAGAAGCTTTTTAGTTTAAATCCATCCCATTTATTGATTCTTGATTTTATTTCTTGCACTTTAGGAATCTCGTTAAGGAAGTCGGGGCCTAATCCGACGTGATGAAGATTTGGGCCTACTTTTTCCTCTATTAGGCGCAGGGTCTCTGGACTAATTCCTAGGTCTTTGATCCACTTTGAGTTGAGTTTTGTGTAGGGTGAGAGATAGGGATTTATTTTCATTTTGCTACGTATGGATTTCCAGTTCTTCCAGCACCATTTGTTGAAGAGGCTATCTTTTTTCCAATATGTTTTTGGTGCCTTTGTCTAGTATGGGATAACTGTATTTATGTGGTTTTGTCTCTGTTTCTTCTATTCTGTACCATTGGTCTACATGTCTATTTTGGTGCCAATACCTGCCAGTTTTGTTACTATAGCTTTGTAGTATAGTTTAAGGTCTGATATTGTGATGCCTCCTGCTTCACTCTTCTTGCTTAGGATTGCTTTGGCTATTCTGGGTCTCTGATTTTTCCAAATGAATTTCATGATTTTTTTTCTATTTCTATAAGGACATTTTCTTTATTCCACTCATCAGTTGATGGATATTTACAAGTGTCCATACCTTGGATATTGTGAATCATGCTGCAATGAACATTGGAGTGCAGTTGTCTCTTCATATACTTATTCTATTTCTTTTGGATATATATCTAGGAGTAGGATAGATGGACCATATGGTAGTTCTATTTTTAACTTTGGGGAGCCTCCATATGGTTTTTTATAATGGTGGTGTTCATTTACATCCTCAGCCCAGTGTGCAGCAGCACTTGTTGTCTTTAGTCTTCTTCATAGTGGCAATTTTTACTAGAGTGTGGTGGGGTGGGGAGATAGCTTAATGTGGTTTAGATTTGCATTCCCCTGATGGTTAGTGATATCTAGTGTTTTTTTTTTTTTTTTTTCATATATGTATTGGCCATTTGTATGTCTTTTTTTTTTTCCCAGATGGGGATGGGTGTCGCCATGTTGCCCAGACTGGTCTTGAACTTTTTGGAGCATTATAGTTGTATGTAATGATAGAACTTGTTGTTACATATTCATACATGTATACTATATATATATAAAACAATACGATTTTGCCAACATCACTCTGTATGTTATCTTCTCAGAAATCTTTTAGGTCTGTTGCTTTTTTTTGTGTGTGTGTGTGTGCGTGCTGGGAATTGAATCCAGGTTGCTTAACCACTGAGCCACATCCCCAGTGCTTTTATTTATAGATAAGGTCTTACTAAGTTGCTTAGGGCCTTGCTACATTGCTGAGGTTGGTTTTGAACTTGCAATCCTCCTGCCTCAGCCTCCCGAGGTGCTGGGATTACAGGTGTGCATGGCTTGTGCCCATTTTTAAATATATTTTTTCTATTAGGCTTTTGGAATTCCTTACATATTCAGGATGTCAACTCCTGTCCGATGAATAGTTTGCAAATATTTTATTTCATTCTGTAGGTTGACTGTTCACCCTATTGGTTATTTCTTTTGCTGTGCAGAAATTTCTTTGTTTGATGTAATCCCATTTGTCTATTTTTGCTTTTGTGTTTTTGCTTTTGAAGTCATGCCCAGAAAATCCTTCCACATTCCAATATCCTGAAGCATTTCCTGTATGTTCTCTTCTAGTAGTAATATGTGAGGACTTGGGCTTTTGATTGAGTCTTGAATCCATTTTGTATTGAGTTTTATAACTGAGATAAGGGTCTAATTCCATTCTTCTCTGTGGATATCTAGTTTTCTAGCACCATTTATTGAAAAGAATGTCCTTCCTCCAATGCACATTCTTGGCTCCTTTGTTAAAAATCAGTAGGCTTTAGATATGTGGGTTTACTTCTAGGCTCTATTCTATTCCCCTGGTCTGTGTGTATGTAGCCAATACCATGCCGTTCTGATTACTACAGCTTTGTAGTTATATTTTGAAGTCCATGGTGTAATGCTTCCTGCTTCATTCTTTTTGTTCAAGGTAGCTTTGTCTATCCAGAGACTTCTTGGGGTCTGAAGTAATGTCAGTGTATTTAAAAAATGGGTAATTCATTTGTTAAATGAATATGGCAATTATTAATTTCAATTTATCCTGTTTATTGGGAACAGCTGTTCATTAACATTTATTTAACTGCTAATTTTAGAGCCAAACTAATTACCTCAAACACACAGCGCTGTGGTATCCTGAATAGAGAAGGCTGGAACTGCCCTGAGTGCCAGGATATAAAAATAGCTGGCTCTCCAAGGTGCAGTTTTGCAGGTGGCCAGGTGGGGGCGCTCCTCAATTGGCTTTCAGACGGTATGCTGCAAAGGGTCCATCAGGACCGAAATGCTACAAGGAAGGCCAGAATGACAAATTGTCCCCAGGGACTGAGTGGGAATAAAAATGAATGAAATGGGAAGGTGTAAGTACTCACACATCCTTATTAGTCCATCTTTGTTTTTTCACTGTTGATCAACACATAGTTATGAGAATCTCTGTGGTGAGACTCTGTGATAAATAGCCATCAACCCTCAACCTGAGATCTCAGAAGGTTCCTGAGGTTTGGTGGGAGTATAGCAAATAGAAGGGGGTAGGCTGACGTGGGAGTTGAGGAGGTGAGAGTTGGAACTATTTCTGAGGAGCTAATTTTTGTCATTTGTGACCATGAGCCCCAAATGGCTAGATCTTCTAATTTTTCAAGGGAAACCAGGTATGTAGATTTAATGAAATTTCCAAAATCTTAGATATTCATTCAAGTTTTAAAATAATACTGTGTGGACCAACAAAGTATATCTGTGGTTTGAGAGCTTCCAGTTCCCAGCTTCTAAGTCAAAATCTTTTCCTCTGTAGTTAATAGAGGGCTGGTGAGTAGATTGTTTTTGGGGGACAAAATTTTGACTTTTTTGGTTTGCAATCATTTCTTTGGTTCATAAGATTTTCTCTCTCCCTAAACTGAATTTTAAGCAAAAATTCTTTGCCTTCTCATGCTTTGTTTAAAAAAATTTTTTTTTTTTTTTCAGTGAAAGAGCTGGGTTTTGTTTCCTGTGAAGTGTAACTTGTTTTTTTTTTTTTTTGAATTTGTTTTAGTTGTCAATGGACCTTTATTTTATTTATTTGTGTGTGGTGGTGAGGCTAGAACCCAGTGCCTCACACGTGCTAAGCAAGTGCTCTACCATTGACTCACAACCCCAGCCCTGTGAAGTGTAACTTTTATGATTCACAATTTTAACATGACTTTATGCAAGAAACACAAAACTTACAGGGAACATTGAAATAGTAATTTTTATGTAGTGGTGATTTTACTTTAATTTTTTTCTTTTATGGAAAAATCACATTTTCCACGGCTAGAAGGCATCAGACTTCAATGTGTAAAAGGATCACCTGGGATCCTTGTCAAAATGCATATCTCCAGACCCTGAGAGTCTGACCCTAAATGATTGGCATCTGGTGGAAGGCACTGATACAGAGGGTCCCTGGAACACAATTTGAGAATTTATACTAGATACTTTTTTGACATTCTGCATTTGTTTCTGTCTCCTTCTACTTCTTCATATTTCCCTAACACAGGGACTGGAAAGCTAAAAACCATGTTTTCCTGACTCCTTGGCTATTAGGATTCTGGATGCAATATAGGTTCTGGTAAGGAGAAGCCATTGAGATTTTGAAGACACAGGGAGTCAAAGGCCATTTTTTTCCCCTTGAGGTTTTGTGTGACCCATATATGTGAATGTTGGCAGCGACTGGCTCTGTGTTCTCTGTTCGTTCTTTAGCTTCATGGTGTTGGGAAGGGGTGGTAGCCATAGCAACAGCAATAGCTTGGCACCACCCGGCAGAAATAGTTCTTGAGCTCTGGATTGTGGCCGTGGTAGTGTACAGCCTGAGAGTCACAACCTGTTTCAGCCACATTGACAAAGTTGTTCTGTGGTAACATACAACCTCAAAATCTTTGTTGATTTCTAGTTTACGCGACACCCTCTGTGGATTGCCTGTGGACTGTGCTTTTGTTTCCTTACTAGGATCTGGACAGAAAGAACGGCCATCATCTCATTTTTTTGCTGGGTCCCATGCCAGAGGGGTGGAGAGGTCTAGGAACGAATGTGCTGGCAATTGAATGCTCTGGCCTGGAAGCAAAGTATGTCATCTACTTTAAAAGAATGTCATCTACTCTAACAGATATCAGTGTCCAAGACTCTTTACATGTCTCACCCACCACAAAGGGACTAGGAAATGTTCCCAGAAGGTGGAGAACTGGAAATATTTGGTGAAGAGTATTTGATTCCCATAGAAGCCTAGAGGCAGCCTCTTTTTAAAAACACTTTTATAGTTATAGATGATACAATACCTGTGTGTGTATATATTTTTATGTGGGTGTGAGTATGGAGCCCAGTGCCTCATACATGCTAGGCAAGTGCTCTACCACGGAGCTACAATCCCAGCTCTAGAGGCAGCCTTTTAAATTCCATTCAGCTAACTTTTCCACTGATTTTTATTTTTTTCAGTTTCACTTGTTTCTGTATAAAACCTCAGTCTTCCCAGGATACAGATAGTGGCTTTTGTTTCCTGGCTAAACTTTGACCAGTAAATATGATCTCATATCTATAATGTATATAGATCTTGAATTTGTATTAACTGACACAGTATTTAAAATAGTTCTTTGAAAATGAGCAATCATGAGGCAGTTCACCCATGCAGGCTCCACCTTCACCCTCTCCATTAGTGAAATGCTATCCTCTGTGTTCCTATAACTATGCGGTGTCCACCACCTAAATCCTGCACTTCTCTGTTTGCCGTCCTTCAGCCGTCAATTAGATCAACCCATCCATCCCTTGAGATCACCCCAGAGAAGCTCCACATGAAGTTACACAGGTAATAGTCTCACTCCTGCTGGCTGGTCAGCAGAATATTATAGTTTGAGGGTGACTTCTAGAGCTTGGTCATCAGATCTCGGCTCTATTGTCGCCTAGAAGTATGGCTCCAGGGAAAGTTATTAACCTTGCCACATGTCTTTTTTTCTTCATCTGGAAAAGGGAGATAATATTTTCTAATACAGTCTCCTTGAGCACAAAGCTTTTAGGGTGGTAACTGGAACACCATCAAGAAAGTGTTAGTTTAGTATTTCCCAAAGTGTGCGATATAATTGGTCCCATAGATGTTTATTGTGGCACACAGCCTACCATTAGATAGCATTTTTCAGACAGGCATATCCCATTCAATTTTTGCTTAATCTTTCAAGGACAAAGTTTCTTTAACACCTCTTTTACACTAACAGGAATCTGAATGACTTGAGTGTGAGAATCCCTGCTCTAATCCATTAACAAATTTCTACATTCACTGTTTGTTCCCCAATTGTCGTAGTTATATAGCCTTTCAATGAGAAGCTTATTTATTCCCATCCAAACTAGACTGGATTTGTGGTTTTCCTACCAAAGAGGGTTCAACCATGTGAATGTCAGTCTAGAAGCTTGTTTTGAGGCTGGTTTTGCTAATGGGCTTTGCTGAATTGTACCAGCCAAATTCACTTCGTTGGCTTCCCTCAAAGCTCAGTTTACTCTCCCCTTTCCTATTTCTGCTCATGGTGCCCCCATTTTGCCGGGTAGTATTCATACATCAGATGTCTGGGAGTGGCTGTCTGGAGAACTGAGAGAGAGAGAGCTAGATCTCAAACAGTGGTGTAACTGTCCCTCAGGCTCTCTGTGGGGCTAGGTGGGCAGGAGTTGGCAACTTGATCAACTCGGCTACAACCAGACTGGATGGCTCCCTGTCCTGGTAGACATCTATCCCTCTTCTCTGATGTCATTCCCTCTTTTACATCTGTTAGGCTGTGATTCTTCACTTCTTCATCAATCCAATTTCTACTCCATAAAACCCAATAAACCTGTATTGAGCCACAATGGTAAATTATGGTTCTTAGTCATTTTGGTTTCCCACCCAATATTGAGTCCATCATTGTTAAATAAACCTTTGCTCAATGAAAACAGGAACACACCTTCTTTTGTTGCCTTGAACAGCCTAGGTGACTTTTTCCTAACATTTATGGATGTGTCTCGTCTTCAAAACTAGATTGGATACTGCCAAGGGCAGGAAGAGCCAGACTTTATGATCATTTGTCTAATCTTCATGGTTTTGCCCATAGACACTTAAACAATACTGCCTTTTTTTTTCTTTTTTTTTTGGTTTGGGTTTTTGGCACACTCTGGGGTGAGTCTAGGGATGGAGCTATCTGACCATAGATTATATAGAGAAATGTATATAAATCTATCTATGTGCCCCCAACTTTTCCTCATGATGATATTTGGAATCCTTAGAATCTCCTAGGAAGGAGGGAGGATTGGATGGTGGATGACTCTGGCAAATAGCCTCTGCTCCACCTGTCCCCATGCTCTCATCCACGTACTGGCTCTCATTTTTAAGGTCATTTTCTAAATCTCCTCAAAACTCTTTCTTTTGCCAGGGTAGCTCCAGCTCCTCTGATAACATTTGGCACCTTGTGTTTTATTATAAAGTCATGGTCCTTTTCTTTCCTTAGCCTGGACATTCCTTGCACTCCCCAACTGCCTTTGATCATGATTGCATCCCCAGAGCTTGGTGTGGTTCCTGGCATGTAGCAGTCATTGACTAGATAGTGTTTGGAAGAAGGAATGCATCCCTATTATATCAACTCTTATCTGCAGTTTTATTAGTTAATAACTGTAATTTAGCATTACCACTATTGCAGCTTGGATTACAACTTGAGTATATTGGATCAAGTCAAAGACTGAGGATGGTGGAGAAGGTGGAGTAGGAAATCTTCAAATAATGATGTATTCTAGATTATAGTAATCTTCAATACTAAGTTTTTATTTTCACTAAATTTTATCCAATACTGAAGATGACTTCAATTGGGGTGGGAATGTGGAGTCCCCTGGGAGCCTTCCCAGGGCTCCAGCCAACATTTAAATGCTCTACTTTAACTGTGAGGAAGGACCAAGCAACCCAAAGACTGCATAAGGCTGCCATAAGTACCTCCAAACTAGAACAGTTCTCCTCTGTGAGATCAGAGTGACTTCAGGAAATGTGGTTTTCAAAATCTATTTCCTTTTTAATTTTAGCTCTAAGCTACTACTAGGACTTGTACTTATGGTGACAGTTCTACCTTTAACCCCCTGCCCCACACTGTACACGGCAGAGAGATGCAAAGAATGAATTGCCATGTCAGGACTGGGTTTTTGCATTATGCTGGGCTGATATATAGACTTCAGCTGTATTTTTTGAAGCAAATAATGTCCAGGCATGTGCGTGTCCTTGGTAAATTACAAAGCTTAGGTCTGTGTGTTAACCTCAGGAGGCTTCTAATCGGTCTTTCCTACATGTGGGACTCGAGGCAAGTTGTTGGAAGGGAAGACTCCTCTGGTGCAGAGCTGAGCATTGTGCTTGTGGTGTAGTGGAGTCTGGATTGTGACAGGGAGGCACTGCATAAGAGCACTCATTTCCCTCTAGAGCAGGGGACACCCACACCCAGCATCCAGGCTGACGATGATATAAAGGGTAGTCCATGGGTGGCCTTGATATTCTTAGGAATCTTTCCTCAGATACCTTGGGCCTGTGTTTTGGAGTTCCCAGTTCCATCTCTCCAATGATGCCCTCATCAGGACTTCACCTGAAAGAAGTCTATTTTTTTAAATTATTATTATCTGCCTGTATCATCTCTTGAGGCCAGAGTGGTAGCTGTTTTTTTTTTTTTTTAAATCATGCTAATTATAGCAATAACAATAGCTGTCATTTATTGGCCATCTGCTACTTTCTGGTAAGTTGCTAAGGGCTTTATGTGCATTATCTCATTTATTCACAAAAATCCCATTGTCATAGATATTGTTCATTTTGGGGAGAGTGCCCTTGTATATATCTTCTTGTGACTCTTGTATGGGGGAATTAGATAGTGCCCTACCTCCAGGGGCATCTCACTTTCCCTCTCTCTCTCTGTCTCCCTGATCAGCCAATCAGATTCTTGTGTTGGATTATTTGGGCCTGATCCAGGATATGAAAGGGCAGAGACGGGGTGATAGAAGCCATCGTGTGGCTGACAGCAGTGCTTGGACAGATGTCTTTCTGCCCAGCCTCAGAGCACTTGCGACTCCTGCTGGTTTTCCATGTGTGCTATAGATTTCCATGCTTCTGTAGATTCTACTGAGATCTTCCTTCACTTGACCTCTGTAGCTTGAAGCCAAGTATCCTATCACATGGATGAACCATAGCTGCTATTATCCCTATTTTGAAGGAAAGGAAAGGAACCTTTATATCATGAAACACTGATAAATTAAGTAACTTGACCAAGATGGCACAGGATCACATTGCAGGGCTGGGACTCAACCCCACACAGATGTCAGACACCACAATCTGTTCCTCCCACTGGCTTTTGCCAAGTCAAAAGATACCAGCTCTGCTTGCCTGGCCCGTTTGATGTGCTACCATCTCCCGAGAAAGACAATGGAATGACATTTTCTTCAGAAAGGACACATGATTATATTTCTTTATTTAAAATATCTGAGCTGTCTTGATTTTCTTGACTCAGGCTGCTCTATTAGATTGTCCTTCTTTAATCCTGTCTTCTCCCCTTTTAATGCACCAAAGGATTGCAAACTCATGAGTGATTTTTAATTGAGCACCATTTTTTTTTGTTTCTTGAAATCTAAAGCTCCAATTAAAAAAAAAAATACCCAACTGCATAAAACTTCATCACTTGAGCTCTAAGAGAGGAAGCGGCCATAAAACGGTGACACAGTGGAGATGAATTACATGCATTTATCAGTAAATGGTGCTGTGTATGCTAATGGACTGCAGCCTGGGAACTCAAGGCCTGGCTACAGTAAGGCTGGTTAAAAGCTCAATTCATTAATGGGAACCTGTGAAGGATGGGCTTGCAGTGTCGAGTGCCTGCTGTAGGTCCCACAAGAGCAGCTGGTATGAGCCTTTCCCTTTGAAAAGAGATCTGCGGAATTGTGTTGGGGGTGGGCAACAGCTGGGATAGAGTGGAGACTTTCGGAAAAACTGGACCCAACCAAGACATGGGAACCTGAGATAAGCACAGGTAAAGTTCCCAGGATGTATCAATTACTATACTAAGATATATACACACACGTATGTGCATATGTGTGTATATATACATATATACATTCCTCCCCATGTATATGTATATACACATATACATATACATATGTATATATGGATAGGAACATTTATATGGATATCCACAATTATCTATATGGATATGGATACATATGAAAAATTTCATATATGTACACATATATAATGTTGTCATTTAATTCTCCAGGAGTACTACACATGGTATGTGTAGTATTTGCACTACTTTTATAGGTGGGGAAATTGGGATTCAGATAAGTCAGTTGGTGAAGGTTATGTAGGGAGGAATAACTAGGGCACAAACCCATTTCTCACTACCGCATTCTATCTTATGAGCTTGGCAGGCTGCTTTATTTTTATTTTTTGGTATTAAGGTTAAACCCAGAGGTGTGTTACTACTGAGCAATATCCCCAGCCCTTTTTATTTTGGGACAGGGCCTCACTTAGTAGCTGAGGCTGGCCTTGAACTTGTGATCCTCCTCCTGCCTTAGCCTCCCAAATTGCTGGGATTACATGGTATGCCACCATGCTCAGCTAGGCTGCCTTACCATGCTGGACCTGTTTTGGAGCTCGGGGATCTCTAATAGTCAAAGGATTCATAAGCATGGGTTTTAAAAGTGGACAGGCCTTGTGTTAAGTCTCTTCCTCTTACTGCTTCCATGTCATCTGACAGACAACCTCCCTGAGCATGGTTTGTTTTGTTACATAGAGGTTTTATTTTATTTTTATTTTTAATTTTTTTTTCAGAATTTTTTTAAGTTTTAGATGGAAATAATACCTCTATTTTCTTTATTATGTGGTGCTGAGGATAGAACCCAGTGCCTCACACATGCTAGGCGAGTGCTCTACCACTGAGCCTCAGCCCAAGCCCTACACAGTTTTAATTGGTTATCATGAAACATAATAAGATCATAACAAAATATGGCACAAGGTACATGTCAACACTCCAATGGTTATTGATATTAGTATAATTTTTTTTGGGGGGTGTACTGGGGATTGAACTCGGGGGCACTTGTCCCCTGAGCCACATCCCCAGCTCTACTTTGTGTTTTATTTAGAGAGAGGGTCTTGCTGAGTTGTTTAGCACCTTGCCATTACTGAGGCTGGCTTTGAACTCACGATCCTGCTGCCTCAGCCTCTGGAGTGGCTGGGATTACAGGCATGCACCATTGCTCCCAGCTTGTATGATTATTTTGTATTCATTTTTCCTTTTAGGATCACACACTTCTTATGTTTCTTTTTTAAATTTTAATTTTTTTTTAAAAAAATGACAGCAGAATGCATTACAATTCTTATTACACATATACAGTACAATTTTTCATCTCTGGTATATAAAGTATGTTCACACCAATTTGTGTGTTCATCCATATACTTTGGATAATGATGTCATTCCACCATCACATTCTACCATCCTTGCTAACCCCCTGCCCCCTTCCTTCCCCTCCCATCCCTCTGCCCTATCTAGAGTTTGTCTATTCCTCCCATGCTCCTTGTCCCTACCCCACTATGAATTGGCCTCCTTATATCAGAGAAAACATTTGGCATTTGTTTTTTTGGGATTGGCTAACTTCACTTAGCATTATCTTCTCCCAACATCATCCATTTACCTGCAAATGCCATGATTTTATTCTCTTTTATTGTTGAGTAATATTCCATTGTGTATATATGCCACACTTTTTTAAATCCATTCATCTACTGAGGGGCATCTAGGTTGGTTCCACAGTTTAGCTATTGTGAATTGTGCTGCTATAAACATTGCTGTGGCTGTGTCCCTGTAGTATGCTGTTTTTAAGTCCTTTGGGTATAGACCAAGGATTGGGATAGCTGGGCCAAATAGTGGTTTCATTCCCAGTTTTCCAAGGAATCTTCATGCTGGAGCTTGGGGATCTCTAATAGTCAAAGGATTCATAAGCTTGCTTTCCATATTGGCTGCACCAATTTGCAGTTCCACTAGCAGTGTATGAGTGTTCCTATTTCCCCACATTCTCATCAACACTTATTGTTGCTTGTATTCTTAATAGCTAACATTGTGACAGGAATGAGATGAAATCTTAGTTTTGATTTGCATTTTGCTGATTGCTAGAGATGATGAACATTTTGTCATGTATTTGTTGATTGATTGTATATCTTCTTAGAAGTGTCTGTTCAGGTCCTTGGCCCATTTATTGATTGGGTTGTTTTTTTGGTGTTTAACTTTTTTTCTCACTTTTTCCAGATTTGTTTTTTATTCAGTAGAGATGCAAAGTAGTAGCTCACAGGTTCTTCTAATAGTATTCCTGAGATTGATGACATCTATCATCTTAGCACTACAACTTCTCCAGACTAAAGTAGACCATTAAGAATCTTGCTCACTTTTGTTTCTTCGCCCTTTCTCACCTCTCCACTTGGCTAATTCCTTGAATTTTTCATTTCCCTTGAAGTTATGGTCATTCACAGTTTTGTGTCCCTGATTCAGGATCTATCTGGGCTCTGAGGTATGTGCAACTTCTGTTCTTGTTCATTCCTCAATAAGTCAGTTTGCCAGAATGAGGATACTTTGTACCACAGAACAACCCACCCATCTTCTAGAACTTGCTCTGGAAGGCCCAAACCCTCAGACTCTACACAGTTGAAGTTCTGGCCAGGTCTGGGGCTTCCTTCACACTTGGCCCTCAGAGTTCAGGAAAAACTGGGCATTGTGAGAAGATAGTATCAGACAGACACCCCTTTGGGGACGTTTGAACGTTTGACAAATTTTCATACCAGAGCAGGATTTTCTCTAAAGTTCAGACTTAGCTTCACTGAGGGTCAATTCAGGGAGTTAGGGCCTCAGGGCCTCAGGACAAGACTTCTAGCTGTCTTATTTCCTTCCTCTTCCCTGGTAACACCACTACTTCCTTCAGAGGTTTCTACATGCAAAGTTGCTGGGCCTGTTGGTTGAACTCCGGAGCATTAACAACACATTACTGGTACCAAGTCCCTGTATGCGCTGGATTATCTGCTATGATGCCACTGCTCCAAGAGATCTGCAGCTGAGCCCCAGCCTGGCCTCCTTCCCCAGCCCACTTGGGACACACTGGACTGAAAAGGGGAAATTGCTAGGATGAGGAGAAAGGGAGTTCAGTGATTATAATGAAAGACTAAAGCAATAAATGCCTTTTCATGTGATCATTGGGGTACTCAGCAGTGACCATGGGGATAAGGTTGTCCTTTGGATGCATAGAAGATGAAGAAGAGGAAGCTTCAGGCTAAGTGGTAAAACTCTGGGAATGGGTAGGTCCCACTTTTCTATTCCCACAATTTAGCCATTCAGCCCTACTTTCTCAGCCTTGAGAGACTCTGGGATGGAGAAATAGGATGGGAAAGCTAATCCCATGCAGACTTTTCTGCTCTGGAGAGGAAGGAGCGAGGGGTTTTAATCCAGAGGAAAATAAAGACGGAAGTGAAGGGGGGGAGTTCAACCAGACATACTCCTTAATCCTTCTCCGTTAGTCCAGAGCAATAAGAACATGGGGAAGATGATACTGGGGCTGGTGGCAGAAGTGGGAGCCTCAAACCACTGTCTTATCAGCTGACCCAGTGGCAGCGCCAGTTTTGAGAAGGGTATGGTCCTTTTCCCCACTCTGCTCCTAGGACCTAGAGGTCACCCATCGAGGTGGGCTCTGGAGAGGAGCCTAGTCTCTGGCCCTAGGACACCTGACTCAGAGATTCCAGCTGTGGACACTGGCTCTGGGGTAACTTCAACCCACAGTGATGCTGAAGCCACAATGGAATCGGTTGAGCCAGTGATTAAGGAAGGTTCCAAGGGCCAAGGTGACGGGCAGTGGGAGCATCTTCTCCAGCACAGCACCTAAGCACCAGTTACTATCCACCAAGCCTCTAAACAACATGTTGGCTGGGGCAAAGGAGAAGGTTGTGTCTTGTAGCCTTGTTTGCCTCAAACTCCATTCCAACCTGAACCTGTTCATTGGCCCTGTGGTAATAGCTTGCATGGGCCCCACCAGATCCCACATTCCATGTAGCTACCCAGTGTACAGCCAAGTACTTCCCAGCCAGAGTCAAGATGGCCCCCTCTTCGCCTGGCCGCCAGTGATAAACTAGCTCTCCTCCCAGCACCAGTCCATGAGTGAGGCTCTGCAGAAAGTGAGCAGCCATAATCACAGATTCCCCAATCATGTCAGGATTTCCTAGGGTCAGAGTGGCTGTGTAGTCATCTCGATACTGGCCATCAAACTGCCATGTCAGGGACTTGGCCTGTTGTGTCTGGAAGACAGCCTTAGCTTCGAGCCGCTCTGCCAACAGAAGTAGGACCTGGGCGTTGAGACTTCTGCTGCTGTCCATATCCCCTACCACAGTGGGGAACACCTCTGTGGGGCTGAGCTGCCAATCCCCTGCATATGATAGCCAGGCAAGCCCAGGGCACTCATGTGCACAGTGTGAGCCACCTGGAAATGGCTACTCAGAACCTTGTTGATAGTGAGCTTCACTCCCTCCATCTGTGCTGGGAATACATCTTTGCATAGCCGGTGCTTCATCGAAGCTCCCAGGGTTGGGTAGAGGTTCCTCTCTGCGGGGGCTCCTGCAGGGCAAAGTCCCCATCGGTGCCAGGCCCAAAGTATTACCCATTTTAGTCCAGAGGACAGGGAGGGGCTGGGGTTAGCCTGGGAAAGGACTCTGGCTTCCTCTACCCCCCATGGGCCCCAACTCCCATCATCAGGCTCCCCAGTCTCAGAAACTTCCACATGATCGAATGCTAGTCCATCTCAGACCATCCTGCTGTCCCTTTCCCCCGGCCGATGTTTTAATTTTTTGAGTTCTTTATATACCCTAGAGATTAGTGCTCTATCTGATGTGTGAGGGATAAAATCTTGTTCCCAAGATGTAGGCTCTCTATTTACCTCACAGATTGCTTCTTTTACTGAGAAGAAACTTTTTAGTTTGAATCCATCCCATTTATTAATTCTTGGTTTTAATTCTTGTGCTATAGGAGTCTTAAGTCTTATGTTTGTTTCTATGTACATCTAAAGTACTGCAGGGTTTCCTTTTTCTGGCTTCAAATTCTTCACACTGTCGTTCCAGCCCGCAGGCATTCACAGTGCCCTCGGGGGTTCATGCTGTGGTGCTGGGAAGGCACATGGGAATGGCACTATATCAGCTGGGCTTGGTTTAATTGTATATGATTTAAAAAAAATACAGTTCAAACAAATTTAAGCAAAAACGACTGAGTTTAGGCTGGAGAAGCATGTATAACAAAATTCAAGAATGAATTTTGGTTGACTTCAGACTCCCCGTGGTCCAGGCTCATGTGGTGCAGTCATCCCCTGGCTTCTCCCTTTCCTGTGTCTTCGGTCTTGCTCTGCATCACCTCAGGTCCTAGCTGAGCTCTCGTTCAGGGTGGCACAGTAGCAGCAGTTCAAATTCTACATCTCCTCAGGCTCATGCCCTGGGGAATGGTGTGAACCCTCAAATATCCTAGGATTTTATTTTATTATTATTTTTTTAATCATATGAGCCCAGAGCCCCACCCCACTGTGGGCCCAGGGGAACTGGTGTATCTGTTGGCCTTACAAAGAACTCCATGGAGTGAGGATGGGAGGGGCTTTCTCTTTAGGGAATTGGGTTGGGCCTTTGACAAGAAGAGGGCTGGAGGCTGGGCAGCACAAACAACAAAACGTAGTAGGCATATAGTCTCTGCCCTACAGCCTAGAGCAGGGCCCAGCCAACTTTCTGTGAAGAAACGGAGTAAATGTTCTAGGCTTCGTGGGTCACATAGTCTCCATCAGTTATGCCTCTGTGGTGTGAAACAGTCACAGATAATTTGTAAGCAAAGGAACATGGCTGCACTCCAGTAGAACTTTACTTATGAACGCTGATATTTAGTTACTTTGGGGACAGTGCTGGGGACCAAACCCAGGGCTTCATGCATACCAGGCAAGTACTTGACCACCAAGCTCTACCTTCAGCCCTATGGACACTGATTGGAATTTCATATGCCATGAAATTGTTTTCATTTTTTTTTTAGCTGATGAAGAACATAATCATTCTTTGTTTAGGTCACACAAAAGCATCTAGGGTTGGATGTGGCCAACCCTGGGTCTAAGGGTAGATGACAGCATTTTCTTTTCAGCTCTCTCACTTTCTCCCATGGACACATCCCTGTATCTCACATGTTATTTGCAGAAGGGGGAAATACTGCTGGCTGTTGGTACACGTGGGCCATTTGGTGTGATACATACTCAGTTCCAGGTCCCTGTGAGTGATTTTTCTAATTATCCTTTCACACTGCTGCCCCAGATTATGCTGGGTACACTTAGAATTCCTTGGAGTTCTAAATCCTAGATGACTTATTCATCATCAAGCTTTTCTTTTTGCCTTCTAGTGCATCTTCTGAATAGCCAAAGGAGGCAGGAAGAAAGTGAGAACCCTTTGATCTACCAGATTTCTCCCCGCAAGTCCTGGGGATAGAACTCAGGGGTGCTTTACCACTGAGCTACATCCTCAGCCCTTTCAATTTTTTATTTTGGGACAGGGTCTCATTAAGTTGCCCAGGGTGTTGAACTTGGAATCCACCCACCTCAGCCTCCCCAGTCTGAGATTAGAGGCCTGCATCATCACACCCAGAAATAGTTTAATTTTTAATTGTCATCAAAGTAAAGTTCTTCCTATTCTCTGTAAAGGGGTATCAGTATCTTACACTTAAAAATTTCTGAACGTTTTTTCTTCATATATGTGAGCTTGTTGCAGACAAAGTAAGAGCGGAGGTTTCATTGAGATCAGCACTTAAGGAGGCTTTCCTTCCACAGTGAAATTTGAAATATCAAGATAATATGTTGAGTTACACACAATGATGAATTCGTTTCAAAGGTCTTTTCTCTTTTTCTAAATCCTGAAACTCTTCTTCCTAACTTTTTATCTTTTCTAAAATTGTAGTAAAGGTAGGGGTTGCTATGTTTTGGATGTGGTTTATCCCTTAAGAGTTTACATGTTGGGTTCATGGTCCTCAGGATGGTGGAATTGAGATGTAAAC
The DNA here is from genome assembly GCF_001458135.2 of Marmota marmota marmota. NCBI lineage: Eukaryota > Metazoa > Chordata > Mammalia > Rodentia > Sciuridae > Marmota > Marmota marmota. The sequence goes on from NW_026000026.1 coordinate 77,356,679, forward strand.
ATACCACTTTTTAAGAGATGGGGCCAAGTAGGAAATTTTTAGGTCAACTAGAGTTTCTGTCCTTGGAAGGCATTGTGGGACACCAGTCTCTCTGGCTTCCTGTTAGGTGATGTGATCTCTCGCTCTCTGCCATATGCCATGAGGTCCTCACCAGAGCTGAGCTAATGCTGACTCTGTGTATTTGAATCTCTAGAAGAGTGAACTAAATTTAATTTTTACTTTATAAAGCTAGCCTGCCTCATGCATTCTGTTATGGTAACAGAAATCAGACTAATACAGAGGTATAGATATGCATGTATATGTCTTTTTGTGGACACATGCACTATTTCTGTTAGGGACATATTCAGCGATGATTTCTGGGCCACAGAGGTACTATTCAACATCATTAGAAACCATCAAACTATTTTTGAAAGAGATTATGTTATATTCCTACAGAAATATGTGAGGGTTCTAGCTACTCTGTATCCTGTCCACTCTTGGTATTGTCTCTTTAAACCTTAGCCACTCTGGAGAAGCATGTACTGATCCCATCCACATCCTCCCATTTTAATGTTTCTGAAGTTAAGATGCTTTTTAGAGTTCATGTCAAAAGAAACCTTATAGAAGAACGAGGACTGAAAAACCAGAGTTTGTGCTTGATTGTTCATATTCAAGATTAGCATCCAAAGAAGAAATTTTGTTTACTGATTGACATGTTTGGCTGAAAAATTTATTTGGTAGCATCATTAAAGCTACATTTAAATGTAGACACCTTTGGGTTAAATGTCTTCAAAAAGGTCATGCTATCATGCAATTTTACTTATTTTGGGGGGATACTAGGGATTGAACTTGGGCATTCAACCACTGAGCCCTATCCCCAACTCTATTTTCTATTTTATTTAGAGACAGGGTCTCACTGAGTTGCTTAGTGCCTTGCTTTTGCTGAGGCTGTCTTTGAACTTGCGGCAGATCCTCCTGCTTCAGCCTCCCAAGCTGCTGGGATTACAGGTGTGTGCCACTGTGCCCAACTTATCATGCAACTTTAAAATAACAGTTATATGTAAATTGCTACATATTGCAACAAAAGGCAGCAAGCAGAATTTTTTAAAAAAATGTCTTGGAATAGTTTATTTTCTTAAACTAAGAGGCTAGTGTGACAATTCATGTGCTTGAACTTCCCTGATTAAATTTAGAAGCTATTTAACTTCCTGTGGCATATATTAAGAAAAATGGAAATTCATTTGGAAAAATTCAAGACCCAGAATAGTCAAAACAATCCATAGTAAAAAGAGTGAAGCAGGAGGCATCACAATGCCAGACCTTATAGCTCTATACTACAGAGCTATAGTAACAAAAAACGGCATGGCATTGGCACCAGAACAGACTTGTAGACGAACGATACAGCATAGAGGACACAGAGCCTAACCCATATAAATACAGTTATCTCATCCTAGACAAAGGCACCAAAAACATTCACTGGAGAAAAGATAGCCTCTTCAACAAATGGTGCTGGGAAAATTGGAAATCCATATGTACCAAAATGAAATTAACCAGGGGGTTAATTTCATTTTGGTACATAGGGAAAAAATTGGAAATCCATATCTCTCATCATGTGTGAAACTCGATTCAAAGTGGATCAAAGACTTAGGCACTAAAGACCCTGTGCCTAATAGAAGAAAAAGTAGTCCCAAATCTTCACCATGTTGGCTTAGGATCTGACTTCCTTAATAAGACCCCTAAAGTGCAAGAAGTAAAATCAAGAATAAATGGGATGGATTCAAACTAAAAAGCTGCTTCTTAGTAAAGGAAACAACCCAGAATGTGAAGAGAGAGCCTACAGAATGGGAGAAAATCTTTGCCACATGCACCTCAGAGAATTAATCTCCACGATATAAAAAGAACTCAAACACCAGAAAACCTTAAATAACCCAATCAATAAATGGGCTAAGGAACTCAACAGATACTTCTCGGAAGATACACAACCGATCAGCAAACATATGAAAAACAATCGACATTTCTAGCAATTAGGATAGTTTTGACTTGCATTTCTCTAAGACTTCATCTCACTCCAGTCAGAATGGCGATTGTCAAGAATACAAACAACAATGAATATTGGCAAGGATGCAGGGAAAATGTGCACTCATACATTGCTGGTGGGACTGCAAATTGGTGCAACCACTATGGAAAGCGGTATGAAGATTCCCCAGAAAACTTGGAATGGAATCATAATTTGATCCAGCTATCCTACTTCTTGGTCTATACCCAAAGGACTTAAAATCAGCATACCATAGTGACACAGCCACATCAATGTTTATAGCAGCTCAGTTCACAATAGCTAAACTAGAGAACCAACCTGGGTGCCCTTCAACAGATGAATGGATAAAGAAACTGATATATATATACACACACACACACATACACATATATACACATACATATACATTCAATGGATGATTATTCCTCAGCCTTGAAGAATGAAATACCATGACATTTGCTGGTAAATGGATGGAGCTGTAGAATATCATGCTAAGCGAAATAAGGCAATCCCAAAGAACCAAAGGCTGAATGTTTTCTATGATATGTGAATTCTAATTCACAATAAAGGGGTTAAGGTTAAGAAAGAATAGTTTCTTTGGATTAGGCAGAAGGGAGGGAGGGAGGATGGGGTAGGAAAGATTGGGTAATAACGTCTGATTCATTCTATGTGCATATTTTACTACATGACCAGTGTGATTCTACATCATGTATGACCAGAAAAATGGGAGGTTATACTCTATGTATAAAAAGTGTCAAAGTGCATTCTACTGTCATGTATAACTAGAACAAATTACATTAGTGCCTCAAGTTTAAATATCCTGATAAGTACCTTTCAATATAATTTTCATTATAATAGAAATGACATCAAATAAATAAGAAATGTAGATGAAACATTTTTCTTAAAAATATTTCAAAAAATCATTTACATGGTTTTAAATTTGAGAGTTAATAAAGTAAATAGTCCAACTGAAATTGAATTCTATGCATGTATGAGTTTGTCAAGATGAACCCAACTACTATGTATAACTATGAAGCTCCAATAAATAAAATAAGTCTCGCATCCCCTTCCTACCGTGTAAACTTCCTGAAAGCATCTAAGGTTAGCAATTTCTTATGTAAACTTTAGGAGATTTCCTATATAAATACAAGCAAATATGCATATCTTTTCTTACCTGTTCTTTTAAAAAATACAAATGAAAACACCTGAGGCACACTATTTAGCACTCGCGTTTTTTACTAAACAAAACTTTCGGTTACCTGAAATTTTCATTCCTCCTGCCATCATGGTATCCCAGAGGTGAAGAAGACCAGTGTGAGTTAGGGAAAATTGATGGTTGCCAGTGCACCAAGAAAACTGAGCGAGGTCAACAGTGAAGCACAAGAATCAGAAGCAGGCTGAGTCCTGAACAGTACTAGGGGAGCCCAAGAAGAGACAGGCGTGTTGTTACCTGAGGGAAGGCGGATGGTCATAAGTAAGTTTAAGGTCGTGTGTCTTTAATATTAATCATTTTCTTTTGCCTCCCAGATATTGCTGCTTTTTTGATAGGTACCTCTGTCGTCTTGGGTAAGATGAAATTCCTAGGAGTTCTTTCTTTGGTGCAGCATCTAAGTATTGTGTGTCCCTGGTGTTGAGGTCTTGGAGCCCTTTGAGAAACTGGCCAAGGCTGGGGGCTCTGGTCCCAGAAAAATCCACATAGGTACAGACAAATTAGATGTTGATGGTGAGGAGTTTGTAGATGATCTGAAGCTCATTAGCAGCAAATTCCCTGAAGTAAACAGTTATCTAACTGTTTGGCATGAGAAATAGTTTGCGTTTTGTTTGAATTCATAATGATCCTCTTGTTTTTATGGTTTCAGGAACTTAAAAGTGAATTATACCATTTTGGAACTGTCTATATTTACATTTGTTTTGCTTCTGCCCAATAATGCGTCTGAGTTTGGTTATTTAGAAATTTCACGTGTAGTAGTGTAGTTGTTAAGATCCCAGCTTTGTGGCCGGAATGTCAAGGGAACAAGATCAAAATTCTATCCCCGCCACTTGCCTAGTACAGGAAAGTTAGTCCTTCTTAAGGTCATGTTTTCATTTGCAAAGTAGGGTGGACAGTACCCTTATGGCAAGGTGGGAGGGTTATGTGAGACGGGGAAAGCTGTGAGTGTAGTATCTGGCTCAAATCCAGTTCATTAATGTTCTTTGTCAATTCTGCCCTAAGGATTAAGATTCTGAATATTTTGGGATTCTATCAGATGAATTACTATTAGATTCATCATTGCTTTCGAAGATAAACAATTTAATCCACCCAGAGACTAATTGAGAAATCCAAGACCATGGAATGCCAAGTGGTGAAATTGTAGTTAGAAACATGTGGTTGGAGTTCTATTGGCCACTTGGGGGAAGGCAGTTTTATAGGGACAGCAGACATGTTAAATAAGGTTTATGGAACAGGATAATTATTGTAACAGAAACCTCAACATCTTGTGTTTAGACATTCGTCTTCTCACTGCTGAAAAGCTTTTTATTACCACTACTCTTAACCAAGTATGTTAACGGCATCCTATTCATAAAAGCAAGCTGGGAAACATCCTAAAGTCATAACGCTTGCCTTTCCGCAATCATTGGTCATGATTCTTGAGAATTAAAAAGAACCTTAGGAATAGGTGTTGAGAAATTTATTCATATTCACAGAAAGCTCATTGAAAATCCCCTGTCTCCCAAATTTGGGAGCTCTTTCCTATCTTTCTTATTTCAAAGACGAAGACTTATCCTGTAGTCATTTCGTTTACTTTTTAACCTAAATGGGGAACAACTTAGCAGGACTCCTGAAAATTAATTGGGCCTTTGCCATGCTGAGGGGGTGTGGGTGGTGCACACGTACGCATGCATACATACATGTATCTGGACATGCGCGTGTCTGTCTCTTAATTTGTATTTTTTTTCCCCCGGTTATCTTATGCCTGAGAAAAGACACTGAGAAATAAAGGCAGGAGAAGTGCATTCATCACCGGGATCTGCCTCTCTGCCTGACTAGTGGCTCCCCAGGGAGTCTTAACAAGGTGCTGCTGAGTCCAAGTTCTTCTCCCCACCCCCAAAACAATCCAGGAGACACTCTAATTTGAGGCTGTTCTATCACCTTCACCCCAGGCTCTGCAGGACATCCCCTCCCCCCACTCATCTCTAGGCCCATCAGGGATGTGGGCAAAGGAAACATTAAAGTGGATAGATTGATAGCCTTGTGATCACATCCATCTTCATATTTGTTGAATATTATGTCAATTATTCATCATTCAGAGATATCATTGCAGGGAAATCACATTAAGAGGAGCCAGGGAAACTAAAGGTTATAAATTCCAACCCTGTGTAGTCTTTGGAATTCAGTGCCAGCTCTTCTGTGTTCCCATCAGAATGCAGGTGCCTCTGACCTTCCCTTTGGGGTGTTTATTATCTGGCTTCACTTCCCTTTGGAACAGAATCGGCTTCCCAGAGGTGGAGAAGAGCTGAATAAAAGTGTAAACATCATACTCCTAGATTAAGTTTCCTCCTGGTTATAGCATCACCTTGAGTTTGAGCAGTCTGAGAAAAGTATTTTTCTCCCAGTTGATTGCTCCATGGAACCAAGGTTATGTGCATGGAGGAACAGCTGGGAACAAGGTGAGGATCCCTGCTCAGAGCCTGTGTTCCAGTGGGAATGATGGAGAGCAGGAGCACACAGACATATCAGGCAGCGGGGGTGCTGTGAAGGTGACGACTTGGTGATGCCATAGAGAGGAAGATTGGGTCATTCAAAAAATGCAAAAGAAGCCTGAGGTGAGGTGTGGAATTCAGAGACCATGTTGTTGCAGGGCATGAGTCTGCTGCTGAGCTGAGGCAGCCACAGTGGCCCTTTCTCGCCCTGATTCTTGCGATCACACCAGAAAGATTTCAGACTTATCACTCAGAGTAGCATGCTGGGTTTATTAGAAGGAATAGGAATAAGCCGGGCCCGGTCACGCATGCCTGTAATCCCAGTGGCTCTGGAGGCCGAGTTGGGAGGATGGTGAGTTCAAAGCCAGCCTTAGCAATGGTAAGGTGTTTAGCAACTTAGACCCTGTCTCTAAATAAAATAAAATAGGGCTGGGGATGTGGTTCAGTGGTTGAGTACCCCCAGGTTCAATCCCTGGTAGCCTCCCCCTGTTCCCGCAAAAAAGCAAAAGGGACATTCTCAAGGGAGAGTGAGTCATCTGAGAGAAGGACCCCCAGTTTTATGGGGGTGGGTCCCAGGGAAGTGTTCAGAGTCCTACCCAGCTCCTCCTCTTGCCTTTTGACTGACAGCTTAGGAACACCTTGGATTGCCTGGAGGAGGGGATGGTGTGGCGCTCAGAGCTGGAGTTTACTGTCCTTTGAGAGCTCTCAGCAAGCTTTCTTTGTGAGGGTCTTGATGGTTTGGATGCTGGGGTGATTGTGGGTTGTGACCTAGTTTTGGTGATAAGGGAGGGTCCAGGCCACCTGGTAGGGGGAGACATGATCTTGAAACAAGAACTTTTCTTAAGAGGATGTAATTGTGGCCAGGGGAGGATTTACATACCACCCCCCTCAACCCCTCGAAATCTTTCAAGTGCTTGCCTGTCATACAAGGCTCCCTTGTGGTTTCAGTCACCCTTCATTGTCCTTTCCTGCTTCCTCTTCATGGCTGACTAGCTACTTAACAATATATGTATTTTTTTCTGTAGCCTTTATTTTGTTTTTTTATTTTTTAGTTGTTGATAGACCTTTATTTTACTTATTCATATGTGGTGCTGAGAATCGAACCCAGTGCCTCACACATGCCAGGCAAGTGCACTACTGCTGAACCACAGCCCGAGCTCTTCTGTAGCATTTAAAAAAATTTTAATTTACCTGTTCTAATTAGTTACATATGATAGCAGAATGCATTTTGATTCATAGTACACAAATGGAGTACAATTTTTCATTTCTCTGGTTGTACACCAAGTAGAGTCACACCATTTGTGTCATTGTATGTGTACCTAGGGTAATGATATCCATCGCATTCCACCATCTTTCCTACCCCCATTCCCCTTCTCTTCTACTCTCTCCCCTTTGCCCTATCTGAAGTTCTTCATTCCTTGCATTCCCCCCCCACCCCCATTATGGATCAGCATCCACTCATCAGAGAAAACATTCAAGCTTTTTTTTTTTTTTTTTGGATTGGCTAACTTCACTTTGCATGATATTCTCCAACTCCATCCATTTACCTGCAAATGCCATGATTTTATTCTTTTAATGCTGAGTAATATTCTATTGTATATAGAATATATATTATATATATATACCACACTTTCTTTATCCATTCATCTACTGAAGGGCATCTAGGTTGGTTCCATAGCTTAGCTATTGTGAATTGAGCTGCTGTAAACATTGATGTGGCTGCGTCACTATAGTATGCTGATTTTAAGTCCTTTGGGTATAGACCAAGGAGTGGGATAACTGGTTCAAATGTGGTTCCATTCCAAGTTTTCTGAGGAATCTCCATACTGCTTTCCATAGTGGTTGCACCAATTTGCAGTCCCACCAGCAATGTATGAGTGTGCCTTTCACCCCGCATCCTTGCCAATATTCACTGTTGCTAAGAGCCAAGTATATGATGCATGGCATTTTTGGTCGAAAGGTGACGCCAGCTAGCCATTGAGATGATATGATTATGTTAAGATTTGCATTCATATGGATATTGGACTCCTGCTGTTCACCTAGGCCGGCTATGGGACTCCTGGAGAGTTCCCATTGGTTGGGGAAGTACAGTAGGAGGGAGTTCCGGGGGAGGAGCTCTGTCTGCGGGTCCGGGAGGAGGCCGCATGGGTGAAAAAAATCTGCCCGGGCGGTACCGGACATTGGTGGCAGTTTCAAAAAATAAACTTTGTTCCTGCTTGAGTGGCTCGTGATTTTGTGCCCAGCCAGACTGCGGCACACTGTTGTTTGTATTCTTGATAATTGCCATTCTGACTGGAGTGAGATGAAGTCTTAGGATAGTTTTGACTTGCATTTCTCTAATTGCTAGACATGAACATTTTTTAATATATTTGTTGATTGATTGTATATCTTCTGAGAAGTGTCTGTTCAGGTCCTTGGCCCACTTATTGATTGGGTTATTTTTTATTTTTATTTTTATTTTTGGTGTTAAGTTTTTTGAGTTCTTTATATATCCTAGAGATTAGTGCTCTATCTGATGTGCATGTGGCAAAAATTTGCTCCCATCTGTAGGGTCTCTCTTCATGTCATTGTTTCTTTTGCTTAGAAGAAGCTTTTTAGTTTGAATCCATCCCATTTATTGATTCTTGATTTTTTTAATGAAACAGTCAATTGATCAACCTATTTTAAGTGGCTAAGAAAATCTCTTACAAATTCCCCAAGTAGGGAATGCTCAATTTCATGCCTGCTTTTAAGTGTTATTCTGGACCTAGTTTGACATAACATTATTCCAAATATTTGACACAGAACTGGAGTGTTGGCCAACAGCATGGTATTTAATCTATTCTGAGTGATTACTGTATTAGATTGTGTGCTAAAATACTGATCCAGATAGACACGTCTTGCTAAACAAATATATTCTCTAAAACATTTTTGTATAATTCAGTCCTGTTGCCCCTGTATTTGAATTTGCTTGCTTTTGAAAGTTGTTTTGAGTATCTACTATTTGCCAGGCACTATAGTAGTTACCTAACAAAGTCTTAGGAATTTGGCTTGTATTCTAAGTACAAGGAAGGATTTTAAGTAGACAATTGGCATATTTTGGTTTATGTTGGTGCCGAGTAGATTGTTTGGTGATAAGGTTGTAGTTGGAGGAATTGGAACACAAATAGCAGAGAAGAGGAAATAGTTGCTTTTAAGGCATGAGGTGATGGTGGCGTGGATTAGGGGATTATCTGTGGGGAGCTGGTGATGAATGGAAAGAGTTGGGAGCTTTTCAGGAGGCTCTGGAATTTGGAGCTAGGCACCCTGTACAGGAAGAGAATCCTCTGATGGAATATGGGTAAGAATGGAATGAGAGAAGCAGGATGGCCCCTAGGTGCTTTAGGAGTTTTAGGTCTTGGTTACCCCAAAATCCAGAAAAAGGCCATTTTAAAATTTTTATTTTTATTTATTTATTTATTTATTTTTTTATTGGTTGTTCAAAACATTACAAAGCTCATGATATACCATCTTTCATACATTTGACTCAATTGGGTTATGAACTCCCATTTTTACCCCAAATACAAATTGCAGAATCACATCGGTTACACACTCACATTTTTACATAATGGCATATTAGTGACTGTTGTATTTTGCTGCCTTTCCTTTCCCCTACTATCCCCCCTCCCCTCCCCTCCCCTCATCCCTCTCTACCTCATCTGCTGTTGTTCAATTCTCNAGTCTAGCTATTGTGAATTGTGCCGCTATGATCATTGATGTGGCAGTATCCCTATAGTACACTCTTTTAAGATCCTCAGGGAATAGTCCGAGAAGGGCGATAGCTGGGTCAAATGGTGGATCCATTCCCAGCTTTCCCAGGTATCTCCATACTGCTTTCCAAATTGGCCTTAGCAATGTACAAGTGTACCCTTTTCCCCACATCCTCGCCAGCACTTGTTGTTTGACTTCATAATGGCTGCCAATCTTACTGGAGTGAGATGGTATCTTAGGGTGGTTTTGATTTGCATTTCTCTGACTGCTAGTGATGGTGAGCATTTTTTCATGTACTTGTTGATTGATTGTATGTCCTCCTCTGTGAAGTGTCTGTTCAGGTCCTTGGCCCATTTGTTGATTGGGTTATTTGTTATCTTATTATTTAATTTTTTGAGTTCTTTGTATACTCTGGATATTAGGGCTCTATCTGAAGTGTGAGGGGTAAAAATTTTTAAATTTTTAATTTTTAAAAAAATTTCTCACATACTTGACAATAGTGGAATGCATTACAATCATAATTATCCATTCACAGCACAATTTTTCGTAACTCTGTATATAAAGTATGTTCAAGCCAAATTATGCCATTATATACGAGCTCTTTTTTTTTTGCATTACAGTTCTTAATACACCTTTATACCACAAATTATCATATCTCTGTTTGTATATAAGGTATGTTGACACCAAATTCACATCTTCATACATGTATTTTGTATAATCATGAGGGTCTCCTTCCACCATCCATGCTATTCCCCTTCTCCCTCCCACCCCTATTCCCTATCTAGAGGTAATCTTCCTCCATGCTCTCCCTCCCTACCCCATTTTGAGTCACCTCCCCCTTATATTAGAGAAGACATTTGGCATTTTTTTTGGGGGGGGGATTGGCAAGCTTCACTTAGCATAATCTGCTCTAATGCCATCCATTTCCCTGCAAATGCCATAATCTTGTTATTTTTTGGTGCTGAGTAATATTCCGTTGCGTATAAATGCCACATTTTTTATCCATTCATCCGCTGAAGGGCATCTAGGTTGGCTCCACAGTTTAGCTACTGTGAAGTGTGCTGCTATAAATATTGATGTGGCTGTGTCCCTGTAGTATGCTGTTTTTAGGTCCGAAAAAGGCCATTTTGACATCAAAAATATAGCAGCCTCCCTGCTTTGGGGACTTTCTCACCAGCTCTGTGTCCCTGATGGCCTCCCATCTCTCCTCTACTTTCTGAACTTTCTTTTCTTCTCTACTGTGTTCTGGGGGCTGAATATCTTCAAATGGGAGGGGTGTGTATTATGTAGAGGTTTTTATTTACAGCCTACTGAATGCCCAGACCTGGGCTAGTCTTCATAGAGATTGTAACCTCTTGAGGTATTATTATGTGAACTAGGAAGAGCATTCTCATGTTCATGTGACGACAGAGCTGCCCTTTCCACAGTTCCCACAAGACTCTCTCATGGGATTTGGTTCCACTGAACAATACTCTGGTTATGCAGAGCATGTTCCTAGGCTCAGGATCCTGGCTCTGTCCTCCTTGGTTGTATGAACTATGTATGCTGCTTATCATGCTTAGGGCTAGCTTTCTATGTCTAAAATGGGAAACTTACTTCCTAAGGCACTTAGGAAGATTTTAGGGGAGAGACATTGTACAGGACATATCAGATATGTGTTCTATCAAAAGTGAATTAGAGGGCTTGGGTTGTGGCTCAGTGGTAGAGCTCTTGCCTAGCACATGTGAAGCCCTGGGTTCGATCCTCAGCACCACATAAAAACATAAATAAAATAAATATATTTTAAAAAAAGTGAACTAGAGGTGCAGTCCCAGCCACTTGGAAGGCTGAGGTAAGAGAATCACAAGTTTGAGGTCAGCCTAGGCAATTTAGTGTCTTTAAAAAAAAAAAATTAGCTGATACTTCTGTTCTTACTATTGCCTTCACTGACTTGACTAGGCTTGCATCTGTTAAAATGAAGCTAATAGTGTATCCTTGTATTTTGTCACATTCAATGAGTCTTAGAATCAGAAGTGATAAGGACCTTAAAGGGTGTGTTTTGCAATTTCTTGATGTAACTGGAATAGAAAAGTTTGAAAAGGAGACCTTGAGTAGGAGTTTTTTTTAAAAAAATTATTACAATTATTAATGCACATTAACTATACAAATTAATGGGTTTCCATGTGAAATTTCCATACAGCATATCTACCCTCCCCACTATCCTCTCTTGCTCTCCCTTCTCTCTCCCTCCTCCAGCTTCCCTTCCTCTTTCCTCATAGTCATTCTCCTACTTTCAAATCATTTTTTTTATTGGTTGTTCAAAACATTACAAAGCTCTTGACACATCATATTTCATACATTTGATTCAGGTGGGTTTTGAACTCCCAATTTTACCCCAAATACAGATTGCAGAATCCCGTCGGTTACACATCTACTTTTTTACATAATGCCCTATTAGTAAGTGTTGTATTCTGCTACCTTTCCTATCCTCTACTATCTCCCCTCCCCTCCCCTCCCATCTTCTCTCTCTACCCCATCTACTGTAATTCATTTCTTGCCTTATTTATTTTCCCATTCCCCTCACTACCTCTTATATGTAATTTTGTATAACAATGAGGATCTCCCTCCATTACCATGCAATTTCCCTTTTCTCTCCCTTTCCCTCCCACCTCATGTATCTGTTTAATGTTAATCTTTTCTTCCTGCTCTTCCTCCCTGCTTTGTTCTTAGTTGCTCTCATTATATCAAAGAAGACATTTGGTATTTGTTTTTTAGGGATTGGCTAGCTTCACTAAGCATAATCTGCTCTAGTGCCATCCATTTCCCTGCAAATTCCATGATTTTGTCATTTTTTAGTGCTGCGTAATACTCCATTGTGTATAAATGCCACATTTTTTTATCCATTCATCTATTGAAGGGCATCTGGGTTGGTTCCACAGTCTAGCTATTGTGAATTGTGCTGCTATGAACATCGATGTAGCAGTATCCCTGTAGTACGCTCTTTTAAGGTCTTCAGGGAATAGTCCGAGAAGGGCAATAGCTGGGTCAAATGGTGGTTCCATTCCCAGCTTTCCCAGGAATCTCCATACTGCTTTCCAAATTGGCCGCACCAGTTTGCAGTCCCACCAATGTACAATGAGTACAATGTACAAGAGTACCCTTTTCCCCACATCCTCTCCAGCACTTGTTGTTGTTCAAATCATTTAAAATCTTTTTTTCTGTTTGAAGGAAGATATGTAATACTTGGCTTTTAGTGTCTGCTTATTTCTCTGAACATGATGTCCTCCAAGTTCATCCATTTTCTTGCAAGTGATATGATTTCATTCTTCTCTATGAAGAATGGATTTCTTTATGACTATACATTTCTCTGGTATTACAAAAAATACTAGCCATGCAAGGATCTGCTCAAAGACTTCTTGGTATGCAGCACCTATTGGTTATTATACCAAGTCCTGTTCTTAAGGAGTCATAACCCATCTGCACAAGCTCTGATGAGCCCTGCAATAAAGAAACCTGTCAGACCCTGCTTCTTATAGAATTTCCCACTCATTTTGACTGGAGAATACTTTTTCTTCATAAGTCTTATTAATATCCTGTATAATTTGTGTTACTTAAAGCAGTGTTTCCTGTGGATGCTCTAACTAAAGGAAATTATGTTTGACACTGGTTCATTCATCCCAGCAGCAGAGGCTGACGTGGCCATGAGGGCTGAGGGCTGGAGGTGAGAGGCAAGCAGTGAACAACTGAGGGTCCTTGGCCACCTGCACCTTCCTCCCATCAGCCTTAGCAGCACCCAGCCTCCCTCTGACTTTTTGCCTCTATTTCGTCAGGCTCTGATAGGCAGGGGCTTTTTAGGAAAAAGAATCAGTGGAGCCCAAGAGATTTTATAGACAGGGAGGCACCATCTGGCTATGTAGGTTGATTGGTGAACTTCAGACAAGAGAACCTAAATAAATTGTGCTTCATCCTGCCCGATTCTTCTATGCCCCTCTTTTCTGGGCCTGGAGACTTTTCAATCTGAACCAGAGTATTTTGTAAGGGGAGGGGAGGAGAAAATCTGAATGGTGGAGAGAGATGAAAACTAAAAGCTATTGAAGTGGGATAAATTTCAATAGAATTTCTACCTTTAAAAATGAAGAAATTCATAGAATAGTTTGAGAGATAAATAAGCTCTTTGGAGAAACATTGCAGGTTGCGGAGTAGATCCAGCAAAAGATCCCCTGGGTTTTGTTGGAGACATGGTGGCAGTGGAAAAGGGGTTAAAAAAAATCCCACCAAAGGAGCTGTTCATTCTCATTTCTTTGTCACTAATTGGGTGACATGGGAAGTATTTTCTGTTTTAGATTTCAAGCTTGAACTCTTATGCATATTCCTGTTCTAAAACCCAGTAACAAAAGCCACGCACAATGGGGCACGCCTGTAATCGTAACTCGGGAGGCTGAGGAGGAGGATGGCAGGTTCAAGGCCAACCTCGGCAATTTGGCAAAGTCCTTAGAAACTTAGTGAGACCCTGTCTCAAAATTAAAAAAAAAAAAAATAAGAATCCAGTTACTGTCTTCTCCCTCTAAGGACATATTCTGAGTCTCAGCAAGAGAAGGGTGAGGATTACCCCAGTCCTTTTCCAGAATTATGGCCAAAAAGCAGGTGGAGGGATTTGATATCTATAGAAACACCATTTATTCTGTGGTCCATAGAGGCTTGGAGCTTCTGTCAAAATATTTGAGCTAGGGGGCTCAACAGTTTAACCAGTGGCTAATCCAAAGGTGTATCAGTTTTCTAGAAATCATGCTTCAAAATTCATTGATTGCTGCTGTGTGTTTCCAAAATGGCATTGTGATGTCATATCAAGTTTCTGTGAGCCGTGATCTGGTGACTGTAATCCACAGGTTGTTGGCTGGTGAAGGAATTGGGTGAGGAGGACAGTGAGCATACAGGGTTCTGGAAGCTTGGAGAAGGGGGACTGTTATGTATGAGGTGTCCCTCAAAACCTCATGTGTGAGACAATGCAAGAAAGTTTAAAGGTGAAATGATTGGGTTATGAGAGTTTTCACCTAATTAGTGCATTAATCCCCTGATGGGAATTAACTGGGTGGTAACTGTAGGCGGCTAGGGTGTTCCAGGAGAAGGTGCGTCATTGGGGCATATATATTTTGTCCTTGTGAGAGAACACACTCTCTGCTTCCTGGTGGCCATGTCCTGAGCCGTTATCCTCCACCACACTCTTCTACCATGATGTGCTGCTCACCTCAGGCCAAGAGCCACAGGGTTGGTGGTCTACGGACTGAAACTGAACCCCCAAGTAAACTTTTCCTCCTCTAAAATTTTTCTTGTGGGGTATTTTGGTCTCAGCATCAAGAAAGCTAACTGAAACAGACTCTCAGAGGCTGGGATAGTCATAGAGGAGGAATTGGACAATTGTTTTTAATTACCTTAAAAAAATTTCTAAAAACTAAGATGTATTATTGCATAACATGTGACTATAGTTGATAACTATGCGTTATGCTCTTGAAAATGGCTAAGGGTAGCAGCTTGGGAGTCTGAGGCAGGAGGATCATGAGTTCAAAGCCATCCAGCAAAAGTGAGACCCTAGGCAACTCAGTGAGACTCTGTCTCTAAATAAAATACAAAATAGGGCTGGGGATGTGACTCAGTTGCTGAGTGCTCCCAAGTTCAATCCCTGTTACCCCCTGCACTCCCCACAAAAAAAGGCTGAGTAGTTTTTTTTTTTTTTTTAGCATTCTTACCATGAAAAAATAAGAACCTGAGGCAAAGTATGTTAATCAGTGACTATTCCATGTTGTATGCATAGCTCCAAACATATAAATGATATATATATAATTTTGATGTCTATTAAAATAAGTTAAAAATTTATATACATAAAACTTAAATTTATTTTTTTGCCAAATAATTATAGTATTTATTTTCTTGGTCCTCATTACCTTCTCAGAAGTACCATGTTTTCTATATCACTTTCAAAGGGACTCGATGCTTACATATAAGAGCTTATATGTATAGGATTTCTTTTTCTTTTTTGTAAGATACAAATGTTACTCTACTATTCTACCATTCTTCATCTCTCCCCACCCCCAATTTAATGTTTGACTGCTGGCTACTTTTCTACACAAGAAGAGTTGCTTCATTCTGTTTAACTTGCAGAGTATCCATTGTCTGCAAGTGTTGTAAATGATATTCCAATATCCTCCTGATGGATATTTAGGTTGTTTGATTCTTGGCTACTTATAACATTTTTGTGCCATATTCTTGAGCATAGATCTTTGTGTACCTACATATCAGTTGGTTTTCCATTATTGGAATAAAATATCTGAGATAATTGACTTAAAAAGAAGAAAGATTTATCTTGGGTCACAGTTTTGGAAGTATCAGTCCATGGTTAGTTGGCTTCATTGTTTTTGGGCCTGTGACAAGGAGGTACATGAGTTCATGTCAAAGGAAGCCTGCGTACCTCAAGGGCAGGAGGCAAAGAATGAGAGAGGCCCGTGTCCCATGAGTCCCTTTGAGGGCAATGACCTAAGACTGCCCACCAGGCCCCATTTCTTAAAAGTTCCACCACTTCCTCATGGGGGTCACAGGCTGGGGATAAAACTTTTAACACAAGGTACTTTAGAGGACATTCTAAACCCAAACTATTGCCCAGAATGTATTAATAAAAGTGAAATTTATGGTTCTAAGAGAATGTATTAGGTTTTGCTAGACTCAAATGATATGTTGGAATTACATTCCTTCCAGTCTATAATTGTGATCCCTGTTTAGACTGGGCTTATCTTTTGAATAAGATAATGAGGGCTATGCACATAATTTTCAGAATAGAAAAACATGAATAAAGACTTAAGAATAAGAGCAACATGTTTGGAGATTACAAAGTGATAAGCCATATTAATAACTATGAATTATTGAATTCTTGCCAGGCTCTGTTTTTTTTTTTTTAATTTTTTTTTTTGGTTTATTTTTGGTCTGGGGATTGACCTCAGGGACACTCAACCACTGAGCCACATCCCAGCCCTTTTTATTTTATTTTTTAAAAATATTTATTTTTTAGCTTTTAGGTGGACACAATATCTTTATTTTACATTTATGTGGTGCTGAGGATCAAACCCAGTGCCTTGTGCATGCTAGGCAAGCGCTCTACCACTGAGCCACAACCCCAGCCCCCCAGCCCTTTTTAAATATTTTATTTAGAGACAAGTTCTGAGTTGCTTAGGGTCTCGCTGAGTTGCTGAGGCTGGCTTTGAACTTATGATCCTCCTGCCTCAGCCTCCCAAGCCTCTGGGAGTAGAGCCACTGCACCTGGCTCTGAGTTGTTTATGTGTACTATTTCACATAATCCTCAGCTCTACATGGCGGGTTCCATTATTATTGCCATTTGACAGTTGAGAACAGTGAGTCTTAGAGAAGTTAAGTGGTTTTCTCAAGGTTATACAACCAGTGAATTGACAAAAGTCAGGACTATCCAACTTCAAAGCCCAAACTCTGAAACATGAAATTTTATTTCTGAAGTGCGTGTGTTTGCATGGACAAATTTAGGAGAACACAAAATGTTTTTTAGAATTTGACCAAATATTGAGACTTTATTCTGTTTAAGGGAAGTTTAAGGTCATCTCATTGCATGTTCCACCCTACACAGAAATTTCTTCTACATTGCCATCTGGTGCTCCAGTGATTTTAACTTGAAACAGATGTTAAGGTTCCCTGTGGTTAGAAGGCTTTTCCAGCCATGGAATATTCCAATCTGTATCCCAGAGTTTACTCACAGACCCCAGAAGCACCTCTGAATAGTTACCCCTCCTCTTTTGTTCCTGCACCAAATCTGATTGGCATCTCCATGAGAAGATGGGATGTTTGCAGGATACAGCCTCAGAACATTCTGATCTGTGTGGCTGGACACCGTGATGAATGAGAAAAGTCTTTCATATATTGAGTTGACAGTTGACTTCATTCAACTTTAACTAGTTTAACAGTTCTGATTCATTTAGTCATAAAGAATAAGGTTAGAAGAGGGAAGGAGGGGAGGGGGGCTATGGAGATGGGAAGGATGGTAGAATGAGATGGACATTATTACCCTATATATGTGTATGATTCTACTACTGGAGTGACTCTGCACCGTGTATGACCAGAGGAACGAGAAGTTGTGCACCATTTGTGTACAATATGTCAAAATGCATTCTACTGTTGAATGAATGAATGAATGAATAAATAAATAAATAAAGAAATAAAGGGGGGGGAGAATAAGGTTAGATTCTTATTGAATTTTCTCTTTCTGATAGGTAGAGGAGAGGTAGAATGTAATTCAGAATAAAAAGGGATTCGCATAGGCTTCTGGCTCAGCAGTTTGTTGAATTCCACATTTTGGTCTGACATGTGAATCTCCAGCATAAGAGCCTTTGGTCATTCTTTCTTTATCCGTGGTTCCAAAGTTTGATTTTTACCTAGATTGACTAGAGACCTTATATGTCTTATTGGATAAAATCTGGAATTTGTTTCCTGTAGGAGCTGAAAGACATTACTCTCAGAATTATCTTTGAGATGTAGGGCCATGCATTCCATGGAATGGATACTGTGGTGAGAACAGAAGGTTCTTGGGTTAAGGTGTTGATCAACTCTACAGCTCCAGAAAACCTGGACCTGTCAGGTGCAAAAGGGCCTAACCTGGGAAGGACCTTAGAAGGCAGTTACCAGTAGGGGCTCCCTTGAGTGGTAGCTGTAGTGGGACTTTGCTTATTCTGTCATCAATTTCAGATATTACATTCTCTCCATGAAGTTTTGATCTTGGCAGGAAAACAAAGGCTGGGGTCATTGTCCAGAAGCACTTCAGGGCTCTGTGAAAAAATTGTGAGGTATGGATTGGGGCATTCCATGGCTGATGGAGCCTTACAACCACCCAGAAACCTTACTTCATTTCCAGGCTAATAGAGGGCAAATCTAGATTCAGAATAGTTTTAGAATCAGATATTTTATTTCTCCCAGGTAGCTTTCACCAAGAATTTTGCACATTTGAAGTCTGGCCCATCTCATGGAATGATCAAGACTCTGAATTCAGATTTGAATCATGCTCTGGTTGTGCCCTTGAAAACAAGTTTAGTTTCTAAGCCTCTACTTAATTTTATTTTTTAGTGAGTTGTGGGTGGAAACTCAGGGGCGCTCAACCACTGAGTCACATCCTCAACCCTGTTTAGAATTTTATTTAGAGACGGGGACTCACTGAGTTGCTTAGCACCTTGCTGTTGCTAAGGTTGGCTTTGAACTCGTGATCCTCCTGCCTCAGCCTCCCAAGCTGCTGGAGATTACAGGCGGGTACCACTGCACCCGGTTTATTTATTTTTTTAAAGTCCATTTTCCAAAATTTTTTTTCCAGTGGTAGGAATAGAACCCAGGGTCTTGCCCATGCTAGGCAAACACTCTGCCATTGAGTTATAGCCCCAGCCCTTATTCCTTTTTTTTTTTTTTTTTTTAAGGTTGGGATAATATCATCTGTAACATAGACTATGTAGCAATACTTAGTCTGATGGGATCTAACCTATAAGTGGTGTTTACTAAGCACTTACTAGTGAGATATGGTCCAACATAACTCTTTGGTGAACAGCACCTGGTGTGTACACAGAGAATTTATTTTACAAAAATACTTGAAAATGTTAATTGCTTTAATATACTTTTATTTCATAGGTGGTATATAAATAAGTGAAGTCAATAAAAATTACTTTAGATTGCTGTGAATTCTAGGGTGGTAGGTTTGAAATGAGATTTCATTTTTGATTGGATCAGCACCAGCATTCCATAAATCTATCCCACTCCTTGAGGCACCCAATGTTCTTGAATGCATCTTTGTCTGTTGCTTAGGTAGCAGGCAATCTGCCTGGAGCTGGTTATAGAGGCCTAGATTCAGAGTCTGCTTACCTATAAGGGCCAGAAAGATGTATGACTTCACTCCCCTGAAACTGTTATTAGAAAACAAGTACACCAACCCATCAAGAGAATGAGAGGGGAAGGAGAGGGGTGCTCCCTGGGGAGAGGGAGGATAGGACATAAAAGGGTGAGTCGTGATGGATCTGTCAGCACCTGTAAACAGAGGTGTGAGCCTGGGGCTTTGCTGGCTATTGGAAATCCACTCCAGATGTTCTATGACTCATTCAATTGCTGTTCAATTTAAGTCTATGCCATTCGTACATTTAATAGGATTTTATGAGACATTTTATAGTCATTGCCTGTCACTGTTTGGAGAAATAATATCAAAAGTAATATATAAGATCCAACCTTCTTTCTTGTTTCATTTCTTTGTGGGATGGTTCCTGAAAAAAATAGCTCTAAAATCTAGTGTTCCTCAAAAATATCTGTACTACAATATAGTGAAAGTGAATTATAACGAAATAAAATGAGCCCTAATTTTTTGTTATTAGAGTCCATAGACATAAAAGCACTCTGATAAAAGGGCCATAAAATTTCCCAAATGCTTACTTTAAATTTCTGACCTTAATTCCATATGGTCTGGTGACAAATGACTTGTACCAGGGCTCTAGTTCACATAGCAACTGTGGATCCCCTCCCTTCAGCGCTCAGCTTTGCATTCCCACAATAAACCAGACAAAAATGAACAGATTTTCTAGCCTCCAAGTGTGGGTCAGGATTTGTGTAAAGGTCTTTTAGGACACTGTGGTTTGCGTTCCTGTGGCCACTTGGGGTGAGAAAAAAGGAAAATGGCAGCCAGGGTGTGCTGTGGGTGGGAGGCTTAATCGTGGGGTACGCTGAGCAAATACCCCAAGCTGTATCCTCAGAGGGAAGTTTCCAGTGCTATTAATTTTTATTTCTCCTGAAAATTATGCCTGGTCCAGGGATGTGACAGGTGATTGAGTGTATGGCTGAGAGCATGGAGGAAAAAAATCAGAAGCTAGTTTCTCAATTCTTCCTGTATTAAGCGTTCCTATTATGTTTACATTTTCTGCCAGCTACTCCTATTTCTAAATATATATACTTTTTTTGCAGGGAATACCAGGGATTGAACTCAGGGGGCACTCAACCACTGAGCCACAGCCCTATTTTGTATTTTATTTAGAAACAGGGTCTCATTGAGTTGCTGAGTCTTTTGCCATTGATGAGGCTGGCTTTGTACTTGAGATCCTCTTGACTCAGCCTCTGGAGCCACTGGGATTACAGGCATGTGCCACTGTGCCTGGCTATACATACCTCAATATTTTTGAGTATGTAACTTCCTAGATTTTTGGCATAAACTCTCAAAATTGTATGCTTTCTATACAAATGTTTTATAGATTGTCTATTTTAGGAAACTGAAATGTCCACTTGGGGTTTGGTCAGACAAAAGTCCAGATCTTTCCAGACTGGTGATGACAACTTCAAGAACCATTTGGTATCTAGAGGAGATGCCTAGAATAAATCCTAAGAATTTGTCAGTGCTTTTTTTTACTTCACCTGAGAAAAGAGTGTGAGAATGTAGGCCTGGGTTATAGTCAATGTTCTTTCCTAGCTCCCTGCCTTGAAATAGGCTTGCTTAGCAGAAAGAGACCGCTAAGAATTAGAATTGGTCATACAAAGAAAGACATAGGTTTAAGAGACATAGACCAATTTGAGTCTGCCTTTAAAACACAAGAAGTTCCTGGGATATCATAATTTCATGGTTGAGAAGTGAGACACTGCAGATGAATAAATACTGTGGACTTTGGAGGAAAGTAATTGGGTTTTGAATCTCTCTGTATCCTTAGATAAGAAATTGATTTCTCTGAATATTCATTTCTTCATCTTTGAAATGGGAATAATAGCTGTTTTTAAAAATCCATTCAACAACTATTTTGAGAGCCTGTTAGTGTCCAGATATGGGTTTAACACTGAAGATACAGTTGTGAATGAGAAAGTCTTTTACCTGTTATAATAGCTTAAGACACTACAGGAGTTTGTTTGCAAAAAGCCCTAGCAAGTAAGTGCTCAAAAGATAACTATGAATAATAACAATGAGAGGAATAAATTAAAGCCCTGGGATCCAGCATGGGACGTGGACAAGCACAAGTGTCAAAGCCTGTATGTCAAATCTTTCAGCAATCTCAACTCTAATTCAGCTGATGTCTGAATTTATTATTAAGGTTCTTCATCCTCCAAAGCCAACACAGTCCATGTGGTGTTAGGATTTTGCTTAGGGATTCAATTGCATCTTTTCCCTAGCCTTCCTATCTGCTTATTACAAGTAATTAAATGTGTCATTTACTTTGAAAGGCTTTCAAATTAAGACTCTCAAAATGAGTAGGGAAGAAAAAGTCTCTGCCAAGAGATAACAGGATCAAATTCACTCACTTGCTTGTTTGTCCTTTGGTATTTATGGAGTATCTTTTGGGTGTTTGGCATTGAGGACATGGTAAAATAGGAATTTTTTTCCATAGGCAGACAGATATGTAAGTTTATTTTCAGCATTACAGGGTTAGGCACTATAATAGAGATTGTGGTAGACAGAATTCTAAGGTGGCTCCCAAGATTCTGGACTCCTAGGTACACACCACCTCCTACCAGATAATTACCTTCTCTGGAGGTTGATAAATATGGGGTTATCACTCTTGTGACCAGGGAGCTAATCATTTGACTTTGAGTTAATTAAAAAAAAATCCTGAATAGAACTGAACTGATCAAAAGAGCCCTTAATGGGGACTGGCCCTTCCTGAAGTCAGAAGAGAGTCAAAGTGTAGGAGAAGGCTTCTTGCTGACCTTGAAGTCAAGTCTCCATAAATCCTACAGCTGCAAAGAAATGAGTAATACCAACAACTGTGCTAGCTTGGAAGAGGACTGAACTCTGAGGACCTGAGCGGGATCCTGCTAACCTTACCCAGACTCCTGCCCCAGGGAAACCAATGAGAGATAATTTTGTGTTGTTATTGCTACTGAGTTTGTAGTAATTTGTTATGTGCCTCTGTGTTTGTTTTCTATGCCACATATAGATTGGCATGACAGGAACCTTTCCTACTCCTACAAGCTGATCTCTGCTGGACTACATGGAACTGAATCAAACTGAACATTGTGGGTGCTAGTGATTGTGAAATTTGTGAAGTGTGAACTGTTGGTAGATTAATGGAGAGGAAACCAGTCACCTGAAGATTATTTCATGGATTATATACTGTTTCCATTCCATTAATACTTATTGAACATAGTTTATGTGCCACATATTGTTGAGCTTATGTGAAAAGGGGGAAGTTCAAAGAGGGATAGTGCAGAATTTGCCCTCGAGGAGATTTCTCTTTATTCCAATGTTAGCTGTCCACACTGTAATATCCAAATGGAGAGCTAAGGAATTTACTGGGAGAGTCTCAAAGGATTGAAATGATAAATTCACCGAGTTTAGGGAAACCTTGGATTGCAGCCTTTGAGCTAGGACTTGAAGGCTGTTCCCACTGGTGCTGCTGGTTGCCTTTCTAAGAGCCATTCCCTCTTCTTCATTTGTGGGAAGAACCTTGATTTTTTTTTTTTTTTAATCTGTGCTTCCCCTGGATGATTCACAAATTGATCTCAAACAGTCTATCACCTGTTCTTACAAATATAGTTCACGGGAATGACTTACCCATTGCCCTGTCTATTGTCCTGCTACTTTTGCAACTATGCAGGCAGTTGGATGATTGTGACAGAACGTATGGCACAGAACCTAAAAAATATTTACTATTTGGCTCTTGTGAGGGCAGAAGTTTTTCAGTTTGATAGAATTCTACTTGTCAACATTTGCTTCTGTTACCTGGACTTTTTTTAAAGATATGTTTTTCATTATACACGGACACGATATCTTTGTTTGTTTTTATGTGGTGCTGAGGATGGAACCCAGTGTCTCACATGTGAGAGGCAAGCGCTCTGTCACTGAGCCACAACCCCAGCTCTTGTTTCCTGTACTTTTGGGATCCTATCCAGAAAATCATTGCCCATAACAATGTCTTGAAGTAATTCCACTTTATTTTCTTCAGTAGTTTTAGAGTGTCAAGCCTTATATTTAGATCTTTGATTCACCTTGACTTGATTTTTGTAGAGGGTGAGAGTTGGTGATCTAGTTTTAGTCTTCTGCATGTGGATATCCAGCTTTCCCAGCACCATTTGTTGGAGAGGTGTTCATTCCTTCTCCAAGGCATGTTTTCAGCACCTTTGTAGACAATCAGTAGGCTCTCCATGTGTGGGTTTCTTTCTGGGCTTGTTATTCTGTGCCTTTGGGCTGTGTGTCTGTTTTTATGTCAGTACAATGCTGTTTTGGTTCCTATGGCTCTGACGTTTGACTTGAAATCGGGTAGTGGGATAGCTCCAGCTTTGTTCTTTCTGTTCAGGATTGGTTTGGTTATCTGGAGTCTTTTGTGCTTCCATATGAATTTTAGGATTTTTATTTTAAAGGCTTTTTAGATATACATGACAGTAGTGTTTTTTGATATGTTATACATACATGGAGTACAACTTATTCTAATTAGAATCCCATTCTTGTGGTTTTACATGATGTGGAGTTAGACTGGTTGTGTATTCATAGATGAATATAGGAAAGTTATGTCCAGTTCATTCTACTCTTTCCTATTCTCCTCTCCCCTCCCTTTCTTTCATTTCCCTTTGTCTAATCTTCTGAACTTCTAGGCCCTCCCCTTGTTGTGCATTAGCATCTGCATATCAGAGAGAACATTTAACCTTTGTTTTTTTGGGACTGGCTTATTTCACCTAGTATGATAGTCTCCAGATTCATCCATTTACTGGCAAAAGTCATAAAGTCATTCTTATGGCTGAGTAGTACTCCATTGTGTGTGTGTGTGTGTGTGTGTATGTATGTATATATATATATAATCACTTTTTCTTTATCCATTCATCCATTGAAGGGCATCTAGGTTGGTTCCATAGCTTAGCTTTTGTGAATTGAAGTGCTATAACACCGATATGTTTGTGTCACTGAGTATGCTGATATTAAGTCCTTTGGGTACATACTGAGGAGTAGGATAACTGGGTCAAATGGTGGTTCCATTCCAAGTTTTCTGAGGAATCTCCATACTTCTTTCCGTAGTGGTTACACCAATTTGCAGTCCCACCAGCAATGGATGAGTGTGCCTTTTCCCCCAAATAAGGATTTTTTTTCTTAGCTTTGTGAAGAATGCCATTGGCATTTTGATAGGGAGGGCATTGCATCTGTAGATCACTTTTGGTGGTATGGACATTTTAACAGTATTAATTCTTGCAGTCCATGAACTTGAAAGGTCTTTCCATTCTTTTCATCTCTTCACTTTCTTTCACTAGTGTTTCATAATTTTCATTATGGAAATCTTTCATTTCCTTGGTTAAGTTTATTCCTAGGTATTTCATTTTTTATAGCTATTGTGAATGGGCTTGACTTCATGATTTCTTTCTCAGCAAATTTATTATTGGTGCATAGAAAAGATTTTTGTATGTTGATACAGTATCTTTACTGAATTCATACATCAGCTCTAGTAGTCTCTTGGTGGAGTCTTTAGGTTTTTTCTATTGATAGAATCATATTATCTCTAAATAGAGATTGTTGGGCTTTCTCCCTTCCTATTTGTTTGTCTTTTATTTCTTTTAAGCTAGAGCAATTAAGCAAATTTCTACTGAATAAGAGTGGATGCTCTTGTCTTGTTTCTGATCTTAGAAGAAATGGTTTCAGTTTCTCCCCATTCAGTATGAAGTGGCACCCCCTCCTCCACAGAAAATCTGAACTAAGCTTCTCCAGAAATCTTCACCATAATTGATTTTAGGACTATCAGCAAATGAGTCTCTACAAAAAAGGTCAATGTAGGTAAACTTCTGTTTTCCTGTTGCTCTGTTACTTGGCCAGTGGCCTGGGAGAAATCGGCACTCCAGGTGCTTTACTAGTTTTTCACAAACATTTATCCAGTATAGTAGTTTGTAAAAGTTTTTGCAAATGCAAAATGTTATAATAAAAAGACAAACCCTTCAAGCTGCAGCTTCACAGAGAAGTCTAAGATTTCTAAGATAAGAGAAGTTACTAGCTGGGCTCCATGGTAACAGCTAGCAGGGGGAGGCAAGAAAGGGGAGAAGATTCTCTCCCCTTCTCAGGTGTTGTCCTTGAAGGGTTAACTTGCTCAAAAGCAGCTTTTTTCCCCCTGTTTTATGTGAACTTCTGTAGACTGTGAACTTCTGAGTCCCTCCCCTTACATGCTGGGTATAGAGTTCTGAAACTACCTGAACTCGGGGTTCAGGGAATTGATTGATTTCAGTAAAAGTTGTGCCCTCTGAACTTGGCTACAGCCAAATAAAACTGTTTCCTGCTATCTTTGGTGCCTTGCCTCATCTGTCCACTACAACAAATATGATGATGACTATCTGCTTATAATCTATAGTATTTATTATGTTGAGGTAGGATCTTCTATTCTTAATTGTTCAGGAATTTTATCAGGAAGGGACATTGACTTTTATTGAATACCTTTTCTGCATACATTGAGATGGTTGTATGATCTTTATCCTTTATTCATTCAATTGATGCAACAAATTGTATTTATCAATTTGTGAATATTGAGTTATCCTTGTGTCCCTGGGTTGAGGCTAACTTAATCTTGCTGAGTGATTTTTTTTTTCTTTAAATGTGCTGTTTAAATTTGATTTGCTAGGACTGTGTTGACAAATTTTGTACTAATGTACATCAAGGCTATTAGTCTTTAGTGTTTTTGTTGTGTCCTCATCTGGTTTTGATAACAAGGTAATGCTGACTTCACAGAATGAATTTGGAAGCGGTTCTCTCTTCCAATTCTTTGTTATATTTTGAAAAGAATTGGCATTAGTTTTTCATTAAATGTTTGGTAAAATCCAGCAGTGAAGCCATCTGGTCCTGGGCTTTTGTTAGAGATTTTTATTACTGTTTGATTTTTAATATTTGTTATTGGTCTAGGAAGGGTATTTATATCCTTATTGTACAATTTTGGTAGTTCAAATGTGTCCAGAAATTTGTTACTTTCTATTAGACATTCTAACTTATTGGCATATAATTTTATAATAATCCCTAATGAACCCTTGTATTTCTGTGGTATTGGTTGTAATGTCTCCTTTTTCATTTCTGATTTTATTTATTTTAGTCTTCTTTCTCTCTTTTTGGTTAACCTAGCAAAAGTTTGTTGATTTTTGTTTAGTTTTTCTTAAAAAACAACTCTTTAGTTCACTGATCTTTTATATTTTCTTTTTTTTTTTTGGTCAGGTATTGGATTTTATTTTAAAATTTTATTATTAGTTGTTCAAAACATTACATAGTTCTTGACATATTATATTTCATACATTTGATTCAAGTGGGTTATGAACTCCCATTTTTACCCTGTATACAGATTGCAGAATCACATCAGTTACACATTCACTGTTTTACATATTGCCATACTAGTATCTGTTGTGTTCTGTTGCCTTTCCTATCCTCTACTATCCTCCCTCCCCTCCCCTCCCCTCCCCTCCCATCTTCTCTCTCTACCCCATCTACTGTAATTCATTTCTCCCCCTTGTTTTTTTTCCCTTTCCCCTCACTTCCTCTTATATGTAATTTTGTATAGTCTGTAATTTATTTCTTCTCTGATCTTTGTCTTTCCTTCTAATTTTGGGTTGGGACTGTACTTTTATAAATCTTTGAGATACACCTTTAGGTTTTTTATTTGGTCTTTTTTTGATGTAGGCACTTCCTGTTATAAATTTCCATTTGCTGCTTTGATGTATCCCATATGTTCTTGATTGTTGGGTTTACATTTTCATGTTTTGAGGAATTTTAAAATTTATCTTTTATTTGATGCATTATTTGTTCAAAAGTGTTGTTTAGCTGCATGCACTTGTATATTTTCTACTGCTTTCAATTTCCATTGTGATCAGAAAAGATACAGGATACGATTTCAGTTTTTAATGTGTTAAGACTTGTGGTCCAATATATGGTGTGTTCTAGAGAAATTTCCATGCACTGATAAAAAGAATGTGTATTCTATAACTGTTGGATGACAAGTTCCGTAATGTCTATTTAATCTATAATACAGTATGAATCTGTTTCTTTGCTGATTATTTGGATGAAAGTTTGGCACTGAAGCTCCCCACTATTTTATTGGAGCCTATCTTTCTGTTTGGGTTTAATAGTGTTTTATAAAACTGGTGTGTTGACATTAGGTATGCATAGATGTATAGTTATTACATGTTATTCAGTTGATCCTTTGATCACTATGTAGTGACCATCTTTGTCTCTTCATGCAGCTTTTGTACTTTATCAGTTTTGTCAATATGAGCAGAGCTTGTTTTAGGATTCCATTTACTTGGATTATTATTTTCCATCCTTTCCTTTCCAGTCTGTGTGTGTCTTTACTAAGGAACTGAATTTCTTCTAGGGGCAGCATATTGTTGATTTTTTTTTTAATTCAATCAGTGAATCTGTGTATCTTAGTGGATTTATTCTGTTTACATTCAAAATCATTATTGACAAGGAAGGACTTACTCCAGTTATCTGGTTGATTTTTTTTTTTTAATCAGATTATTATTTTTTCTTCCTCTCCTGTTCATCTTTGTGGTTTGATTTTTGTATTGATAATGATTGGTTCTTTTCTGTTTCTCTATTATGTATCTGTTGTTCAGTGGGATCTATACCTTCAAGATAGTTATTTTTTCATTTTTATATAAAGAATACCCTTCAGAATCTCTTATAAGGCTGGTCCGGTGCTCATGAATTGCCTCAGTGTTTGCTTGTCTTGGAAGGACTTTATTTCTCCATTTCTGAAGCAAAGCCTTGCTGGTTTTAATATTCTTGGTTGGCAGTTGTTTTGTTTCAGGACTTGGAAAATGTCAATCTGTTTCCTCCTGATATATAGGATTTCTGCTGAGAAATATGTTTGTCTAAGTGGGGGATACCTTTAAATCTGAGCTGACACTTTTCTCTTGCAGATTTTAGAATTTTTTCTTTGTTTTATACTTTTGACAGCTTGACTATAATGTGCTGTGGTGATAAACTTTTCTGGTCATGTCTATTTGGGATTCTATAAGCCTCAGGTACATGGATATCTATAGCTTTCCAAAGATTAGGAGAGTTTTTTTTTTGCTCTCATTTCATTGAATATATTTTGCATGTCACTAACTTTTTTTTTTTCTCTTTGCCTTTGGGTATTCTGGAAATGCAAATATTTATTTTATTTAATGGTATCCCAAAGGTTTTGAATGCCGTCTTCAGCATTCAAAAATGTTTTGTCTGAGGCTGGAGTTGTAGCTCAGCAGTATAGCACTTGCCTAGCACCACATATAAACAAATAAAATAAAGGTATTGTGTCCAACTACAACTAAAAAATATATATTAAAAAAAGTTTTGTCTGGTTGTTTTGGTCAGCTATTTCATTGCTGTGACTAAAACTGATCAGAACAATTGTAGAGAAGGAAAAGTTTATTTGAGGGTTCACAGTTTCAGGGGTGTTAGCCAAAAGAAGGCTGACTCCATTACTTGGGGTTCAAGGTGAGGCTTAACATCATTAGGAGAGGGTGGTGGAGGGAAGCAGCTCACATCATGGTGATCAGAAAGCGGAGAAAGACTCCACTCTTCAGATACAAAGTATACACCTGTAGCCACACCCCCAATGAATCACTTCCTCCAGCCACATCCCACCTGCCTTCAGTTACCTCAATCCTTATCAGGGGATTGATTGACTGATTAGGTTAAGACTCTCTGAAACCCAATCATTTCTCCCCTTAACCTTCTTGCATTGTCTCATAGTAAGCTTCTGGGGGACACCTCACTTCCAAACCATAACATTGGTATATTTCAAATGATCTGTTTTCAAATGCAGATTTTTTTTTTAAACTGATGTTGACTTTTACTGAGACTTTCAACTTTTTTTTTTTTTAATTTCACTTATTGAGCCCTTTATTTCCAAGATTTGTTTGGTTGTTTTTCAGAATCTCTTTGGATTTTTCATTCATATCTTGCATTATCTTCCTGATCTCATTTAACTATTTGTGTTTTCTTAGATCTCATTGAGTTTTTTCTTTAACATAAAAGTAATGTTTATTGTCTAAAATACTAATGACCATTTCTCATACTAGTATGGAATGTGTACCATTCATTGAGTTTTAAAAAGATCATTCTTTTAAATTTTTATCAGCTATTTTATCTTTATCAATTTCTTTGGGATATGTTACTAGAGAATTATGTTCTTTTGAGATATCATCTTGCGTTGTTTATTTTTTATTTTTATTTTTTGTTTCTTGTGCTCTACCTTGATTTGTTTGCATTTGGTAGATCTCTGCCACTTTTATGGACTGGTCTTCTTAGCAAGCAACTTTTTCTAGAAGATTTGTCTTGGCGTGTCAATTTATTATGCAATGTTGACTTTATTTCCAGCTGGGCACTGTAGTATAGGCTTCTTATAGCTTTCTTGGCTGTGATTGTTGACTTTGGGCAGAGTGTGTACTGTGGCAAAGATGGAGAGGCCCATTTTTTTCTGCAGTTCATGCATGAGTGGAAACATTCTAATAGTTCTGAATGGTGGTTGTATAGTTGTGGTGCAGACATTAGTAGGTGGGGGAGCTCACTCTGTGGCTCCTACAATGAGAGTGGTGGCCCCTGTTGGGTAATGGGGATTTCCTCAAGCACTGTTGATACTAGCTCTGCTACTAATGAGGGCCTCTGACTCTGGCAACCCAGCAGTAGTGAGGGACCTGATGCAGTTGTTCTCTGACCAGTGGTGTGGACCCCGGTGCCACACAGGGAGAGATGTTGCAGGAATTTCAGCATTCTTTATGGTACCCATCCCAAAGTTCATTGTTGGAAAAGGTGTGGGGTGGGTGAGAGGCAGAAATCATGTAGGTGAGTGGCAGCAGGAACCACAGTTTTCTTCTCTGATGGTGGAAGTGTACATCTGAGAGGGACTATGGTGGATCATGACAATAATTTCATGATGAACAATTTCAACACTTTGTGTCAGGTACTCCTTTAGGAATTTCACATTGAGTAATGCATTTAATCCTCATAACAAGTGTATGAGGTAGGTGGTATTATCACTTTAATTTACAGATGAGGAAGACAAGATGAAGAGAAAATAACTTGTTCAGGACTGTGCATGGAATGGAGCCAGGATCAATATGCTCCATATCAGGGTTTGGAAAATTATGACCTGAGTGACAAGTCCTCCACCCCCATTTTTGTTTTAAAAAAGTTGCTTTGGAACACAGTCATGTGTTTATGTATAGATTAGCAATAGATATTTTCACACTACAGTGAACAAAGTTGAGCAATTACAATAGACTGTAGCTTGCACAGCCTACAATATTTACTGCTAAGTCCTTTACATGAAGAATTCGCTGGCTTGTGTTCTAAATCATGATGTTACATTGGATTTTACCATTCTTAGGCTTCACATGGTGGCAAGATGGTGGCAGCTACTCTTGTTCCTAATCTGTTTTTGTTCATATTCATTAAGAAACAACATATGTAATTCTTGGCTTGTTCCGACTGAGCTCTAGAATAGAGATTGGCTTACCCTCATTGGGCTAATTTAGGTCATCTCTGAACTGCCCAGGTTTCCTCCTCTAGCCCTGGAGCTAGGAATGTTAGGTCAGCTTCATCCAAGATACATGGCTTGGGATGGAAAAGAGTGGTTGACCCCAAGAAAACAAATCCAGGGAATTTCCTGTAAGGAAGAGGGCAGTCTCTAGGTAGTGAAAATAAATGTTGGCTGTATGAATAATGCATGTTCAGTGTATTTTCCTAACGATTGAGATAAATGGAAATAATTTGGTGTAAGTGAAAATGTTGGATAGAAATATTTTAGTAATGTGCCTAGATGGGCATCTGTGAAATTGATGTTTTCACACTCACCTCTTATTAGAGGCAGTGTGGTTGTCCTTTCTGGAGACTCCCAGGAACAAGTTCATTGAATGTGAGAGAATGAGGAAGAATTTTGAAAGGAAGGTGAGAGGGTGAACTTGCACCTAGCTCCTAGGTTGAATTGGTTCTCTTTGAACTATAGCTTCTGCCTCCGCTGCAACTCTTTTTTATTCTGTTAAGAATTTTATGCTTCCTCGCCTTGTCCTTCTGCAGATACAGAGCTAAACATTTTCTTGATGACTCGGTCATCATTATAAGCATACTGTCCTAGACCATGGTACAGTAATGCCCTCCAGGGCTCTTGATGTGCAGTTGGGGCTGTTTTCTTCAACACCCTACTTTGTGTTTTTAGGATGCTCAAGTTTCTCTGTTAGTCATTAGAAAAATCTTTTAAACTTCGAAATATAATAGGCATACAAAAATTGTGGTTAACAAATGTTGAACTTGGTGAACTACACAGGGAAAACCCTTTAAAAGTAACTTGGTATTGCATTAGTCTCTCGGAAGCTCTTTGCATGCCTCCTCTGGTCACATCCCTTCTTTTACCTAAAGATAACCATTGCTCTTAATTCAACAATAAACTCTTCCTCGCTTTTCTTTATAGTTTTAACATGGTAGTATGCATCTCTAAAGACAATACTTTCCTGTCTTTCACTAACTTTCCTGTTAGTGAATTCTGTGTAATTATGAAGAATTTTTTTTTAGGTCTGGCTTCTATTTCTTAACCTCATACTTATGAGATTCATCATGTCCAATGTAAAGTTGCAGCTCAACTGTTTTTATTGCTAGTCATCTGTTTTGTGTGAAGAACACATTGTTGTATTCTACTATGGATGGTCATTTGTCCTATTTTTAACATCAGTAGTGCTATTTTGAATTTGTCTTTTGATGTACACATGCATGTATTTTGGGGGTATATACTTTTTTTAAATACTTATTTTTTAGTTTTAGGTGGACACAATATCTTTATTTTTATATGGTGATGAGGATCACACCCAGTACCTCATTCACGCTAGGCGAGCACTCTACCACTGAGCCACAAGCCCAGCTGGGGTATATATATTATATGTGACTTATAGGGCTTAGCCCTGTTTTTATTTATATATTTATATATACATATGTATATGTATTACGGTATACATAGATCTTTATTCTTTATATTTATCTACACATATATATCAATCAATCAATCATGGGGTTACAGAGTATGAAAATCCCCAACATCAGGAGACAGTTCTAAAGGGTTTTCCAAAGTGATAGATTTATTTATGCCCTCACCAGCAGTGTAGGAGAGTTCCAGTTGTGGGTATTTTTGTTAGTGTCATTTCTTCAAATTTCATTCATTTTGTCAACATACAATACTATTGATATTTTCCATTTATTTAGAGAACATTTCTTATGTTTGTTGACATTTTTGGACATATTCTTCTGTGAACTGCCTTTAAGTTGCTTATGCACTTTTCTACCAGGTTTCTGTTGCTTAAAAATATAGCATGATTTGTAGGACTCTTTATTTTTCAAAGTGGGAACTCTGGTTCTCTTTGTTGCTTTGTGTGACATCCCTCCTCTGCCTGCCCTTTAGTGTGTGCTCCTGGGATTCTCTCCTTAGTTAACACACTCTTGCAACACAGTCTCCATGTAATCCCCTCTACAAAGGCCAAAACACCCTGATGTATCTGACTATCATGTCCAGTGACATCTCGGTGATCTTTATCCCCGTGACTGCTGGGCATCGCTCCACCTGGTGGCTCAACTGGCCCCTCATTCCTTGGTATATCCAGAATTGGGTTCTTCATCTTTCCATCTTCAGGCTGCCCCTATTTCTTCATTCTTCATCTCTTTTCAAGGTCATCGCCTGTTGTCTTAGCTATCAGCCTGGCATCTCTATCAACCTGCTTTCTTTGCTCTTATAAAATCAACCTCTAAGTTATATTGATTTTTTTTTTTCCTCATCATTTCTTCCTCCATTCCCAGGTGAGATTTTTATCATGCTGCATCTGGGCCACTTCAACATTTTTCCTGAGTGGCTCCCTGCTTTCAGGCTTGTCCACTTCAAATGTGTCCTCTACACCGTTGCCAGAGTGATTTAAAAAAAATTGCAATTTTCCTGCTATGTCAATTCTCCCTTCAGATCTTCCAGCAGCACTCCACAGCCTGCTGTGTGAAGTTTAAGCTCTCTAAATGGCCCTCTACAATCTGGGCTCTGCTCTCACCAACACTCAAGCCAGTCTTCACCAAGAGCCTTCCCTTTAGCAAATCAAACTGCTTGTGCTACTCAGAAATGCGTGGTGCTTCACCACCATGTGTCTTTGCTCAAGTTCATGCCCACCTGGTTGGCTCCCATCATCTTTTATGATTTGACCCACTTTGTTCTCATGCAGGAGAATGCACTTTCTAACTCTGAATGCCCCTAATAACCTGTGCATATGTCTGCTATTTTGTTTACCATGTTCTATTGAGATTATCTGTTTGGAGTAACATTTCCTATGGAATTATGTTCCTTGAGGACAGGGACTCTGCCTTGTTTACCTCTGCAGCTTACTCTGTGGCACAAAATAATGTGTGGAATAATTGGGAAAGTAATTTGTAGGAAGATAATAACTCATAGCATTTAATCTTCTAGTTAATGATATTTAACATGGTAAGCAAATGGAGTTTGCAAACCTGTGCCAGTGTGGATGTCTGTGACTCTTGGCATGAGATGTTCCTAGTGCCACTTGGAAAATTGTCTTTGAAGGGTACCCTGATGGAAATGCTATATCTTCCTCGATTAGGATTTAAAACTAGAATCAAGAACTTTGACCTAAGATTCAGTAGACCTGTTGGTTTTATGCACTTGGAAAAAATTCTTAAAAACACAGAAACGAAAAATGACAGCCATAATAGTGATATAAAACTAATCTTCAAAGTTTAAAAGACCCGGTTTCTATCCTGGCTGTGGAATAACCTTCCATGTGACCACAGGAAGTTGGCACCACTTTCTGGTCATGAAAATGCCCAAGTTGAAATGTCTCCAAAAACAATAATGTGCAATTATTGCTCATCACCTGGTTACGTAATAACGATCACATAAAAAAGGAGGTCATTACAATCTTATGTGCAGTCATAAAACCTTACTGTCAACCAAGCCAGCAGGGTTTTAATTTGTAAACGGATCCCCAGTCCTGATGTAAAAGACAATAAAAAAAATTTACAACCTTTGTTTTCAGGTTGTGTCCTTAAGCAGCTGGGACGCATCCTTCATTCCACAGGAAGGGTAATGAATTCAGTGGCAATTCTCTGAGCGAGTGATGGGGGCTGTTGAGACGGTCTGTGGCTGTGCACACGTGTGTGCCCGTGTGGAGTCATGGTAAGAATTTGTTTCGTGCTAGAGAATGAGGAAAAGCTGTAATCACTGTTCTTGCTGGAGCCTTCCCACAGTCTCTCCTGGGACACAGAGGTTCTCATCTGAGATTGATGGAGTGACTTAACTATCCCTGTGCTGGTAAAAAATGAAGAGCTGCTTTACACCATGCTTCCTTCCTGAAATGGAACATTCTTTTGGTACTTTAGGGGAAAAAAATCAGCTTCTTGAACTGTACTTTTCTCGTTCCATGATGGACACTTTACAAGTTTCTATGCCATTTATCCCACCGATGAATGCACTCATCTTTGAGTTTCAGTGGATTCTTTCTCCAGACATGTCATATGGATACCTAATTGTTTTCTGCTTTCTCTAAAAGAATATGTAAAACAAGAGCTATCTCCCTCCTTTTGTCAGGGAGGAAATGAGGTGATGAAAAATGAAAGTGCCATTAAATAAATGCACCACTGAATTAAGAAAACAAACCCTGGTCTCCCACACCCTGCCTTTTCCTCTTAGAATCTCATTATAGCCTAAAGAACCATCACCTAGTGTATTTCAAAGCAGTGTGGCTACCATGTAATGTAACCCACTCTACTTTCCTTCACTGAGAAATAGATTGAGTTTAATATGCATTGTAATCGTTTGCTGTTCTCGTTGATAAATTCAGGCTGACTGTTCATAAGCAACATGTATTTGGAGTTGGAAACCAATGGCTTAGATGAAATATGACTTTCAATTATGCCACAGGCAGAGAGGCAGAAATTAGAAAGCCACACTATGGGAAGTCAAGTTTGGTTTTTTTTTTTTTTTTTAATTGGTGTGACTTGGACATATAGAATAAAATCCAGCATTCACACCTCTTGTGTCTCTCCTGACCCTATCGGCCATTGCCCTCCAATTTATTGCTGTTCTTCTCAGCTGCCCGCAGAGCCTCTTCTCGTATATTGTGGACACCTGGACAAATGAAAATGCCAATCTTCTCCAACCCTGTCTTGCTGTATTAGGCATGTGCTCAGCTATGAGAGATTTCTTTGGGGAACTGGCTTGTCTCCCTCTAAGAACATCCAGGGGGAAGGTTTGTCTTACCTCTTGCTCTCAAGTGGGAGGGTTGAGAATAATAGCTCTTGTCACTTCCCTTAGCCTTGTTATGGGGAATATTTAGTGCCGCAGCCGGGATGTGGGGGTAATATCTTGGACGTGATAATGTTGCTCTCTGCATCAGTGAGCATGGTATTGATTGTAAGCTGTCAGCCTTTCTGCATGCTTTGCGGGGTCCCATAAGGATAACTACTGCAGGGAGGGTCATGCATCAGGCAGGGACACATGTGTTCTGTTAACTAACGCCGCCATCTGAGCTCCATCACTTGCTCTTAATGCATCTTGGCTCACGGGCTCTCAATTTTTTTTTTTCTTTTTAATTCCCCATCTCTGAGCCATCCTGTTGTGCTGTTTGGGTCTCCCTATATCAGTTTCTTCTTATCTCAAACTCCCAGGAGCATATTGTTCATCTTGTAAGCCTCCTGAGGACAGGGGGTGTGTCTGAATTCCTCACTCATTTATTTACTCATTCCACAAACTTTTGTGGAGCACCTATTGTGGGCAAGAGACTATGCTATGCTCTGGGGATAAAAAGTAACCGAGTCAATGCCTCAGTCCTCATGGAACTTGGGGAGGTCTGGAAAGGCCTCTCTGAGGAGGTGACACTTGGGCTGAGTTTCTGTGTCTTCTGTGCCTTAAGTATGTGCTGCATCTTTGGAAACCATAGTACTCCTCAGTTGAACTCCCCATAGCCTAGATATGTGAGGAAATTCACTAGGCGAGGCATTATTTTTTTAGATCTTACATGATTGCCCCTTTACCTTGTGATGTCCTCTTATTTTTTCACTACCTCCCTATTTTTTAATAATCATACTGGAATATTGTAAATTCCTTAGATACATTATATACTGTTTTGCTGTCATGTGTTCTGACACTTGAAATTCTCTTTTCCTTTCTCTTCCTGTGGATAACTTGCTCCTATTTGTACTTCAGGTGTTACCTTAGGGATCGCCTCTCTGGGGAGCTTCCTGTCTGGATGAGGTATATTCCTTTACACTCCCCTGGACACATCCATCATGGCGCATATTGTGAAGTTTTTCAGTATCAGTAGAACCATAGCCATAAACACACATTGAATGCATGTTTTGGGCAAGGTACTCTTCAAAGAGTTTTGTGTGTAATGAATCACTCAAACATCACAGCAACTTCATGAGATAGGTGTTATTTGAATTCTTATTTATCAATAAGAAAATTTAAACACAGAGGGATTAAGTCATGGGCCCAGGGTTGCTCACTTTCTAAGGGGTAAAACTTACATTTCAACCCAGGCAGGCAGGTGGGCTGGGCACCTGGGCTCTTAACCAAGAGCCTCAATTGCCACTGTGACCTGCGAATTTGTCTGTGCCTCTTACTGTACTGTAGGCTGTATGGAGACAGGAACAGTCACTCCAGCTTTTGTAGACCACCCAGGCCCAGGGGTTGGCAGGCAGTACATGATCATCTATTAAGTATTTAGTGAATGAATGAAAGAAACCCAATTGAGAGATTGTTCAGAGTGTCAAAAGATTGCTTTTCCTTTTGCCAACGAGGAACTCTCTTCCTACTTCTATTTCTGTCTCCCTGGGGTCTTCCTTAACGTGCACAAGAATTTTCTGCTCTGGCTGGAAGGGAGCATTTCACTACCTACCAGAGCAAGGACCAAGTACTTATGGTTGGTCTCTGTGATTCTGGGTTTCCTTGCAAATGTTTCTGGAGAAATGGCCTCCAGGGAACCAAAGTTGGGCTTTTCAGGGAATGGGGGTGGGGTGAGGCTGGCAGTGGACAGGGACTCTGGCCTGGCAGTTGCTAATCCTGCTTGTGGTCAACAGCGATCATATGGTGATATCTGAGGGCAGGAATCAGCAGAGACAGCAGCTCATGTTCTGCCATCAGTGAACCAACAGGGCAAGAAGATTAAAATTGGGGGACAGTTAATCAGTAATAAGGTCAGAGTTGGGAGCTGGAGACCTTTGTGAGTCATTTGACTTCACTCTATTTTGGTGACAGACCAAATTTGTGTTCCTGGGCAGCTGTCGGGCAGCAGCTGTCTCAGAGTGGACCATTCATGAGTATTCTCACTGGTGAAAATAAACCTTCCAAAGGATACATGCATGACCAACCCCCGAGGTGGAAGTAAAGGATGTGGAATAGGATGGAGCTAGATAGAACTTCTGACTGTGTCACATAACTCTTGGAAGCTGGTTCTCAGCAATAAACATGGAATAATACATCCACCCACGAGGCGATCGTAATGATTTTAAGAAGTGCCTAGCTGAATGCCTGTCACATAATTGCTCAGCAAATACTAGTTTCCTTTTATTTCTTCCATCTACTTTTACATTTAAATATAGTGCTGAGATACGGGAGCTCAATAAATGTTGCTGGATGAGTGAAAGAAAGGTGGGCTGGTGCTCGAAATGTGTTTTTAATAGAATGAGAGAAGCGTCGGCTTCCTGCTTGCATGTCACACCAATTCTAACTTCAGTTCCTCACCTTTGTTTGACCAAACGGAAGTGTCGTAGCATGCTTTTTGGCTGGGTGATATGCTTTAGAACTCTGCTTGGGTGTCACTTATTCTGAGTAACCTTTCACCACTCATTGATTGGCAGTTTCCTCCTCTGTACTGTATCTGCTCTTCATTTCTATCTCATTGCATTGTAAATGTTTATAATGCACGTGTTATTCCTATATGACCGTCATCTCTTGCAGCCAGTGTGAGTGGTTATATATCTCAGGATTGAGATATATAACCATTGCTTAGGGCCTGGCTGCCTGACACATCCCAGGCGATCCATGAGCCCTCAAATTGGTGAGCATAGGGATCATGTCTTCTAATCGGCACCTCCCATGCATGTATGTAATGTGAGAATGGGGATAGTGGATAAGAATTTCAACTGAACTGTGGCTTTGTCATGTGTTAATAGTGTGAATTTAGTCATCTGTTTTCTTAATTGTAATAGTAGTCATGTGCTGTGTAACTGTGCACTGGTCAGGGAGGAAACACATTTACCCTGGTCCTATAAGATTATAATGGAGCTGAAAAATTCCTATTGCCCAGTATCAATGTAGCTGTCTCACATTGTAGATGACTGAATGTCCTTGTGCAATGTGTCTGTGGTGATGCTGTTGCAAACAAATCTGTTTATAAACTAACTCTCTCTCTCTCTCTCTCTCTCTCTCTTGCCATTGCATCACAGTTGCCTGTAGTCTTCACAGGAATGTGCTGTATGGGTTGTGGCCTGGGAGCAACTGGCTTCACCATATAGCCTAGGTGTGCAGTAGATGGTACTATCCAATTTGTGCAAGGACACTCTATCATGCTCACTCAATAATGACACTGAGATTCACCATTTTCAGTTTGTCCTTGTTGGACTCATGACTATATCTGCACCCAGAGTTTTGGGGGTAAATGAATGAATATATGTTAAATTTGTAGAACAAAGTATGGCGCCTAAGAAGTGCATGATAAACATTAGCTAATTGTCTATTAGACCCAGTTTTTAGCAGCTCTGGTTTCAGAGTCAGATACCTTGAATTGGAGTCCTGGTTCTGTTGCTTAC
The DNA here is from genome assembly GCF_001458135.2 of Marmota marmota marmota. Taxonomy (NCBI): domain Eukaryota; kingdom Metazoa; phylum Chordata; class Mammalia; order Rodentia; family Sciuridae; genus Marmota; species Marmota marmota. Next base: position 77,395,870 of record NW_026000026.1, read on the forward strand.
TAGCTGCGTGTCGTGAGCTATGTTGACACTTGAGTCTATTTCCTCATTTGCAAAGTGGGAGTAATGATGTCATCATAGGTTAAGGGGAAAACGAACGAGGTGGTCCACAGAAAGTGCTATTGCAGGCACAGTAGAACATGCCTGTAATCCTAGTGACTCTGGAGATTGAGGCAGCAGGATTGCAAGTTCAAGGCTAGCATCAGTAACTTAGACCCTGTTTCAAAAACTAAAAAGGATTGGGGTGTGGCTCAGTGGCAGAGCACATCTGGATTCAATCTCCCCAGGACTGGAGCAGGTTGGGAGTGCTTGTACCGCCTTAGGGAGTGGTGCTGTAGTGGCAGGAGCCAGACCTTAAGGAATCAAGAGGCAGACCAGTCCCTCTGCCTGTCTCCCTGTATATTCCCCTGCTTATGCTGGCTAGTGTCTTCCTCACTTCTTCTGACTTATCTTCCTTCTCCTGATGCAAAAGCAGATGTGCCTGTCAAAGCTCAGCTTTTTTTTTTTTTTAAGTTCAACCTGAAAAGAGCATCATTTAATAATATTTATTAAAAGTATAAGCACACATATATTTGATGTAGCAATTCTATTCATAGGAATATGTCCTATAAACATATTAGCACATTTGCAAAATTATTTTTTAAAAGATTAGTCAGGAACTGGGTGTAGTGGCCCACAGGTGTGATCCCAGATACTTGGGAGGCTGAGGCAGGAGAATGGCAAGTTTGAAGCCAGCCTCAGCAATCTAGCAGGAGCCTGCCGGAAAAATTAAAAATAGGAAAATGACTAAGAATATACTTAGTGGTAGAGCACTTGCCTAGTATGCATGAGGCCCCAGTTCCAATCCCCAGTGGCCCAAAATGGAATAAGGGATTAAAAGATTTTGGTTGCATAGTATTTCATGGTTAGAAGTACCATCATTTGCCAGGTGTGTTGGTGCATGCCTGTAATCCTAGCAGCTTAGGAGGCTGAGATGGGAGGATCAAAAGTTCAAAGCCAGCCTCAGCAATTTAGTGAGGTCCTAAGCAACTTAGTCCCTGTCTCAAAATAAAAAGTTCAGCTTTTTGAATTGTTTTAAAAATGTTAGGAATGGAATGCTGCATTAGGAAGATTTAAGTCCAAGAAGGTGCCTTGTTTTCCTTCACATAGTTGGCACTCTCTAGTTGTCACCTGATGGCACTCACATTATAAAATAAAGCAAGGTCCTTAGAACCAAGCAAATGGTTGGAAGGGAGGCAAATCAGCCTTCAAGTAGCTTTTACTGTCATCTGGAAGAGAGACTGACTTCTGTGGGCTGCTAATTAAGAAACTTTACTAGAGCAGCAGCGGATCACAAATGTTAAGTTCCTAGCTCAGCACCTGGTACAGAGCAGGCAGTTGGGGATGGTGGGTATTGCTGCCCAGGGCTTTCTCCAGAGCCTCCCCACCTGTCCCTGTCTTCCTGGCTTTTTGCCGTGAGGCATCGTAGGTGTGGGCTTGAAGAGAGGATGGAGGCCTTCCTCTAATCTGTCCAGCAAATCCTCCCTATTCCTGAATTTCAGGTTGTTCATCTACATGCTGAGGCTGCTGGGCTAGTGTAGGGGTCTTTATCTGGAGCCCACACATGAACCGAAGGGGGCCCTTGAGCTCCTGAAACAATGGCTCAAATTGTTCATCTGTGTGTGCTGGTCCTATTGACTCCAGTGTGTGTACCGTGGAGACTCTCCAGTGCCTCCACAGGCTACATGTTGTCATACTAGTTACTCAGGCGCTGAAGTTTGATAAACATGCTCCTGGTGGTTCACAAAATGATTTAGGTGGTACATGTTTTTTATATGAATGGTTATGTGATTAACCTTAGAAGAAAATTCTGGCACATCAGAACTGACGTTGCATGAATATTATTTGGAGGAGGCTGAGACTGTACTTAAGTCACATTTCCTTAAAATCATACTAAATGAACACTAGTACAAGGGTGGGTGGATGCTTAATTTGAGAAACAATGATTGGCACAACCCCTCCACCTGGCACAGAGAAGAGTCCTCAGAGAAGTGGAGAAGAGGCCACAGAGGAAGTGGGTGGGCCAGCACCCAGTGTTCCTACTCCTCGCAATTCTCTGTGACTTGGAGAATTCTCTTGTCTCCTTCAAGAACATTCTTCCCATGAAGCCATTATCCTTGAACAGACAGTTTCTGCCTGGGCCACTTTTCCTGAGCTGCCCAGGAAGTGACTTTATTGCAGGGAACATAGGACATGTTGGGAAAATCTCATCTTCATCCTCAGGTGACCTCAACATGGGAAACCCTTGTTCACGTTTTAATATTCCTGAAATTGGGCTGCAGTTTACAAATGTTTATTGAAGTAGAAAGTTATTTCCTCCCCCCCAAACTGTTATGAAATGGATAGTAGCTTAGAATTGAGACAATATGATTATTAATTTTTCTCACTAATTTTTCTCCTCCAAAGCAAATTATATTCAAAAGTTGGGACTTCTTTGAAAGAAAAATTTTCTTTCAGTTTGTGAATTTTTTTTTTTTTTTTTTTTAGTACAAAAACCTCTGATACTATCTCTCCTCCACAGTGGAAGTTAGAAGTGAGTCACCAGGACAGATTTGGAGACAGGAACTCAGATACCACTGTCTAAATACTATCCGCCTACTCTCTAAAGCCTCCTATCCAAATTTATAAATCCTTGAATTCATTTAGGACCCATATTAGAGGTGTGTCATAGAGAACCTTCTGGAAGTGGCTTTCAAGAACTTATAAGTCTGAATCCTCAACTGGCGGGAAGGATGAACCAGTCTCCTGTTTCCAGGGGACTTCCTTTGCTTTGATGTCATAGCTTCTTTCTCCGTGTCCCAATTCCTGTAGGGAGACAGCCCTTGGGACTACTTTTCCAGATGGTGAGCTTGAAATGCCTTAGAGGCTCTTTACCAGACTTCACAAGTCAGCATCTTTATTGGCCCATTTTTTTTTTTTTTTGTTCTAGGTACAATGGAGATTTATGGTTTCCAAAACTAGGAGGGAGAGGGGAGGGGGCTGTTAAGGAGACAAACCCACCCAATACAGACCAGCCTTTCTCAGGGAGCCAAGGTAGTGCCTGGCTTCCAGCCTACTGCTTCATTTAGAAGACCAGACACTAAGCAACCAGGACGCGGCCTTTAGAAGCCAACGGAATAAATAAAGCTGGAAAAGGCTGAGGGGAGAAAGCCAGCGAATGTGTAAGTAGAGGATTCCGTAGAGTCACTGGAAAGGACAAAAAGGAAGAGACACAAAGCAGCAGCTGGATCGGGCCCCGCACGGCCTTGCCAAGCCAACTCTGAGAGCACTGTGTAGAAAGTGTTCTTTTTGTGCCCCGCAGCATTCACGGGGTTTCCTGGTTGGATTCTCGGGCTGTTTCTATGGCGCTTAGAAAAAGAGGTATAGAGGTGGTGCAGTGTCCCTGCCATTCTCATTCTGCATCCTCTTCTCAGCCTTGTGAAATAAATCTCTGGTGCAAAGGAAACTGTTAAAAAAAGAAGCTGATGGACGGGAAGAGGAGATTCTGACCAGTTCTGACTTTTGCACAAAATAAAGAGAGTGTCTCTAAGAGTAAACGGTGTTTTATTTTTTTTTTTCAATCAAATGGAATTGCTTAATTAAAAAAAAAAAACTTCTCTTTTTTTCCTTAAATACTACAGACAACCTCATTTTATCGCAGCAGACACCTAGAAACAAAACACTGGACCCACCAGAGAAAACTGGGCAATAAAAGCATCAGAATTCAAGTCAACTATGGAAGAATTACTGTTAGCTGGCAGCTCTCAACTCTAAATAGAAGTGGCCCCAAGTCTATTGGGTTTGACAAGTTTCTCAGAACTGGGGAGTTGGGAAAGTTGGACTCTTTTTAAAATTCTATTCCAATTGTTTTTAAGCACAGGGAAATTAAAGTCAATGCATCAAATGAAGACCCAAAGAAACATTTAAAAACTTGTTGGACTAGTATTCAGTATGTGAGATTAAGTAATAACTTGTCCACCTAGTTAACCTTGTCCTGGAATATATATAGGTTATTTGTAGCCGCCACTGCTATAATATTTTCTGAAGGATGCCAAGCTGTATGCAAGATCTTTTTGCTAAAGTCCAGACTGTCGACACTGATCTCGTCTTTTCTCCGCTTTCCCCCCACGCACACTTTTCTGGGCTTGAGTATAGCCCGAGGTTTGCTGTTTTCCCTCGAGGCCTCAAGGGTCACATCACGCTTGGTGTTGCGGTCAAACATCCTGAAGAAGTTGTTGTAGGAGCCTGTCATGATGACACTGCAAGATAGAGAGGAAAGGGGGGGGATGACTGGGTGTTACAGTGAAAGTAAGCAAATGATACTGCATCATAACCAGCTTATGGCACTATAGGTTTTATTAAAGATGGGCGGGGGGTGGGGGAAGGACCTTTTTCTTTTTCTTTGGTACCAGGGATTGAACTCGGGGGCACTCGACCACTGAGCCACATCCCCAGTCCTGTTTTGTATTTTATTTAGAGACAGGACCTCACTGAGTTGCTGAGACTGGCTTTGAACTTATGATCCTCCTCCCTTGGCTTCCTGAGCCACTGGAATTACAGGTATGTACCACCATGTCCGGCAAAAAAAAGAAAAATCTTTATTGTGACCATGGACTTCCTTTTGAATTACTAATGGTGATAACCCTTCTTGTTATTTACTTTTGTTCTATAGATTCCTTTTGATTCTTTGGTCTACCTAAATGAGTCTAGTTATTATGATCTGAGCCCTACTTCTCTCCTATCAGGATTAGGAGACTCAAGTGGGGTCGTGTAAGTAGAAACACTTTTGAAAACAACAAATTGTACTTATTTAAAGAACAGCTGCTGTTGGAGTATTCCTCAGACTGTTTGACCTGTAGGGCTTCATTACGTCTACCTGGTAAGAAAAATGCTGAGAGACAGCACCATGATTACAGGGTGGCCTAACCGCTTCTGTGAACCAGATCTTAATTCAACCTTTTTAGAAATATTGCCTATAAAATGTATGTCATCGTGGTCTTATTCAGGAAGAGAGTAAATAAGTTTTAAAAGGATTTGGAATGGACAAATAAGATTTTAGGGGGCTGGCTGGGATTGTGGCTCAGCAGTAGAGTGCTTGCCTACCACGGGTGGGACCCGGGTTTGATCCTCAGCACCAAAAAAAAAAAAAAAATTTTAGAACAGCTGGTCAGGTGGTTTCTACATTTTTTACAAGTGTTTTCCATTCTTGGGGACATCTACAATTGACCAGAAGAGCAGTGAGTCCCTATAGTCTTCCAGTAGCAAGGTGTAGAATATTAAATGGTGACTTTTTAGACAGGGCAACAGGCCAGGAAGAGACTGCAAGTGCTCAAACAGAATTGGCCCAAGTCTACTGGGTTCGACAATTTTCTCACAACTGGGGAGTTGGGAAAGTTGGACTCTTTAAATTCTGCTCCAATTGTTTTTAGCACAGGGAAATTAGAGTCAATACATCAAATGAAGACCCAAAGAAACATTTGAAAACCTGTTGGACTAGCATTCAGTATGTGAGGGGTGGTACCCGAGAGGCTGGTGAGAACTTGCTTCAGGACTGGGAGGAGAGCCCAGCCTCATCTCTTTTTTGCATGATTTGAGCAGTGTCACAGAGGTGAAAGGAAAAGCTAACAAGACTAGCCACAGCAAGGTGGGGGGTACTTTGTCAGCTGTGCAAATTAAAGGTTGGATTTTCTTCTTCTGGTCTAAGAAACTGACGCTATGAATGGTTTCTCTCTGTGCTAGAGTGAACTGCGGAGACCTTGTCACACAGGGTGCTGGGGCTCTACCTCCACCATCTCATTTCAACTTCCATGAGCCCATGAAAGGGAGATGTGGAGAGGTAAGTAATTTGCACAGTCACAGTCCTAGTAGGTGACAGGGTCAGGCCTCAAACTTGCATGTGCACTGGTCTCCAGGGTGTAAGCCCTCAGCCACTTGGGCTCACTGCGTCTTGGGCATTGATGTTCATGTCCCCCATCATGACCTGGCTGGTTTTTAGACAAGTCAGAGAAAGTCTTTGGAAAATGTCTTAATCTTATTTGGACCCAAAACAAAATTTCCTAGTTGTGATGTTACAGAGGAGATGTTATTTTTAGGATTCAAATTCAAAACTTCTTTGGTATTTACCATGTACTAGTTTGTGAGGTTGGGCAGGCTACTCTTTATGTCATCAAGCCTCAGTTTCTGCAGTTGTAAAATGGGGACAATGAAAGCAACCTTGTTGGACTGTGGTTGGGATTAAATGGTGTGTGGGAAAGTGCCCAGTAGTAGGTGCTTAATAAGTGTTGTTGTTGAAGCTAGCCTAAGATAGGGGGAAAATCGTGGAATGATTAGTAGAAGATATTGTTAATATCTTATTATGAATAAATACAGGAAAATAACAGGGCTGGCTTCTCTGCCCTTGGGGGCTTTTGTTCACATGTCACAGTTGCTTTGCTCTCTGGCCTGTATTAACTGGAGTCCTTTGCTACGTGGTGACTCCTTTTCGACCTGCTAAGCAGGGGGTTCATTTTGGGTCAGTGGCAAAGAAAGCTAAAGAACAATCGAGAGAGGTGGCTTGTGCTCTCTAAAGCTTAATGCTCGAGTGTCTTGCCATGAAGGATTCCCGTGCTGCCAAACACTATTACCAGTGCCACCTTCATCAGGGAACTAAGCCAGCCCCCAGTTGCCTGCATCTAGTTCTCATGGAAGCTGGAGACTCATCTGTATTTGTCAAACTAAAAATGAACTATTGGGAGGTAATATGAAGTATTGGTGAAATCAAAGGCCTTAAAACAGTAATAAATCACTTGGAGGGAATGTGATAAATGAGCTTGAGGAGAATCAGCTAATGAACCACCAGGGCCTCCGGTCAGGTCCATACTAGCAGCTTGGAGAGTTTTGGATCTAGAAAGGTCATTTGGTAGTACTTGGAACTATTCAGGCTGGGATTTGCTGTTGAATTCTTTGTGGTCTTTGTTAGGCATGTTGACCCAGCTCTGGGAGTGTCTTGTGTGTCAAAGACAGGACTTTCTTGAATTGTCACCTGAGTCAGTCCCCAAAAGGACCCTGGGTCTCCTTCCTTTGCAGGCCTGATCTCAGGGTCCATCCAGTGACCCACAGAATGCATCCTAGCTGGACTCTGAGGCCCAATTTTGACCCCCATTTGGCTTCACCCCACTTAGGATTAATTTCCAAGAGCCTCTCTTACCTGTCTGACCCATTCCACACACACTCGAATTTATCAAAAATGCAGTCGTTTTCGTAGAGGGAGCACAACTTGCTGCGGAGGTAGTCATGAACCTGAGAGGAGACACCAAAGTCAGCCATCATCGTAAAAGGTGAGTGTCCCTGTGAACACTGCCCCTTCTGACATGAGCCATTTGTCCTCTCTACCTGTGCCTCGAATCAGATGGCCCTGGATCTGATCAGGCTTGGCCCTTCCTGACTGTGGGATGTTAGGGTGGGTTCGTGAGCTCCTCAGGTGGCCAGTGTGGATGAAACAGCTGGTTTGTGTAGAAAGTGGGATAGATCAGGGCCCAGCAAGTCCCATTTTCTAAGCTGCTTTGTTCATGGACATTGGAGGACACCCATCATCCAGGCTTTTGTTCAACAAATTTTTATTGACTCTGTGCTGTGGGCCTGGGATATAGCAGTAAATGAAATACCCTCATGGTGACTGCAGCCCAACGTTGGGGGCAAGACTGTACAACCAAGTAAATACCTAAGATGGTTTAAGTGGGGCTAAAATTATAGCACAAAAGAACATAGAGAAGGGTATTTTTTTCTGTAGGGTGAGTAGTCAAGGCTTAAATTGACAGTATTGGAACAGAAGCTTGTGGGGAAGGGCTTTCTAGAAGCATAGAGAACAGCATATGGAAAGGACCGGAGGCCGAGGTTGGCCTGAAGTCTGAGCGAGGTGAAGAGACATCACAGAATGGATCACTGAGCTTATGTGGTAATACAGAGGTAAGGGTGAAAGGACCTGGCTGTGACAGGTGATGGCTTGGACCAGAGAAAGTATTGGTAGGAAGTGGTTAAATTCAATATGGGGTTAGAAGGAAAGCTGATAGGATTTGGGTTAACTCAGGTGTGGTGAGAGAATCGGGAGTCAAAGATGGCGCCAGGCTCTTCTGAACGAGTGGAAGGATGGAAGCTCCACGTTCATTCCTGAGGGGCATAATCTGGAGCTGTTGGGTAGAGATGAGGGGAAGGATGTAGTGTTCTCCTGAGGTGAAAGCATTAGCACGGTTATCATCTGAGACTGAGCACAGGTGTGACACTGTAGGACTTCTGGAAGGCACAGGGGCACCTGAAGTTGTGGAATGTGAATTTCAGATGAGACTGGTCAGCACAGTTGGGAACTTTCCTCCAGTTACACCCATCAACTTGGATGTTGAGGCAAATAGGCAGATGAATAGGGCTCAGAGGGTGATAACTTGAGCTCATTTTTAGAGTGATTTTCCTGAACATGAGCAGCAAGTCGTAGTAATAACAGGTAGACGCAATATGCTAACTGGTTGTTGAACATGAAGCACAGGGATGAAATATTATTTGTCCAAGATCACACAGGAGAGAAAATGACAGAATGGCAACTGGACCTTGTATTTGGGTTCTGAATTGCACATCTCTGAACTACCCTAGCAATCTGCCTCCTGCTTTCCCTGTCTCATCAACCTAACCTTATGTGGGGGTCTGAGTCCTAGAAGGAGCCACAGTAATGAAGTCAAGAGAAGTCAAGGGTGGAGGGGCAGAATTGGGAGGAGGCAGAAGGATATCAAGGTCATTGTTTAGCTCCAGAGTGATGACTCAATCTTTTTTTCCTTGTCTCTTGACCCCAAGAGTTCTGTGGGACGCTGAGCCTGGAGGCTCCATTGTGTGTTTAGTCTCGGCAAAGGAATGAGGTCAAACTCATCCTGCGTTCCATTAGTTGTTTTGGGTATTTGACAAGCTCTCTGAGTTATTTGGCCAGTGTAAGTAGTTCTAACCCTACCAATTAATTGCTCTCCCTTCACTGTCTCATTCTCAAACAATTCCAGGCTACATCAGGGCAACAGCTTCAGTGCTATGGTGACAAGTGAGTCCATCTGCACCAGGGTTTCTGGCAGTGCTAGATGCTTTGGGGGAATGCAAGGCTTGAGTCCTGTCCTTTTGAGGTATCCCTCCTGCAAATTAACCCACCTCCTTCAGGGGGCAGAGTAGTCAAAGTGTAGAGATAGGGTAGTAGTGTCTTTAAAAGATTTGCCCTCCTTGTAAACCTTTCCAGACCTCTTACCATTTCCTTTGGCTTTTTGTCATAACACCACGGAAGAGTAGTAAGTGTTAAAAAAAAAAATACGTGCTTTGGAAGTGTGGGCCCATTAGTAGGAACCACACTGCTGAGAACTCTATAAAGACTTCCTAACTTCTATCTTTCAAGAATTATTTCAAGGTAAAATCTAATCTGAACCATTATTTTTCTTCCACAGCATATAAAGTCTGGAGAACTCCTGCCTGCCTCCAGTTAGAGCATTTAAAGAACAGCTATGAAGAAGGTATGTTGTTTAAAAAATTCATATTAAGCAAATCAGAGGATCTTTCTCCACCAGAAAAGAAAATAAGATACATGAGAAACATCTAGAGCCTAGCAAGAAAACTAAAAACCCCTACAATCTAATGCTTCTTTCTTCATGTTCCTATTACTGTTTGTTTGGGCTTCCTGAAGGTTGGCTGAAGCTCCCACCCTCCGGGTAAGTTCTTTATTCTTGTGCCTAGTGAGCAGATTGAATACAGGCTCCCACAGTTTTCAGTGAAGTGCCGGCTGCAAGTTGAGTATCCCTTATCCAAAATGCTTGGGGGTGCTGGGGTTGTGGCTCAGTGGTAGAGCACTTGCCTAGCACGTGGGAGGTGCTAGGGTCAATCCTCAGCACCACATTAAAAAATAAGTAAATAAAGGTATTGTGTCCAAGTATAACTAAAATGTATATATGATAGATGCATATCTATAAAATGCTTGTGATCAGAAGTGTTTTAGCGTTTGGAATATTTGCATGTACATAGTAAAGTTTCTTAGGGATAGGACCCAATTAGAATTCATTTACATACACCTAATACACATAGCCTGAAGGTAATTTTGTGCATGACAGTTTGGTACATGAGACCAGATGTGGGGTTTTTCCATTTTTGACATGTTGGTGCATTTTGAATTAGGGATACTTAACTTAGGCTTTAAGGGCCGTGTGGCATGATACTAGCCACAAAACTGTAAACAATTGTGGCTGTTTCAAATATTATTGGCGGGGTTGGATTTGGCTCACAAGCCAGTTTGCCAAACCCTGTCCTATAGGTAAACTTAATCATACTTCAGTTGACAGCTTATTGGTGGAAACATGCTTGAGATCTATTAATGCATGTATAAAAAAGTACACAGCGAGAGCATTACCAGTCTTCCTGCTTAGGGCCAGGTCTTTCCCTGTTTCTCCCAATCTTTCTTCTTTTCCTGGTACTGGGATTGAACTCAGGGACACTCAGACACTGAACCACATCCTCATTTTGTATTTAGAGACAGGGTTGTTCAGCACCTCAATTTTGCTGAGCCTGGCTTTGAACTCATGATCTTCTTGCCTCAGCCTCCTGAGCTGCTGGGATTACAGGTGTGTGCTACCATGCCTGGCTTCCTATCTTTTTCAACACTGTTCTAGAAACTCACTGAAGCAGTTTTTTATTTTTACATCTTTTTTTTAGTGGGTGCAACATAATTGTACACAATAGTGGGATTCATTATGCTATATTCATACATGCATCTAACATAACTTGATCAATCTCCTTCCCCTGACCTGTTTTTTACTGTTCATCTTTGATATAACATGAACTCAGTTAAATCACTTTGAGACATACCATTCTGAGTTAAGATGTTGCAAGCCATGTGCTATGATACCTATTTCTTGGTTTTCTGCAAAGATGTTTCCAAGCTTATCAGCTCAACACGGCTTCAGAACCAGGGACTTTAAATGCTGATTACTTCACATCACAGCCTGCTAACTCTGTTCGAAAACTAGCTTTGTTCTAAAAGCCTTCTCCTAAAATAAAGGTACTAATTGCTCTTGCCACCCTGGGTCCGGAATCTCTTTTCTCAAAAGCTCTCCAGCAGGCTGCCTCACTACAAATACCACCCAAAACCAGGCTCCAGTGCCCTCTCCTTTGTACTGAGGGTTCTAGCACCATATAGTTTGTCTTACGCAGCTATAAGAGGACTCTACTATTGACCCTTCCCCTGGGCTAAAAACAAAAGGCTGTGACAGGGAGGTGATGTAGAGCCTTGAGGTCTGGACTCGGGACAGTAAGATGCAGGTACAGGGGATCTTTTAGAACCACAGGGGTAACAAAATTATCTAGTCCACATAGGTGGTCTTGAATTCTAGCTCCCAAGCTGCCCTCTGGATCTTAGTCCTCATCGTCCTCTCTGAACTTTTCCTTCATTCCTGATTGAAATCTGGCTCTCCCCTGGGGTCATTGCTTCTCTTGAGGACACTCCAGGGTGGCTGGGTATGGGCTCCTTGCTGCTCCCGACACTTGTTCCTGCCTATCTCCAATTCTTGGCTACTTTCAAGTCACCCAGGCTAAACTTCCTGTCATCCATTCTTCTTAAAGTTCTCTAGTCCTCCTCCAAGTAACTCAGGACCTCCATCACTATTCCTGCCATCTATCTTAGTAATTCAGACTCGCTGGTCTTAGTTTAGTCTCATATTCAATGAGTTCTGTCCTCTGCTTCCTTGGTGATAGAACGAATCTTGTCATTCCTTGAGCAAATCTCATGCCACTGCTACTTCCTATCTTTTAGTTCTTTCTCTCTAGTATCAACCTTAGATTTGGCAGTCCATCATTATGATTGTGTTCTCTAATAGGCATGTTTAACAAACTTCCCTTTTTCCACTATATTATAAGGCGAAACCCCATCAGTTACATTTAACAAAATCTGCCCTTTTCTTGCCTGCACCAAGCAGGTGAATGTGGCTGTGAAGAAATACTTATAGGGGTTAGTTTATTTTAATAGACACCTCAAGTGGATCTTTGAGCAAACCTAAACCACTCCCTTTTCTTAGATGAATATTTCAAACTTTTCTCATTTAGCTGGTGACCTTGCTTTTAGATAAGAGAATATCTACATGTTCCCATCACAAAATTTATAAACCTATTGCATCTGGAGTTACATACACTGCTCTCCTTTCTTTCACAGGTGAACTGTCCATCCTCTCATCTGAGGCCAGTTTTGCAATGGACTTCTTCACTTCCATTAAATTCTCTCTCTCTCCTGGCTTATTCCCCTTAGCCTGAAGCATCCTGTAACTTCTATCAGCCTGCACCCCATTCCAGCTAGTGCTCTTGAAAGAGCTGTCTATCCTCTTAAGTTCACACCCTCTCTTCACCCCACTCACTCACCTCACTCTTCCATGAGGGCCACTGGTCATTTTCACTTTATTAAATTGAATGGCCAAGTCCTTCTGTAGTTAGTGTAGCAATAGCAGTTGGCAGTCCACCTTGGGATTGCTTTCACTTGGCTTGCTGGACACTCCTCTCGATTTTCCTCAAGGGCCACTTTTCCCCAACCTCCCTTGCCAAATCATCTTCCTAGTCTCAACCTGGAGGCCCGAGGGCACAGTTCCTGATCTCTAATTATACACATTGCCTGGGAGAACTCTTCCAGCCCTATGGCTTTATGACCCTCTAGGCATTCAGTGTCAGATTTGTCTTAGGACCTATTAATCCAATTAAACATCCAACCAGAGGTGGCAAGAAGACAGCTCAACATTGAGTCTGGATGGATAGATCTGGTCCCATCTCAAACTCTTGATTTTTCTCATCTAATTAAAATGGTAACTCTACTTTTCTGATTGCTCAAGACAAAAACCTTGGAATAATCCTGGATACTTCTTTCCCTCTTACGTCACACATCAAATTTGTCCTCAGATCTTAATGGTGTTGCCTTGGAAATGTCCAGAATCTGGTCATCTTCATTGCTAACAATTTCATCCAAGCTACTATCACCTCTGGCCAGCTTACTGTAGTAACTTTATAACGACTCTTCCTGTCTCCTCATTATTAGGTGCAGGGCAGGCTGGATGAATGTTAGCTGCAGGATAACCCACGTACTCAAACCTCCCTCTATCTGGTCCTTCATCACCTGTTTGCATCAAGTCTGAACACTCGACCCCCGCCCATCTGGTGCAATGAAAACCCACATCTGACCCGTCTGTATGACCCAATCACTGTACGCCAACAAGGCAGCTTGCAGACCCAGAGACCCCATCAGATTCTGGCTATAAAAACTCCCTCCTGCCGGGCCCCTCGCTCTTGCTCTCTTTCTTCTCTTGCTTTCACTCTCCCTCTTACTCTTTCTCCTCTTTTGCACTGCTGCAATAAAGATCTCTTGGTCGCTTTCCTTTCATTGGTGCCAAAACCTGGGAAGAGGGTTAAAACCCACTTTTGGGTCCCTCTTCCTTTGGAAGTGCCACTCACTGGAAGTCCAGAACTACCCTCCCCTTCCTGGAGTCCTAAACCCAATGGTGGTGTCAGGAGGATTTGACTGTTGATGGTCCGGCAAACCTCTTTGCCCACCTGAGGGGAGGAAAGCACCCCACCACAGCCTTTAAGGTCACGGTGACCCTCGGGGACTTCTTTCTCGGGTAGATTTGACTCTTGGGTTCACAATTATTTCCTTTCCCCAGCATAGCCTTTATAGGTCACCCTTAAAGGACTGTGTAACCTCTGGGAACACATAACAGAAAATCACACCCCACCCAGACCTTCACGGTCAGGGTGGTTCTCATAAAGTCCTCTCACCTTTAAGACTCGGCCGCTAGAGCTATGCTTACATCCCCTTCCTCTCTCTCCCCCACCCCTCTTTCTGGCCCTGGGAGTCTCTGGCCTCTCCAGCAGGGGTCCTGAAAAAGGCTTAGCTAAGGTCTCCCACGGCTCTGGCCCCGTCCAGGACAGGAGCCTCGACTGTCAGGATTCGTTGATGACCAGTCTGTGCAACTTGAACCTGCCACTCCTGATTTTTGGCTCTAGCGGGGACACCCCTTTGCCAATAATCGGTTTCCTCCTTCTCCCCTATATTACCTTTGCGCTCCCTTCCCTCATACTACACTTTTGCAACATAGGTAATGCGTCCTCTCTGCCGGTCACTCTCCCTTATAATGCCTCTTAGATAACCTCAAAACCCTCAAAATTGAACAAATATAACACCAAGGATTGGCCCACTTATCCCCTAGATAACCAAAGCAAATGGCCCCCTTTTGGGTCTCTGGATCCCTCCATTCTAAGGGATCTTTACAATCACTGTGATCATTTGAAAAAATGGGTAAACTCCCCTAGGTCCAAGCTTTCTTCTTGCTCCGATCCAATTCTCCCCTCTGCACCTCTTGCACTCCTCTACAAATTTTTCTAGGTTACAAACCAACGCCCCTAGCCACCGATCGCCAACCTTCTCCAGACTCATCCACAACTTTTGACCCTGCTGATGAACCTCCACCCTATCGCCCAGCTCAAATACGTCCTCAGCCTCAATCTTCTGCCCCTCCACCGTCTCCCCCGCCTCCATAACCTGCTTTCTCCCCTTCAATTACTAGACCAAAAACTTAAACCGTTGCCCCCTTGCTGAGGTAGCAGGTACTAGAAGGTATCCCTCCATCCACTCACTCTTCTGACAGTGCCTACACCGGGTCCCACCAGGCCCTCTTACCAGCTAACACAAAGCTCAAACTAGCTGAGGAGAGCCCTATCAGAGATCTGGTGAAAATGGCCTTTAAGGTTTCTTTGTCATCACTAAAAACAGGTTACTAAGAATTGTCTCTTACAGGCTTTTTGGGATATTTGCTCCTGTCCTCCCCTCTGCTCTACTTGTTCTACTGCTCAAGTTTTCCTTGCTAGGGAAAATCCCAAACCCCTTTTCCACTATTCTTTTATATCTCTCCCTCCCTCCCTCATTCTCAGATCCACCAGAGCTGCTCTCAGCCCCGCCTTCCCCCTCCCTACCCAGGCCCACAGAAAAGTCTTAACTGACCTTCTCCAGCAATATTCACCATGGCTGGTTTTAGGACTGTCAGCAAAAGAGTCTCTACAAATAGTTCAATGTAGATAAACTTCCTCTTTTCTTGTTGCCCTGTTTTACTTGGCCCCTGGCTGGAAAAAAAATTAGCACTCCAGGTAAGGGACACCCCCTTACTAGTTTTTCACAAAAGTATGTAAACAAGGCCTCTGGCCTTGAGCAGGGGATTCACAGAGATGGCTACATTTCTAAGATAGAGAAGTTACCAACTGGGCTCCATGGTAACAGCCGGCAGAGAGAGGAAAGAAAGAGAAGAAAAAGCTCTCCTCAGGTGTCTTTGAAGGGTTAATTTGCCCAGAACAACAACAAAAAACTTCTGTGCCCCTCCCCTTATATGCTGGATATAAAATTCTGAAACTACCTGAACTTGAGGTTCAGGGGATTGATTGATTACAGCAGAAGCTGTGCCCTCTGAACCTGGCTGCAAACAAATAAAACTGTTTCCCTATCTTCACTGCCCTGTCTGTCCCTACAACAGTATAATTCTATATACTTAAATACGGTATATGTTTTCATGAAATGGTAAACAAATGTGATTGTATACTGAAAACAACAAAATATCTCTTATTAAAATTTGCCTAAATTCAGAAATTTACAAGGATTGTTTCAAAGTATGAATAAAGAAAGAATTAACAGATGGGAAAGAGAAATTAGAAGGTTCTAAGTATGGATTTAATAGAAGGAAAAGTTGTTTCTGGATAAGGGACTCTATGTGATTAAGTAAATAAGAGGGTTTAAAGAAGGTGTGTAAGTTGGTTATATATGTGAGTTTTGAGCAAGTAATCTTGAAGGAATTAAGGATTATACAACTATGGTTAACAACTGTTATTTTGCAATATTGTAATGTTATTTAAGAGCTAAACTTGATTAATATAAAAACATCAATATAATTGTGGTACTATTACTCTTCTTTATATATTAAATGTGTTCATATTTTCCAGGTATATAAGTAATTAAGATAGAAGCTTTAAAAAAAAAACACATCAAGCTGCTGTTCTCCAAACTAAAGTTGCATGGTAATTTTAGGCTTATAACATTGGAGATTTATTTATATCATTTAATGTTCTATAACTGGACCTGTTATCAATAATATTCTATACACTGGGGTATAATTTAAATGTAATATCATATTGTGTTAGCTAGTATTCATGTGACCTCAAACAACAATATGTAAACTTTATAAAATATTTAAAAACAAAGATCAGCTTCAATACTAGAACACTACCTAAGATTTATTAAGAGCCCCGCCTTACCTGAGATAAGGCTCTGCCTCCCATCTTACTACATATCAGAATGACTCTAAAGTAGGCCAGACTTCAGCTAAAACACAGTACTCTTAAATTAAGACTGGTGAGACTGACTTGTTAGATGTTTAATATCAAGACTTAAAAGGGCCAAGAAAACCAATATTTGGCTCTTGCCCTCTGAGTCAGTCTGAATCCAGGGAACAGGGACTTCTCTACAGAGCTTTGCAACTCTGGGACACATAACCTCCTGATCAGGGACATTAATGAGACCATTGGAGAATAAAAAGCCAATAAGCGCACTTGCTGTGAATAGGAGGGTCATTGGAAAAAGGAGACATCCCTGATGCTTCCAAGGGAAGCCACATGAAGCAAGGCTGGACCCCATCCTAGCGCAAATGGCACTAGCAGAACTAAGAAGCTGCTCTTGAATGACCCCTAACAATAGATAGAAACAAAGTCAATTTTGACCAGCTTGATCTTTAACATCTACCACACCCTGTTAAACCAAAACAGTCATTCCTGGAGGTAATGAAGGACAAGAACAGCGAGAAAGAGGAGACAGCAATTAGGTCAACAGTCTCCATGGGGAATGTTTAGTCAAGTATGACCCCTATTAGTCCTGTATCTGTTAAATTGAGTACAGAAATTCCTGCAAGATCAGATTCACCAACCAGTCAGTCAATCAACTACTTCAAGACTACCAGTTCCTGATGCCCAAGATGGAGACCTATGACTCATGACCAACTCCTCCAGAGACTCTGCCCCCATCTAAAACCCTCTCTAACCCCTTTTCCAGTTTTTACAACCTCTCTTTCATTTCCTAGGAATGAGAACTACTCTCCAGAAGGTCCGCTCTGCTCGTTCTGACTGCTCTACTGTATCCCCACAAGAGAGCATCAAACCTAAACTCCCCATGCATCAGATGAGGAGCCACCAGCCAGGCGAAGATTGATTGGATAGATACCTTCCCTACATCCAGGGAAACTGCTGACACTGTCACCTCCATCCTCAATGAGCAGATCATTCCTAGGTTCAGACTTCCCACCTCTACTTCTCAGGTTGTTCAACTAGTCTCCAAAGGTTTAACATCACTTGGAGGCTCCACATCCCCCATTGACCCCAATCATCGGGTAAGGTTGAGAGGCCTAATGGCATTCTCAAGGATCATCTCACTAAACTTGCTATTGAACTCAGGCTGTCCTAGCCCAATCTCCTGCCATTGTCCCTCACCTGAATTCAGGCAGCCCCAAGAGCCCCCTCAGGCCTTAGCTCCTTTGAGCAACTCTATGGGTGCCCTTTCTTAACCAACCAAAGCTTTCCAATCACTCCTCCTCCCCTTGTGTCCTACCTCACACTTCTACACAAATTCCTAAGAGAACATGCAGACAGGTGCCTTCCTACACCATCCATTGCCTCAATCCCGGCACAACAAGGAACTGAATCGGACCCTCTTCAACTGGGTGATGCAGTCTAACTTTAGGAACTGCATTCTCAATCACTAGAACCTCACTGGACGGGACCCCATACAGTCATACTTACTACCCCACTGGTGACCAAGCTTTTAAACACTCTCCCTGGTACCACGTCTCCCGCCTTAAAAAGTCATCTGTTCCAAATTGTCAGTCCTGGACTTCCACCATGCCCACCAAACTCAAAATTTCTTGCCAACCCTTTTCTTGTACTAATCATTATTCTTATCTCAAACCACAGATGGCGCTTCTACATCCAAGCAATATGGCACCACCCACTCTCAGTTTATGGGTCAAGGCGCTTGCCCTTCCACTGGCTGTAATTGGGCTGTCATCCTTAACATTACTGGATTCTACCAAGCCACCTCCGATCCTTCCTAGAGTCCCTACGACAGGACCAATGGCTGATACCAAAGATCTCCTCCACTCAGAAATGGTTTGATGCCATTGACAACCTATGGCTTCAAGGAAACTTTATGGACTTTGCCCCTTCTGAGATAACTGTCTATAGCCCCTGGATGTTATTTCTGGCTGCCCTGGACATTCCTCCACTTTCCCTGGTAGGTCCCATACCGCCCCCACATCACTTAGAAAAACAAAAAGGGAGGAATGTTAGCTGCAGGATAACCCATCCACTCAAACACCCCAGTCTGGTCCTTTATCACCTGTTTCCCTCAAGGCTGAACACTTGACCCCCACCCATCTGGTGCAACAGAAACCCACATCTGACCCCTGCCCCTGAAGGCAGAAGATGACACTACTGTCTGATCCAATCAGATTTTGGCTATAAAAACTCCCTCTTGCCCTCCCTCTCTCTTTTGAATTGCTGCAATAAAGAGATCTTGGTCACTCTCCTTTCACTCATGTGTCCCCCCCTTATAGTTTCTCCTCCCTTCCACAACCAAAATGTTCTTTTGAACATATTGAGCAGTGATGAATTTTTTTCTGCAATTAGATAGTGGTGAGGGTTCTACAGTTCTGTGAATGTATTAAAACTCATGGAATCATACACTTAGGAAGGGTGAACGTTGTGATATGTGAATTATGTGTCAAGGAAAAAACTGAGTCAAATGTCTGTCTAGCATCTACCTATTCTTTTTTAAAAAATCAAATCCAAGACATCTTAAAATAAGATCAGTTGATCTCTGCTTTCACTGTAGCCTTACCTGGAATTGGCTTCTTTAGATCTTCTCTGCCTCAAAGTCTGGTCTTTTTCAGCAAAACCCTTCATCAGTATTTCCACACCATCTACCAGGGCTTAAGCTAAAACCAAAACCCTCTACATAGTGTTCTTGATTCCTCTTCCCTCCCTATTCAAGAAGTAGGATGGCAGGGTGAGAAGTATGCCTATCTACTGTCACCATTATATCTTGTCCTTTAGTCTACACTGTGATAAATATAGTATTCTTTCTTGGGTAAAAACCTTTATGGCTCTCCATTGTACCCATCCCAAAGACAAAACAAGGCAACCTACATTATCAGAGACTACCTGGGGGAGCCCTAACCTCCTCCTTCAGGCTCATTTTTCTGATAGTGTGTTCACCTTTCAAGGTGAACAGGCTTTTGTCCATGAGGTCATGACAGTCAAGACTTAGGGTAGGGTCACTTTTTCACCTTTCTTACCTGGCTAGCGCCCCCCACCACTCCTGCCACCATTATGTGCTCCTAGGGACCCAGCACCATCCTTTGCATAAGTGCACACTCATTTCCTTGTTCACCACCCAGCTTTACCAGATGGTTACCCATGAGAGCAAGGTCAGGCTGGTTTTGATCACTTTATCTCTACATCCATTCTGTGTTAAGTTTTCAGTCTATATGGATTAATTCTAGCCTGTGTGCACTCTTATTTAAATCCTGTGGCTCCTACAGCCTGTAGCATTTTACCAAAACATGTCACTATGTACTGCCTTTTATTCTTCCACATTGCAAACCTTTCCAAAGGCTGACTTCAGAGGGACTGCTCTAAGGATCTATGCATGGGTGATGTTCTGTACCTGGTAAGTCTCGATGGGGCGGTTTTCCATGTTGAGATCCCAGACTTTCACAGTCAGATAGTCCCTGGTCATGATATACCTCCCACTGTGGCTGAACTTGACGTCCGAAATTGAAGAGATAATTTCAGAGAAAAACGATCTGTTGCTTGGATCCTCTGGCTCTTCAAAAACTGCAAAAACAAAGCAAACACAATGAATTCAGCATCCTTATCACTGAACTCTAAAGCATCTGGCCAACCAGAAAGTTACCAGTTAAGAGTCTAGGACTGCTGTCTGCAGAGCACAAGTAAGTTGCTAACAGAGAGCTGGAAGCTCCTTGGCTGCAGAAAAAGCTGTGGCTGGTTTGTTTTCTCTTGGAAGGATTGGCATGGGACCCGTCTCCTGCACAGACCTGGCACTGACTGTTCTCAAGCTCCAGTATCTGACTCTTTCCCATTTGGTCTCTGGGGGTCACTGCACATACCCAAACCTGGAATCATCTTAGATGCTTAAACATTTGTTAACAGCTTTACTGAGATGAAATTCATATACCATAAAATAAATGCATTTAAAATATACAGTGAGGTTTTTTTTGTTGTTGTCGATTTGAGATGGGGTCTTGCTATGTTGTCCAGGTAGGACTCAAAGATCCTCCTAAGAGGCTGGGATTACAGGTGTGCACCACCATGCCTGGCTAATCCAGGGGGTGTTAGAATCATTATATATTAATGTAAACATCACCACAGTCTGAATTTAGAAAGTCTTCATCACCCCTGATGCTCCCCAATTATCCTCCATCTCCATTACCAGTTACTCCACATTTCCCATTCATTCAGCCCTTAAGCAAACATGAACTTACTTTCTAGTTATTACTCTGAAAATTCCACATAAATAGGGTCACAGAATATGTGGTCATTTGTGCCTGGCTTTTTTCACTCCTTGTAATATTTTCATGTCATAGCATATATCTGTACTTTATTCTTTTTTTTTTTTTTTTTTAGTATTGTTTTGGTTGTAGTTGGACACAATACCTTTATTCCATTCATTTAGTTTCATGTGGTGCTGAGGATCAAACCCAGTGCCCTGCGTGTGCTAGGCGAGCAGGCAAGCACTCTACTGCTGAGCCATAATCCCAGCCCCTGTACTTCATTCTTTATATGGCTGGGTTGTATTCCATTGCTTGGTTCTACCATATTTTATTTATTCATTCATCAGTTGATAAACATTTGGATTGTTTTCACTTTTTAGCTGTTCTGAATAATGATGTATGCAGAATACTTGTGGACATATTTTTATTTGGACATATTTTAATATCGGGGCTTTGCTGCCTGATTGCCTTGGGCCAAGGTCAGATCGCCATTTACTTGTGTGACCTTGGGCCAGGTCCTTTTCTGAGTATACTTCTATGTAAACTGTGGCTACGCTATCTTCTGTGTGATTTCCAGGATCTTGCTTTTCTTACTAGCTTCAGGTGCTTTCTACTTACAGGAAAGGAGTGTGGCTCTATCATGGTGTGGAAGCCTCTCCCAAACTGTACCTGTCCTTTTTTTTTTTTTTTTAACAACTTGGATTGAGACTGGCTGTACAGAATGTATC
The DNA here is from genome assembly GCF_001458135.2 of Marmota marmota marmota. NCBI lineage: Eukaryota > Metazoa > Chordata > Mammalia > Rodentia > Sciuridae > Marmota > Marmota marmota. The sequence continues at coordinate 77,417,231 of NW_026000026.1, forward strand.
TTGACATTTCTATGCATTGCCTGATTATTTCATTGATCCAAGTTCTACTTGATTTATACACCTAGTCTACTACATAGATTTCACTCTAAATGATGTTTTCTCTGAAGCCCTATCATACTTGATTTGGTCATCTATTTAGTATTTGCTCCTGTTCTTTCTTACGATAAAATTATCATGTTTCACATTATTTAACAACTCATGAATTTGTTTTTATTTCTTTACGAGGATGTGAGTCTTGGGCAGGATTTTGATTTCATTTATCTTTATACCCAGAGTCTTACAAACAATGTTCAATGAACATTTGTTGCTTGATTGGAACCAAACCAAATAAATTAATGAAATCTCTGTCTTCTGGGTACTTAGCATGTATTAGATTTATACATATAAATTTGCTGGTATTCAATTACTTTTGACCTGCAAAATGGCCCTTACATATGGTTCAACCTAATAAGGGTTTATAACACAATTGTATGCTGAACTGAACACTGGTCAGCGGGTGGCTGGGTTAACTTGGCCTCCAAGGCTTCCTCTTTCCTGCCTGCTCAGTGCACTTTCATAGTCATCAATTCCTTGAAGAAAGTCCAAGTGTATATAAGTTCCCTTCCAAGCCTTGCTATTAATTTTCACTTTAAGAGAAGAAAGCAACAAACCTGATAATCAGAATTGAACTTGAGAATTAAAAACAAAGCACAACACCACTGAAATAGAAACGCAGGTCTTATTAGATTCTCCAACCAAGTGTCTCCATCAGTGCCCTTATCTCTTAGGCTTTAGTCAAAGATAAGTGAAGGCCCCTGGCTTCTGCTGATATCTCATTCTCAACTATAGGGATAAAAGAATTTTTATCTTAGTTTCAACTCACAGCAATCTCATTAGTAAGTGGGCACTTAATAATCCAAGTAAAACATTAGGAAACGTGAGGCTTGGCAAACGGTGCTCAAGAGTCGGTCAGTTCCAGCTCTTGCCATTTACTGGCTGTGGACATTTACCCTCTTAGCTTCAGTTTTTCCAGCTGCAAAATGGGAGACTGATGTTGGCACACAGCAGGCCCTCAATAAATAAATGCCCGTCACTACTTTCATCGTGAATGTATACTGCTAGTGTTGGCCAATCAGATTCCATTCTTCAAGACTCCTGAGAATTTGGCACTGAGAAGTACAGAGAGAGTCTGAGGGCTATTCAAACGATGGAAATAATGCTTACCAAGAGATCCTTATAGTGTTTTTGTTTTTAGTTCAAATTTGCTTTTCAAATTGACAGAATTTTATAAATATATGAAAAATACATGTGTATAAAATTGATATGGGGGCTGGGGTTGTGGCTCAGTGGTAGAGTGCTTGCCTAGCATGTGTAAGGCACTGGGTTTGATTATCAGCACCACATATAAATAAGTAAATAAAATAAAGGATCCATCAACTAAAAAAAAGTTTAAAAAACTGATAGGTAGAAAATTGAAAAGAGATAGGATATATCTAAGAATCTGTTTTCCAAATACCTGGAACATCAGGAAGGGTCAGTGTAGCAACATTGTGATGCCTGTAAATGATACCTCACTAGATGGTGGTGAAATGGAAGGAGACAACTTTGGCCAATCAACCAATATCTGTGGTATGCCTGCTTGAAGTTTGGCAGTGGGCAGGAATCGGGTAACATCCCTGCATAGTACTCTGCAGTTCATGATATATGTACACATACTCGAATCTTTTTTTTTTTAATTTTTGTTTTAGTTGTCCATGGACCTTTATTTATATATGGTGCTGAGAATTGAACCCAGTGCCTCACACATCCTAGGCAAGTGCTCTACCACTGAGCCACAACCCTAGCCCCATACTCAAGTTTTAATGTCAACTCCATGCATTCATTCAGCAACAGCACTTCAATGTTAGTAATTAGTGTAAATGGGAAGCATATAGTATTCAAGGCCCCATGATTTACATGTTTCATCTCAAATCTTGCAACAACCTCTGAAATGAGAACAATGAAGGCATAGAGGTTTTGTGTCCTGTCCAGGGACACTCAGCTAGATTGAGGTAGAGCTGGGTTTTGAACTCAGGTCTGACTGACTTCAGTCTTTATTCTTAATCATGATGCCATTGGGCCCATACCAGGTATAAGACCATGCTGAGGGATCATTTACCAGTTTAAGGTGTTGCCTACACAATACAATACATCAAGAACGTACAAATAAAAGATTCGCGGGGTGAATGCATGCCAGGCTATATATAAAATACTAAGGACACAGTAATGAACCAGACACATCAAGTCCTACCCTTAGGGAGCTCACAAACATTAGAAATCACCCAAATTTAGCTACAGTTGGAAATAAGTGAAATTTGTGTTTCCAGAGGGGAATAAAGGTGCTGGGGAGCCGTCTAGTGGGTGTAAATAGAACATTTGTGTGTGTTCCATGAAATTTACTTCTCATGCCCACTCCAGTGTCTGAGATTCTGGAAATCTGTCGAACATGTGGTGCAATGACATCTCGTGGCTCAGTGATAGAACCTGAGACAAATCAGTGGGCACTGCTGAAGACCCCCGGCATTAGAGATCCTGCTGCCCTATGGCATTTCCAACTGGCTTCCAGAAGATGAAGACACGTAAGAAGAAAGGAATTGTGGGGGAGACAGGACAAACTTTTACTTTCTTTGTAAAAGGAAATGGTCTTGATGAGAACCTGATAGCTCAGACCTAGTCAATGCCAATATGTCAGGTTGTCCAACAGGGGGGACAGATCTGAGATGTTAATGACAGTAACAAGGACTGCTGCTACTATTTCTTGCCAATAAGTTTTTGCCTCTGCCCACCTGCCTATCACATTGCGTCCACAACTACGCCTTGGTTGATACACCTTTCTACTCAAATAGTCAAACTGGAATCCCTTGGGTCCTACATGCACTTTGGGCATCCCCACTTTTATGCCACTACTTGGCTGCACCTTTGCCCATCCTGGGATACTCAAAAGAACATCAGATTGGGTCAGGGATGCTGATTCAGGATAGGCACAAATCAGCTGGCTCTTAATACCTACCATTCATTGTGGCCAATGGTATCAGTTTGTTCAACACTAGTAGGTATTATTTCTCTCTTTTTTTTTTTTTGAATTGGTCTAATCAGCCAACTCAGCTGGTCGGTACAGAGCCAGGATTTGAACTCCTTCTGCTTCTGTTACAGTTAAAGCCTCGTCCCAGGGTTTCATAAACTGACTTCCAGACCACTCACGTATAATCGAATCAAGCATTATTGAAGCACACTAGAGGCGACTGACCAGAACATAAAGCTGTTCCCCTGATCAGCCCCAAACAATTGCAAGGGCGCTCCTTATAAGCCTGAAAACTGCAAAAGGGATGTTCGGGGTCTAGCCAATGCTAGCAAGCTAGGTTACAGGTTTGTTCAATACTGGTAGGTATTATTTCTCTCTTTTTACAGAAGCGGGAGAGTGCAGTCAAGTGGCGGGAAGCCTAACCAATCACAGTTAGCCCAGTCACCCAGTTACAGAAACAGAGCCCTGTTACCCTAGTTACAGAAATAATGTCCCAATAGGTAGTTCTGTGTTCTTAAAGGTTTCTATAGCAAAAGGAAAAGAACATCTTGCCCCAGTCATGACCCTTCTACTTGGCATAGTTGTTTTACAGAATGAAGTCACAAAACAAAATGGAGTCACATTTGCTTTTACTATCACACTTCCAGCTTATATTCTTATCCTCTGTCCTACTGTCTCCCATTTGAGTCACTTTAGGCCACTGTCAACTCTCTGGTCTGTTTCCTTTTCTGTAAGATGAAGGAGTCAGGGTTGCCTGCCAGGTCCCTCCAGGCTCTTAGGTATCAAAAATCTACGAAATTCCAGTGCTCTTCCCTTTCCCTTATCCCAAGCCCCATTAGTCTAGGGTAGGTTTTCCAAAGTGACTTCAGCAGAGTGCTCAACCCATGACTTGCCAGCTGTTCAGATTCCAAGGCCAAATGTTCCTGGGAAACCCCTATCAAGTTCTGGGGTAGACATAACAGTTGGCCTGTTATTGGGGGCAGCGTAGGATTTTAAGCAACACACCTGGCCAGCCTATCCCACCGCGTCTGTCCAGTTTTGGCAACCAAACATGTCTGCAGATATTGCCAAATGTCCCCCGGAGGGTATGACTGCTCCTAGTTGGGAACCACTGATTTGATCCTATTTCAAAACCTTACTTGTTCATCTCCCCGTGTGGCCAATCACTTGCACAGAGTTCCTCAAAAATCTACTTTGGGGTTTTCCTTTGAAATCCCACAGGCTGTCTTCTGTGCCTGCTGCAGGTAGTATTTGGTGTTCTAACACGTATTGATGTAAACACACCTCCATGGAGCGCTAAGTATCTTATGTGAGCCCACGAAAAGGCTCAGATGACTGGAACAATTAATAAGGTCCCAGAATCTGGAGAAAATCTTAAATTCACAAATAAGACAGAAGAGCTAAGAAGAAAAGGGGCAACTTGAGAGAAACCTAAAGCTAAAACTACATTCATTCCAGAGGGGACAACAGCAGAAAGGAAGCATATGGTGGGCTGACTCAGGATCAGGGGACAGGGGAGATACACTAGTAACCACAGGTACCAGGTCCTTCTCTGGACCTCACACTTGCCACACTGCCCAGGGACTGGGTGGGGCCAGGCGGGGACCAAGTCCTTACTGCTGATTCTGATGTCTTCCTCATCCTGGTTCCACTTACTGTGATGGGAAGGGTGCAGCGGTCCCCAGCTCAGTAGGCCTGGGTCGAACTCCCAGCCCCTTTGCTGATAAGCTATGAAGCCTTAACAAGCAGCCTGACTCCTCCCTAATTCCATTTTCCTGATCTGTAAAATGGAGATGATAATAGTACCTGCTTTCCAGGGTGGACGTGAGGACAGAGGAGAGCTTTCATTTTGCAGCACTGAGCAAATTGTGAGTCCCCCAAACAATAGGGATGCTGCAGCTCGGCACAAGCACACTGCTGGAGGCAGGCCTGGCCAGCAAACAGTCCAAAGGCCTGCAGGGTTTTTCCAGATGGGTCAGATAAGAGCTCCCAGTCATGGTATTGATCTCTAGGTCTTCGGTCTGGGCCTTCTCTAATACAGATGTGATAGGTTGTCACTTGCCTATCACTTGAGCAACACCCTCCTGGGCATACGTGGCTCTCATTTCCATGCTACTACCACCCTGATTTTGGCGACTTGGGCATTGAGAAGTGGAAAAAAAAAAAAAAAAAGAGGCCATGGGGATGTGCAGGTCTGTTCATGAGAAAACAGGAGCAGACTCAGAATCGTGCACAGGGTTGTAAAGTGCTCACTTCTGCTGACGTCTCTTCTACGGAGCAGCACAGCTGGCCTGCGTTTCCTTTTGGAGAGATGGCTGACAATTTCCCCATAATGGGGACAGAACTGGCAATTTTCCTGCACTGTGAGGCAGATGGCAATTTTCCTTCAGAGATATGCAGGCAACAGTTTTGCCCCTGGAGAGAAAAGGCTCTCCGATTGAGATGCAGCCAGTAATTTTGACTATACAGAAGACACAGCCAATAATTTCGCCCAATGAGAGAAACGGCCAACAATTTTCCCACGGAGGGTAAGAAGTCCCTGGACTGACAAAGCTTTGGCCTTTGTCCAGCTGAGGCCAGGGAGAGGAGTTTCGGATTTAATTAGTGGCTACTGTACTACCATGGGCCTGCTGACAGAGTCTCCAGACATGGACCAGAGACTAGGAATTGAGATCGCTTTTCATCTACCCTTCCTTCCTTCATTCCACAAACAACTGCCTGACAGTGAACGTCACATCAACATGCCACACAGACTGGTAGAAAGGGAGAAGTGAGTCTAGAATACAGTACCTTGCCTCAGTCCCCAACTTTTATACAGATGGTTTAAAAAGACTTCTGCTTATAATATTTTCCTTTACAAATATGTCTCTTAATAACCAAAGTTAAAAAAGAGTCAAAATCTTTTTTTTCTCACATTGGGGAAAAAAAAAAGAGAGCACAATTTCAGAGGGTGGGGGAGAAGGAAGGGGTGTGATTAAGAGTGACTTAAGAAACCGAAGCTTAAATGATCAACAAGCACCAGACAGATCACAGGTTAGTAAACAGTGTGGGATCCGAGGGTCATTTGGTCTCTGCTGTGAAAATTTGACTCTTTGTAGCCTAAAAGCATCACAGACAACACAGAAGCAGATAAACTCTAAGGCTCAGTTCATGGACGCCAAACATTGTTTCAATTTTTTTTAACGTGTCAAGAAATAGGACTCTTTTTTCCCCCCAACCCCTTAGAAATGTAAAAACATTGTTCATTAGAGCAGTACAGAAACAGGTGGTGAGCCAGGTATGGCTGTAGGTCAGAGTTTGCTGACCCCTGATGATGGTGTCTAGAGATGGGAGGTGTGCATCCTATGCTAGGCAGGAGAGTTAGCATGTGTAAATACTCAAGGTGATAAATGCATTTTTTGATGGACAGTGGGAGTCTAAGATAGATTACATAGAACAATGGAATCATTGGTTAGTAAGATGCAAACTGCTTTCCTAAACATGTCTCTCAGGCTGGTGCAAGAGACGTTAATGGACTTAAGTGTCAGACATATTGGGGCTAGGACCTGGGCAGTATTATATACAGGCTGGAGTATCTGTTAGTTTTTCTTACTCTCCCTAAATATTTAGCTTTATTATTATTATTATTATTATTATTATTATTATTATTATGGATTGAGCCTAGTTTGGTTTACCATGAGCCACATTCCCAGTCCTTTTTATCTTTTGAAACAAGGTCTAAGTTGCTGAGGCTGGCCTCGAACTTGGAATCCTCCTGCTCAGCCTCCCAGGTTGTTGGGATTATGTGTGTGTGTCACCATACCTGGATAGCTTTGTTATCTTTAAAATATACATCATTGCCCACTTTGCATGGTTAAAAAAGATAAAAGCAAATAAGACACCTAGTACATGATCAGAAGTCAGTAAGCACTAGTGTCACGCAGTGTCAGCAGACATTGAGGACTGGTGGGTGTAAGGCACTTTGACAAGTTCAGGGGTTATAGTGAGAAGGGTCCTTCTTATTTATCATGGCTGGAAGGTTCTTTCAACTTGCCTAGCAAGAAAACTTTCTCCTTTCCCCTATGACAGGAATGCCACCCACTCCTCAGAAGTCCACATCCTGATCCTGTGAATACGCTTTGTTGCGTGACAAGGAGGAATTGGGAATTAAGGTTGCTACTCAGTTGAGTTTAAGGGGAGATGATGCTAGACTATCTGGGTGGACTCACCCAGATAGTGACAAAGGTCCTTATAACTGGAAGAGAGAGGCAGGAAGGTCAGTGTCAGAGGAACCCAATGTGAGAATCACAGGGTTCTGTGATTCAATGACCACAGACTGGCCATTGCTGGTTTTGAAGCTGGAAGAGGGCTGTGAGCCAAGGGATGCAGGCAGCTTTTAGAAGCTAGAAAAGGCAAGGAAACATTCTCCCCCAGAACTTCTAAAAAGGAACCCAGCCCTGGGGACATCCTGGCTTTGGTCCAGTGAGACCCATGTCAGGCTTCTCAGTTCTAGAAACTATAAGATTAAAAAAAAAAAAAAGTGTGTTTCTAAGTCACTGAGCTCAGTAAGTCTGTGGTGGTTTGTCACAGCAGCACTAAGAGATTAGTATCCCCCTCCCCCTATTGTCCACAAAGGGAGGGGACAGAGTTTTTGAGATCTCCCTCAACACTGAAGAGCTGCTTTTATATTCCTGGGTCCCTGTGCAACTCTCTGTCCCTGAAGTATCCTCTGTTTCAGCCCCTGACTGTCCACAGCTGGCCAGGGAAGGCAGGACAGAATGCCTGCTTCTGGGTGTGGGCTTCCAAGAGAGCCGGCAAGTCATCCCAGCATAGCTACTCTCTCCTCCGAATTCATGGTGCTGCTGCTGTGCCCACAGCTGCAGAGCAAGCCCACCCACTCCGAGAAAAGGAGCATTTAGTAGAACTTGAGAATCTGTACCATACCGCCATGTGCTGGGTGAACTTCCCCACGCACCGCCACCCTCCTGCTCAGACACCTACAGTAACTCCCCTATGCCGGTAGCCAACGTTCCCACCCCCTGGGCCTGGCACTCAGGGCCGTTCCCGTCAGGCCCTTGTTTATTCCCTGTGGTAATGGTGGGTGACCCTGGTGCATTTCCACATGCCACAGTCAACCCTGCCCATCCCTTCTCTGTCACTCTGGCTCCTATTCCACATGTAGGGCTCACCACCTTTTCTAGCAAGCCTTCCTGAACCATCTCAGTCCTCTGTATCCTTTGTCCCCTCTTACTGATAAACTTAACCACCCTCCAAACTTCCTGTTATTAAAAAAAAAAAACAAACCAAACCCATTTGTTCAAAATGAACTAAGAAATCCCAATCCATAAAAAAGGCTTCAAGGAAAACATCCATCCCCTGTCAGGCACTGTTCAGAGTTAAGAATTCTCTCTGTTTTAAAGGTGAGGAAACAGAGGCTTTCTCCGGCCTAGGACCCAAAGTCTTGCAGTCTGAGAGCACAACCAGGGAAAAGCTCTGAGAGGTTAGAACTTTCTCACGAAGGAGCCTCAGCTGGACTCTCTGATCTGAAGAGGGGGAAGTGAGAACCTGTGTTTGGCTTCCCATTGGCCTGTCAATCTAAAGGCAGAATTTGGGCTAACATCCACCGACAAGTCCATTAATTGTGGGCCTGTTTGCCCTCCTTGGGTGAGGAAGAATCATTTATTAGCCAAGTGGTGCTGGTGCCTTTTTGAGAACTGTCATTCTGGAAGGCTATTGATTGAAGGAAGTCTCTGAGCACATTCTCTCTTGCAGGCAGCGATAAAGGGAGTCACTTCCACAGTCCAGGCAAGAGGGTGAGCTGGCAGTGGGCGTCTCCACAGGAGCCTAATGAAGAAATCTGGGAGCAGGGAGGCTGATTTACAAGGGCTCACACTGGATCTTGGACTTCATTAGATCCTGTCCCTGTGCAGTGGGTGAGTGGTACAGGATCCATGGGTCTCATGCCTTCACGTGTCCCTGTGGCCCGTGGTCTCCAGGAGTAGGACGGCAGTGGCCCACTCCACCCCTCACAGACTCAGGGTTTCCCTCCTTCCTCCCTCTCACACTTTCTCATAATTTGTTCCCAACAGGAAGCTTAGTGCAGCTGCTCCAAGAGAAGCCTGAGCTCCCTGGGGAGCTTCTGCCCAGGTGGAAGAGTCCACGAGCGAGAGGCCGTTATTAGGGGTGATTGCTGGGAAGCTGGTTGCCATGGCACCGCAGAGGCTAGGGCTGCACACCCAAGCTGTCCCCGTTTTCCAGGCTGTATACATAATTACTGCAATAAGCAGCGGCACACGGAGAAGGGCAGAGGAGCGGCTCCCTGCTGATGGCGATCTCGCAGGGCAAGGTGAGAAGTTCACTAGGAGTAGGGCTGTTAGTCCGTCTTGGCCTGGACTGATTTTCTGCATGGAGAGGGACCCGAGTGGGAGCTGGGCACTACACTGTCTTCTCATGGAGCCACTGTGAGCCCTCTGTGCTCCCAGCTCTGCTTTTCTACAGGGATACACTGTTCCAAATCCACTGACAGTCGGACCTGTCTTAAAGCGTCCTGCGGTGTGCACACCTGGAGAACTAACACTGAATACTGAATCGCTGCAAGACTGTGTGGGAGTAGAGCGAGGAATAGTCCCTTGCACAGTGCCAGGCACTGTGCTAAACCCCTCATGCAGCCATCTGCACTTGGTCATGGGCTAAGAAGAGGCCCTAGGATGTGAATCCATGTGACATCATTCTTCTCCACTAATAGAAATGATGACCCTCTTAGCTTGCTGCTGATAACAGAACCTTTGAAGGCATGGTCCCAGAAAATTGACCTTGGATGGGTCCAAGTCTTCAACCTCAGATATGGGTTTCATTCTCTCTGTTCTTGGTGGCCACAGAGAATTAATGAGAGTGGCATTGTCTGTTTGCAGAGTTGACACAATACACTGGGGGCAATGTGCAAAATACTCACCAAATTTGTTGACCACCTACCTACTCCCTCCTGGCTCTAATTTGCTCTTCTCGGCCCCAATTTTCTCGTCTCTGAGTTCACAGACTAATAAATCCTGAGTGTGTACTGTGGACCAGGAGGCATCTCACTGAAACCTCATGACAACCCACCAATCCAGACTCCTATGGTCCCCATTTCCAAGAGGCAGATGTTTAGGCTGAGAGATGTTAAGTGGAAGAAGTCAAGTCCAAGTTCCCACGTGGGTTTGTTTGACCCTAGAACCAACACTTATTCATCATTATGGTATATGGCCTTCTCGGTTCTCACATAAGCCAAGTTTCCACACCACAGGAAGCTCACAAATGCCTACTGCTGACCTTCATGATTTACCCTCACCAACCTCAACAGTATCTCAAAGCCACCTATTGCCAATACTAGTCCAGCAGGACTTGAAATTGTCTAATGGATAAAATCCTTCCCCATCATCTATACTCTGCTTGATGGTATTTGCTCCCTTCCCAACACCTCTTGAGATCCTTTCTGGTCAGTTGAGTTGGAAACCATCATTCACTTCTCAGGACTCAGCTAGGTTCTCAAGTTCTGGTCAAGACACACAAGTCACAGTACAGAGCCCCATATAATAGGGTGATGTTACCCTTAAGTGGCTTATTATATATAATTCAACATCAAATAATATACTATTAACTGGAATCTATTATACCATAAAAGTTTCAGGAAATCATCTAGGAGATAAAACTGAGATAATTCTGAGTTTTCACGAGTTTGCCTAGGAATTGGGAAAAGTGTATAGGTGATGTTTTCATTTTACATACTTGGTTTAAGAATCACAGCACTAGTGCTGGGCTCCTGCCTGTAATTCCAGCAGATCGGGAAGCAGAGGCAGGAGGATCACGAGTTCAAAGGCAGCCTCAGCAACAGCGAGGCACTAAGCAACTCAGTGAGACCCTGTCTGTAAATAAAATAAAAAATAGGGCTGGGGATGTGGCTCAGTGGTCAAGTGCCCCAGAGTTCAATCCCTGCTACCAAGAAAAAAAAAAAAATCATAGCACTATTATATTTCTGAAACAATGGCATGTTTTATCTGATTTAGGTCTTGTGTCCTTCATTCAAGGAATTGGTAAATATGATCTCGTGTCCACTATATGCCAGGCCAGTACTGTTTCAGGAACTCTAATGCTACTGAATAACTTCACCACGGTAAGCACCCATGCACTGGGGTAACACTAGTTTGTAATTCTGTGGCTCTACAATGACACAAATACAGAAGAGTCTTACTAAACAGAGACTAAACATTGCAGTGCATCCAAACCTCTGGGAACATAACAGGAAATTCTGAAGATGAGGACATTTGACTTGACTGTTCAACTATTTCACAGTATGATCAGCACAAATATTTTAGCATTTTCTCTGACATTGGGAATCATTTCACATTTTTTTTTTTTTTTGTACCAGGGATTGAACACAGGGGTGCTTAACCACTGAGCTACATCCCCAGACCATTTTTATTTTTTATTTTGAGACTGGGTCTTGCTGAGTTACTTAAGGCCTTACCAAGTTGCTGAGACTGTCTTTGAACTCGTGATCCTCCTGCCTCCCAAGTGCTGGGATTACAGGTGTGCACCACCGTGCCTGCCTTCACATGAATTTAAAATGAACTTTCTTTTAGAAACCCTTCCTGATTTCTCCTCCTCTTGGCCCAGCATGGTAAGTACAGCACGGCAGTCATGGTGTACTTTCCATCACTGTGCTCAGCACAATACCTTGTTATTGACCGACTCTTTCCTCTGTTGGATGCCACAGTCTCCCATTTCCTAAGTGCGATGGTCCCATTTTTCTCATGCAACTCCCCTGTGACCACTTCATTGCATTACAGAGATTTTCAAATGACATCAAAATTTCAAGATGTACTAGCTGACCCCAGGATTAATGGTGCCCATATGTGAGATAAATCCTATTTAAATCCTTATGTTCAGGTTACAGATATAAGAGAAGATAAAAGCAAGTGTCATTAGGAGCATCCCCTGCCCTCGGCTGCCTCTGTCTGTGTGGGGTGGCCTCAGGAGGCCAGCAGGTGCTCTGAGTAATTCAGCAGATAAAGGGACTTGGCTGCTGGGCCTGAAAGCTGCTGGAGTGGACAGCAGATCTTGCAATTCAGTTATGGATGCCACCTCCGGAGCTGTCAAATAGAGTTATGTGAACGGCACTGGGGGCTTGAATTAGCAGATAAACGTGGGTCAATTGCACATGTGAGAGAGGCCCCCTTCCCTTCTCATCAAAAGGTGTCACGTGAGCACGGAGTGAGTGTATGAGTGTGTGTGTGTGTGTGGGTGGGGTGGGGGGGGCTTTCATTATAAAGTAAGAAATATACCCAGGCTCTGTCACTGTTTTAGACAATCTGAGACTTGATTTCCTCAGTGGCTAAACACCCCCTCCCCACCACACACACTCCGTGTGTGTGTGTGTGTGTGTGGGGGTGGTTATATATATCACATTTTCTTTATCCATTCATCTGTTGAAGGATACCTAGGTTGGTTCCATAGTTTAGCTATTTTGAATTAAGATGCTATGAATATTGATGTGGCCATGTCACTAGAGTATGCTGATTTTAAGTCCTTTGGGTATAGACCAAAGAGTGGGATAACTGAGTCAATTGGTGGTTCCATTTTGGGGGATCTTTTGGGGAATCTCCATTTTGCTTTCCAGAGTGGCTGCACCAATTTGTAATCCCACCAGGAAATTCTAACATGAATTTTCAGTCCTTAAAATTCATGAATTTCTTCTTCAAATTGTTCTTTCATCTTTGCCAAATCAATCAAAGGCTCCTTCCTGGAGGCATGTGCTCGGGCCCCAAACTGGGAATTATCCTTGGTTCTTTACCTCACCCTCCACATGCAGTTTTTAAACTGCACTCAAAGCTGGGCCTAGATCCATCCTGTTCACCCCTTCCACTGTCTCATTTCTAGGGATTTATCATTCTTCTCCCAGCATCCATTCTTCCTCCTCAAGCTTAAACAGAGTGATATATTTGAAAGGATTGATCCCTCTACTCCTTTACACAGCCCTCTATGTTTCCCCTGTACTCCTCACCATTGCTTTGAGGGCTATTGCTTGCCTCAGTACCAAGTCATCTGCACAGAGTACAGTGTGACTGGCCTGGGGTTGGGCAAGGGTTGGCCCTGAATGAAGCTCCTCATGCAAGCTGGGCTCTGGCCTGCCCCTCCCGCTGCGCCCTCACACAACACCAAGCTGGCTCTGCTGGCCGACCTTTCCTGACCTTCAAGCTGTCCAGATTCAGAGTCCCTGCATCTGCAGTCTTCCTAGGGAACGTGCCTCCACTGAAACCTGAAGAATCTCTGGCAGAATAATGGCTCCCAGAGACGTCCACATCCTTCCAGGACAGAGAGAAATTAAGATGTGGATGGGATTGTGATTGCTAGTGATCTGATCTTAAAAGATTATTCTGTATTTCCTGGGTGGGCCTCATGTAATCAAAGGGCCCTTAAAAATGGAAGAGGGAGGCAGGAGGCAGGTCAGAGGGATGGCACAAAAGAAGGACTCATCTTGCTGTTGCTGCTTTGAAGATGGAGGAAGGTCACTGACCCAGGGAAGTTGGAAAACCCAAACAGAACCTCCCCTATAGTCTCCAGAAGGGAGGACAGCTTGATTTTAGCCAGTCAGACCCATGTTGGACTCCTGCCCCTCAGAACTGCAAGACAACAGGTGTGTGTTGTTTTAAGCCACCAACTTTGTGTTAATGTGTTACAGAAGTCACAGGAAACTAATAGAGGAGGAGCTGAACTTCCTGGTTTTGCCTCTGGCAGGAAGGAATGGGCCATCTTAAGATCTATCCCGTGTTGGCCAGAGCCCTCGCTGGGGACAATGCCTCACAGGAAGCCCCTCATTTCTGGTTCTCCTGAAACGCAAATTCAGGATGCTCACTGGTGCCTGTGACTGCTTTGTCAGTGACGGCTTGTCATGGACCATGCTGACAGGTAAGCTGGCCTTGAGCGATGTTCCAAGGCCAGAGCCACCCATGACCTCACAGCCAACCTCTGCACTTGTGTCTCAGGAACTGCAGCCGTGTGCATGTGCCAAGTTCAGCCTGCCCTGCGTCCCATCTGAGACCCCAAGTGGAGCAAGGGCAGGGTCTGGGAAGACGTCAACTGCTAATGAATGACACTTGCCTCCAAAATTAACAAGGCTTCTAGTTCTTAGGAAAATCCACTCAACTGGAGTCACCAGGATGAATAATTGACAGAACTGGTTAAATTAATCAAAAATGGAAATGAAGATAAAGAAGGGGGAAGGGATTCTATTTTTGTCATGGCTTGAGCTTTGCCTGCTCTGTTGTTAAGCTTGAATAGGGTGGAGAACCTTCAGATATTGGGGGTGTGTGTGTGTGTGTGCGTGAGAGACAGAGAGAGAGAGAGAGAGATCCATAAAGCAAGATTTGAGAGAGAGAGAGAGAGAGAGAGAGAGAGAGAGAATCTCCATAAAGCAAGATTTTGTTTGGCTTTTCTCCAGGGTCGGGGGTGTGTTTGTGTGTGTTTGTGATGTTGTCATCAGACAAAAGCATTTTAATAAAGGGCCTTGTCTTTTTAACCCAACCATGGTCCCCTGCAATAAACACTGTTAATTATGCCCCAGATCGATACTGAACCCCTTTCGGAACCTGTGCCAACCCTCGCAGGCTTTCAGATGCACTGCAGCTGCAGCCTCAGCTGATGTCTTTGGACACATTCCATCGGAGACCCAGGGAACGAGCCGCAGGTTTATGAAGGGATCTAGTGGCTCACAGAATCAGGGTTTGGCAGTTAAATTTGGAGACGAGGTGAGAGTGAGAATGGATCTCACGTTCTGCGCAAAAGCTGTGTTAATGCTGCGACTGGGCGTGGTCAGGCTGGGGGGGATCCAGTTGATGGGGATTATAAATTGAAGGCCCTGAAATTATCTTGCTGGATGTTTTAAAAAGATTCTGCTCTTTCTCCTGCCAAATACAGGAGGGTAATGGATTCTTCTCCTGGAAGCAGAAAGATGTGGGTCTGAATCCTGGCTCCTGCACTGTGGCCTGGGCCAAGTTTCTTCCCCTCTCTGTGCCTGGCCAGGGCTCCTGCTTTTTCTAAACACACCCTGTTTCCTAAGTGACACCACTTTATCCTCATGGTCTTAAATACCATGATATGCTCTTGACTCCTCAATTGAACTTCCAGCCTAGATTTACCCCCTAACTTCCAAACTTATGTATCAGAACTTTCTAATTGGATGAATCATGGCTGTCTCAATCTGGAAACATCCTAAGGAGAACACTTGGTCTTTCTATGCCAAACCTGTTCCTTCCCTCGTCTCCTTATGTCCCCCAACCTAAGACTGACCTCAGATTCCTCCCTTCCTAGTGCTTCTCCATGTCCAATCTTCAACAAGTCCTCACAGCCTTACCTTGTGAATCAAATCCGCCCCTCGCACAGCTCCACTGTCCCCTACCTGATCACAGTCACTACCATTTCTCCTCCAGGCTGTGGAAAGAGCCTCCTAATTGGTCTCCCAGCTTCCGGGCTTTCTGTTCTTCATCCCTACTTTTTGTTTTTCAGTACTGGCTAATATGTGACTTGGTGATATACTCTTACAGGATCCCCTCATTCACCAAAATGTCAAGTAGCGCATCACAGGATTCACCTCCCGGCTTTAAGCTGCGCCTGGCTTCCCATCTCCCTTAGAATGAAACTGGGGGCTATGCCTCGGCCCACAGAGGCTCTAGCACCACCCCCTTTTGTGCACTCTCTCCACCTGCCTGTCCCCACCCATGGATCTTTGTTCCATTTGAACACAGGAAGTCGTTCCTGTGTTAGGACCGTCACACTTAGTAGCTTGCTCTCTGAATCTTTCCGATAATTCAGGTCTCAATTCAAAACCTTTCCCCCTTCTACCCTCTGACAACAGCTCCGGCCAGGAGCTGATTTTCTTATATCTTCAACGACTGCCTGAAATTACGTGTACAAGTGAATATATCTGTTCTCCTCCCTCCCCCACAGAATGGAAGCTCCTTGAAGGCAGGACCCCGTGGGTGGTTCAGTACGTCTTGAGTTGAAAAAGTGACTCCCACTGTGCTTGGCCTGGGAAGCTCTTCCTGCTGAAGAGCCACAGGCCTGCATCACACCCAGCTTTGTCTCTGCTCTCTGATGGCCATAGTGTATCATTCTCCCTGTTATCAGGTTGGGCAGGTTGTGAACAATCACACTATATACCTCATAAGGCTGGTATGAGGATTAAATGAGCTCAACGTGTGTGTGTTTGGCTTGCTTCCTGCATTTGGTGAAATATCAGTCAAGCTTGCTGTGATTATGGCTGTGAATGTTGCTGCTGCTCCTGGTTTCACCCTCAATTGACACGTGGTAGGAAAGGGAGACATCATTCCAGCCACAACTCACACCACGCTTACACGTCAGGTGCTAGCCCAAGGCTTCAGGAGTGTTATTGTGTTTAATTCTTACAAGCACCTTATAAGGTAAGTACTGCCACTAGTTGTTTTTGCAGGTGAGTAAACTGAGGCACAAAAAGTTAATTCACCTGTTCAAGATCTCCTATGTGGGTGTTAGAGGCTGAGAGTAGACACCACTTTGATTGTCCTCCCTGTGACGGAGACAGGTGCTGCAGGGGTGTGCAGGGAGTGATGACCTTTCCTGATGACTCTACTGCAGAGCTAAGGCACTAGGTGGGGCTCTCCTGGTGTCCACTAACTCTCTCCAAATTACACAAGTGAAACTACAACCTTGCAGGGCATCTGGGACACGGAGACGCTGTCCATATTTCATAGCCTTTGACTTCATTCCTTCCACCTAGTCCCTGACGTCTTTGTCCACCTCCACACACTTCCTGCAGGGGGCATCTGTAAGTGCACCCTGGTGGAACATCTATCATAAGCAAGTCCCACTTGTTCTCTTCTTAAACTGTGTCCTCAGTTCCTTTGCAAGGATGTCTTTTCAAGGTACCCATTTTTCTATTCCAAGTCCCTTTAGGCATTTACCTGCTTCTTGTCTGTTGTGCTGCTAAAACAAACTCCACCCATTAAGGACCCTCCTCACTCAGGGGCAACTTTGGAGTAGGGAACAGACTTCAGGGCTTCCCATAGAATCTAGAGGCAATAAAAATCCTCTTTGTTCTGACAAACTTTCAGCACCATGGAAAGCACCAGCTATCCTCCTCCTGAATCACGCAGCCCTCGGGGAACGGAGAGACCCAAGGTATGAGTTCCTATCACCCCTGTCCTTTGGTCCTCTGTCTAGTTTCCCTACTGCCCTTAACAAGAGCCACACTCAGTGTGACAGCCTGTGTCCACATTTCTTGCCACTATTAAAACCTGGAGAAAGCCTTGGCACCCTGCAGCGAGGGAACCCGAGCAGATCCTACAGTCAGCTCCAAGGCTGGAGTGTGTGATCAATTCCCTGTCTTTCCTTCTCTCACAGGTTGAACTGTGCCTCACCCCAATTCATAAGTTGAAGTCCTCGTTACCTCCAGGACCTTAGAATAGAGTTTTTGGAGAAATGTCCTTAAAAGTGGGAATTAAAATGAGGTTATTATGGTGGGTCCCAATCCAGTATGACTGGTATTCTTAACAAGAAAGGCAATTTCAACTCAGGCATTCAGAGGATATCTGTAAAGATATCAGGGTGTTTGGGGCTGGGGTTGTGCTCAGCGGTAGCGCACTTACATAGCATGTGCAAGGTGCTGGGTTTGATCCTCAGCACCACATAAAGATAAATAAAAAAGGTATAAAAAAAGATATCAAGGTGGGAGGGTGGGAGTAGGGGAAGACAGCCCTTTATAAGCCAAGGAGCGAGGCCCTTCTCTTCAGTCCTTAGAAAGAACTACCCTGCTGACCTTATTGAGAACTGTGAGACAATGCACTTTTGTTGCTTAAGGCAACAAGTCTGTGGCACTTTGTTATAGCAGCCCTGGTAAACTAATACACCTTCCTTCATCTGTCTTGCACCATCTGCCTGCCTTTTTACCACAGATGTTCTGTGAAGCCCAATTCCACATTAGGCACACTGCTAAGTGAGCCATAGGAAAAAAGCATTCCTGGCAGAAGAAGGGCCTGTGCAAAGGGCCTGAGGCAGGAAAAGGGCTAAGTGTACTGGAGGTGTAATAAGCAAGCCAGTGTTCCCAGGCTACAAATGAATTGAGATCGGAGAGGTGGGCAGGAACCAGATTCATGGGAATTCAAGATATAAGTTTGCTTTCATTTTTTAGGTTGTCATTCATCACATCTGGCCAGTTCCTTCACCCCACCTCCAGTGCTCACACATGGGAAGGGAAAAGCTTGACTGGCTGGGGGCGGCTGCCATCAGTACCCCATTGTTTCAGGCATCTCAAACTGCAAACGCAGCCCTGTCACTACCGCCAGAAGCAGTAGAAAAAAAAATAGAAAATAGGCGAGGGAGAGAACGAATCACCCCTTCCAACCCCTGCTGTGTGTGCAGAGAGGGGGACATATGGAAATTAATATATGCAGCTCTGATGACACGGTTTCCCCCAGTATTCTGATTAAATGCCGACGGTTATTAAATACCCTCCTTCTCAGAGCTCATCTCCGAAAGCCAATGTTGCTGAACTCTGATGAACTGTCTCGGTTCGCGCACCTCGGCTGCAGCGCGGCCCACCGTCGGCTGGTGTTTGAGGAGGATGGAGAAAATCAATATGAAATGTCAGGCGAGAGGTCAGATTGAAGTTGTTTTCCCAGCTGGCAGGAGCTGGAGGCTGCGGCGGCAGCAAAACAAAGGGAGATCTGCAGCGAAGGAGAAGGCCGGCACTTTGGAAGAGTCAGGGGGAAAATGAATTTCGTTTGCTTCTTAATTAGATTAGCAGGCTCCTGGCTGGCAATTCAGGGCTCTGCTGCTGTGCGCGTGGGGTGTGGGGAGCAAGGGCTTGGCAGAGGCCTGCAGGCCACTGGCTAGCTCTTGGGTTTCCCCTGGGGACTGTCCTTTGCTTGGGGGGCCCAGGATGGAGGCAGGAGCAGGTCCTGGGGTGTGTCCTGATAGGACTCTTGCTTCCAGGAGCCTGGATGGCTCCTCCCAGTTCTTTCCCCACATCCTGGTCTTTGGATCTCAGCTCAGCAGTGGATGCCTGTGCAGACTTATCACACCCCCTAGGAGCACCGCCTGCTTCTCTTTCCTGCCCCTTACTACAGTTTCGATGCCATATTCTGGTGATTCTCTAAAGAATGGGTCTTTATTCCTCAGACAGGGTGATTCATTTTATGTGTCAATCAAACGGAGCCCAGGTCTTTGGTTGGACTGTCAGGGTGTCTCCGGAAGGGTGCTCTGGATAACTATGACATTTAAATTAATAGAGTGAGTAAAGTAATTGCCCTCCCTAACACGGATGGACCTCAGTCAGCACAAGGCTGCAATGGAATACAGAGGCTGATTTCCTGCAATTAAGAGGGAAGCCTCTGCTGACTGCCCTGGAGCCAGGACACCTTCACCCCTGCTTTGGACCTAAACTGAAACTCTGGCTTCTCCTGGGTCTTCACCCTGATGGTCTCTTGGGTGTAATTCCACCACTGGCTCTGAGTCTTCACCTTGCTGACTGCACATCTTGGGATTTGCCTTTTTTTCCTAATCAAGTGAGCCAATCCTTATAAATCTCTTTACACACACACACACACACACACACACACACACTCACCTGCCCTTTTGGTCCTATTTCTCTGGAGAATCTTGACTAAGTTAGTGGGCTCTTGGAGAGAAGAAACAACCTCTGTTTTTGCTCATCATTGTGTCTCCAGAGTCTGATACAGTAACTGGCATATAGTAGGTGCTCAACAAATATTAAATAAGTGAACAATGGGCTTCACATGTCTGGCAAAAGGGAAGCAGTTCCAAGCACCTTACAACTGCAGACCTGGAACAGGGGGTTCAGGAGGGATAATTGTGATATACTGACCCCAGCAGAGGTCTAGGAACTTACACCCTGACGACATCTACCTCTTGTGCACAAGCAGCCCTGTGACGCCATCCTTTAGTGCTTGTACTTTCACTTGAGGACCCTGGGGTTCAGAAGGATGAATACCTTGTCTGAGGTCCAACCCACATGACGTAACACAGTTGAACTCCTGCTGTCAAGCACTCTTGTTTGTTCCCCAAATTTTCTAAGGTCTGATCCTTTTTCCATCTTGAGCTCACTGTTTGTCAAGCACACTGCTCAGTTTATTCCCTAATATTTGGAATTTGCACAATCCTTCTGACCCCAATGTCTGGGCTAATGTCTGACTTGCTAGGCTGCAAGGACACCAAGCCATCCTGTGCCCTATCTGGTGTCCCTCCAGGTCAGCGGCCCTTCCAGTCCAGTCCTGCCTTCAGTTACCAGAGAGAAGCTGCCTCTGTGGTCATCTCATGTCACCTTCCACTCAGCGTGTCCCAAACTGACCCCTAATGTCTCACCATCTCCCAGTGCAGCTTCCCATTAGTCCTGGTTTTCATGTGGCATTTATGGGAACTGTAGGTGCACAGTTGTTTATTGACCAAGTATTTACTGACTACCTATTTATTGGCCAAGCATTGGCAATGTGATATTAGCCAGGCAGATTCAGTTCTTGTCCTCAGACAGGTTACTCTCTGGAGGGGAATGACATTGAGCCACTGATGTCACATCCATGTGTGATGAGAGCCAGCCTCTGACATCACTTGCAGCACACACAGGTATTTTAAGAGATGTTCCTTTATCCCTTCCCTTTCTTTCAATTTCCATAGCTACTGTGCTGGTCTAGGTTAGGGATTTGCCTTGATTGAAACTAAAGCAAACCCTACCAACTCTCCTACTTTTTCTTCCCAATACTGTGAATTTGTATTTTCCCATAAAACATGAATTCAATGAACTCTGCTTTCAGCTAAATGATCTCAAATCACTCCCCACATAACAGGATCTGTGCTCACACTGGCACACATGTCTGTATCCTTGGGGTCAAAGAGGCAGTAGGGCATGGGGGATGCACCAGGAGTACAGGAAGCCACAGGATAAATGCTGCATTTTTCAGACACCAATTTTGCTTGAAATTTAAAGGTAGGTGGATTATTAAATTGAAAATAGTTTTTTTTTTGTGGGGGGGGGTAGATACCAGGGATTGAACTCAGGGGCACCCAGCCACTGAGCTGCACCCCCCAGCCCCGTTTTGTATTTTATTTAGAGACAGGGTCTCACTGAGTTGCTTAGTGCCCTTGCTTTTGCTAAGGCTGGCTTTGAACTTGTGATCCTTCTGCCTCAGCCTCTGAGCTGCTGGGATTACAGGAGTATGCTGCTGTGCCCAGTTTGAAAGCAGATTTTGATGGGGGCAATATTCACACCTCACATGAAAGTTCAGGTACAAAAATAAGACTTAAAAGAAAATCTGTGTGGGGAGCACCTCCTCCTGGATCACTGGT
This sequence comes from Marmota marmota marmota, assembly GCF_001458135.2. Taxonomy (NCBI): domain Eukaryota; kingdom Metazoa; phylum Chordata; class Mammalia; order Rodentia; family Sciuridae; genus Marmota; species Marmota marmota. The sequence continues at coordinate 77,438,619 of NW_026000026.1, forward strand.
CTTTGTCAGGCATTTGATGTTGGCCTTTGATGAGATGTCAGGTCCACACAGCAACCACAGAGGTGGAAAACTGGGTAATGAACACAGTAACCCTTCTTACATAGCAGGGCTTATGGCCTGGACCTAGGGGAACTAGCTGTACTTGGAGGAAAAGTTTAAGAAGGAGGGTGTTATGGTTTGGATGTGAGGTGTCCCCCAGAATCTCATGTATAAGACAATGCAACAAGATTCAGAGGTGAAATGATTGGATTATGAGAACCTCACCCCATCAGTGAATTAATCCCCTGATGGTATTAACTGAGTGGTAACTGAAGGTAGACAGGGTATGGCTGGAGGAGGTGGGACATTGGGGGTATGACTTTGGGGTATGTATTTTGATCTGGCTGGTGAAGTCTCTCTCTCTCAGCTCTCTGATCACCATGTGAGGTGCTTGCTTCTGCCATGTTCTTCTTCCATAATGTTGTGCCTCCCCTTGAGCCCCAAAGAATGGAGTTGGCTGTCTATGGACAGAGACCTCTAAAACCGTGAGCCCCTGAATAAACTTTTCCTCCTTTAAAACTGTTCTTGTCAGGTCTTTAGTCACAGCAGTGAAAAAGCTGACTAAAATAGAAGCTGACTACCATAAAGAGCCAGCATTAAGTATGTACTCAATGAATGAAAGAAAGAATACCTCAGAGCATAAACTTAAAAAAAATTTTTTTGAGGGGTGGGGTACTGGGGATTGAACTCAGGGGCACTCAACCACTGAGCCACATCCCTAGCCCTATTTTGTATTTTATTTAGAGACAGGGTCTCACTGACTTGCTTAATGCCTCACTTTTGCCAAGACTGACTTTGAACTCATGATCCTCCTGCCTCAGCCTCCTGAATTGCTGATGATACAAGCTGGTGAGAGCATAAACTTTGACTCTTATCTTCAAGGACCAACTTGATAGGAACCAGCATCCCTATTTGACCTCATTAACTGACATCCCCTTCCCCCGAGGCTGACACTTCTTCCTGTCTAGAAGTTCCATGTCCTTAGTGACTTCAGAGTTTTGCTCATTCTGCACCCACAGTCTAAAGCCCTCTTCTTCCTGTCCGTACCGAATCAAATCCTACTTGAACTTCCACACTCAATTGTTCCACTTCTGCCATCCCCGTGAGGTCTGTCTCAATCGTCCCACCTTCCTCTGAACATCCAAACCTGAATCGTCTCCACTATCCATGTGGGTATGAAAGCACACACGGCCTTGCACATTGCCCGAGAGGTCTCCTGGGCATATCTTCTTTCCTTGGACAGATTTTAAATTCTTGAGGATAAGAGATAAGTCTTACCTTTCTGTTGTACTAGTCTGTTTTTTTCCCCCCAGTGCTGCTAGGGATTGAACCCAGGCCTTGGGCACGCTAGGCAAGCCCTCTATTACTGAGCCCCATCCCTGGCCCTGTCAGAGTCTTCAGAGTAGTAAGCACATCAGAGATCCATGGCTATCACGCAGAAGCTCTGACCAAATGAATCTTGGTCTAGTCAGTGGCTCTCAACTGGGAGCAATTCCTCCACAAAGGTCTGGAGACATTTTTTGCTGTCACAACTGAACTGGTGGTACTGACTTCTGGTAGCTAAGGACAGGGATGCTGTTAAATCCCATAATGCATAGGACAGCCTTCTCTCCCAATGAAGAATGAGAGCCAAAATTCAACAGTGCAGTATCTTCTTCTCCTCCCCTCCTTCTCTCCTCCCCCTGGCTCCTCTTCTTCTTGGTACTGAGAATTAAACCCCGAGATGATTTATGTAATTAATCATCTTTGGTACTGGGGATTGAGCCCAGGGGTGCTTGACCACTGAGCCACATCCCCAGCCATTTTAAAACATTTTATTTAGAGACAGGGTCTCACTGAGTTGATAAGTGCCTCCCTAAGTTGCTGAGACTGGCTTTGAACTTGTGATCCTCTTGCCTCAGCCTCCCAAGTCACTGGGATTATAGGCATGTGCCACTATACCTGGCCCCAGAGGTGATGTACCACTGAACTACATCCCTCGTCCTTTTTATTTCATTTATAATCTTTTTTTTTTAGTTGCAGTTGGACACAATACCTTTATTTTATTTATTTATTTTTATGTGGTGCTGAGGATCAAACCCAGGGCCTGGCACGTGCCAGGCGAGTGCTCTACCGCTGAGCTACAACCCTAGTGCCCCCTGCCCCCCTTTTTAAAATTCTGAGACAGTCTCACAAAGTTGCTGAGGCTGACCTTGAACTTATGATCCTTTTGCCTCAGCCTCTCAAGTTGCTGAGATTACCATGTCTTCTTAACGCATACCTTTGTCTCTTTATTTTTCTAGTCAGAATTCAACCTGCATCTTTCTGCCTTCTACCCAAATAACTTCTCTAAAATCTAATTTTGATCAAATTACTTCCCTGCTTGCTTTGATAGGTATTTATTGGTTTTGGCCAAAATATTCCGTTTTGTCATTGTTGTTAACACTGCCATTATGACCTGGCTCAGGCATTCCTCCTGAGCCTCTACTCTCTTCTCCTAGTCATATCAATTACTCGGCTCTTCCACAAACACGTTTTATGCCCCATGACCTTTGCACATGTGGATCTTTCTGCATTGAATGCTTTCCTCCTCGTGGGCTCATGAAAGTATACTGTTCAAAGATCAACATTAGCACAAACTCGGCATTTATTAAGCCCCTGTTCTGGGCCAGGCACTGTGCAAGGTGCTGTGAAGCCAAAGTGAATAAGATAGAATAGTCCATGTTCTCAAGGATATCTCAGCACTCTCCAGAATTTTCTTCAATGATGGAACAACCCAAATTTGCCCTAATATAGTAGCCACAATCTATGCATTGAAGCAACTGGTAAAAAAACCAAAAACAAAACAAAACCAAAAAACAACAAAAAAAACCCCACATGCCAACTTTTAAGACTTAGCATGAAAACAAAATGGGATATAAGATACCTCATTAGCAATTTTTAAGACCTTTATCTCATTTCAGTGCCATGGCAAATGCATGAAGTGCTATCACGATTATCTTATCCATTTTATATATGAGAAAACTGGGCTTAGACAGGTTAAGGGAAGGTAGACAAAGAGGTTTTTAAGAAGGGAAGCCTGACTTGGGCTGGATCTGTGCGACTCTAGAATCCACAAGCTTACAGACAACTCCCCCTCCCCCTCCCCCTCCNTGTGTGTCATACCCAGCAAGAAAGATCTTAACACATGATTTAGATCATGCCACAATGTTACTTAAATCCCTTGCTAACAGGGGCTGGTTCTGCATCTGCATGTTTTGAACGTGAGTTTTTATCTTTACTGAAACACCAAACAGGAAGTTGACTTTCAAATCAGGCCAACACTTGGGTCTCTTTACTCCCAGTCTGTATGTAGAATGAGATAAAAGACCTTCCCTGTCCCCCCAAGCTGACACGCACGGTTTCAGAACTCTGCATCCCTCCCCCACACCCCAGGTGCTACTCACACTTGGTGTGCCGGTCGCACAGAGCTGATGCCCGCATGTCGCACAGCCGGATTGTCCCTTTGCTGCTGCTGTACACAAAAGTGTTGCAGTGATGGGGGTGGAACTCAGCTGCCGTGATCACCTCTGTGAGCTCCTCCATGCAAAACCTCCGCCAGACAGCCAGCAAAAATCACCCAAAGCAGCAGGAGACAGCCATCTCCCTCCTGGTCACACTCCTCTGCAGAGAACCATCAGACCACCCCTGTCACAGAACTGCAATTGAAGATGAGGACCTTGGGAGGAGGATGGCCTTCACTCCTGACTCTGCACAGCAGAGTGGAGGGGACAGCGGCACTAGGTGGGGGGTGGCGGGTTGAGCTCTGAGCGCCTGGGCAGCTGCGTGCTATTTAGATCAACGCCATTCGCCAGGCGTGGATTTCCTCTGCCTTCCAGGTGCCTCTACCCCGGGGAGCAGCAGCTCTTCTAGAAATGCTCCCTGCTGGCTCCAGGCCCATCCTACCTACCAGCACTGGCCGTGGGTGTCAGCCGCTCTGTCTGCTTCCATCTGGTCTTAGCCATTTGCTCTTAAGCATTCTGCTCCCAGAGAGTTGGAATCTACTTTGGTCCGTCAGTGCCCTGAAAACTTCAGGACAACCTGCGTGCTGGGCTGCACTCTAACACCCTCTCTGAAGCTTTTCTCTGCTGTCCATTAGAACTACTGGGGTTTCTGGAGTGCTGGTTCCCATAGCCTCAACCTCTCCAAGGAGCCACCAGCTCCTTGCTGAGACACCATTCTTGACTCTTGGTATATTCCTGGCTTCCCACATAGTCCAGCGGGTACTCTTAGCTCTGTTGCCAAGATTTATCTAGAAGTCTCTGCTGTTGTTCATGACCACATCACCGCCTTGTCCAGGCCACCACTTAGCGGGGCCTTTCTCTCAAAAGCAACAAGAGTTATCTCTCTCTCTCTCTCTCTTTTTTTTTTTGTACTGGGTATTGAACCCAGGGGTGCTTAACCACTGAGCTACATCCCTAGCCCTTTAATCTTTTATTTAAAGACAGGGTCTCACTGAGTTGCTTAGAGCCTTGCTAAGTTGTTGAGGCTGGCTTTGAACTTGTGATCCTCTTGCCTCAGCCTCCTGAGCCGCTAGGATTACAGGTGTGTGTCATACCCAGCAAGAAAGATCTTAACACATGATTTAGATCATGCCACAATGTTACTTAAATCCCTTGCTAACAGGGGCTGGTTCTGCATCTGCATGTTTTGAACGTGAGTTTTTATCTTTACTGAAACACCAAACAGGAAGTTGACTTTCAAATCAGGCCAACACTTGGGTCTCTTTACTCCCAGTCTGTATGTAGAATGAGATAAAAGACCTTCCCTGTCCCCCCAAGCTGACACGCACGGTTTCAGAACTCTGCATCCCTCCCCCACACCCCAGGTGCTACTCACACTTGGTGTGCCGGTCGCACAGAGCTGATGCCCGCATGTCGCACAGCCGGATTGTCCCTTTGCTGCTGCTGTACACAAAAGTGTTGCAGTGATGGGGGTGGAACTCAGCTGCCGTGATCACCTCTGTGAGCTCCTCCATGTTGGCTGGCTTAATGTCCACAATATCTGGCACAGACGAGTCAAGGAGGGAACCGGGAGAAGTGGGCAGAATCTCGGGGTAGGGGGATCAGCAATAGCACCATCTTACGTGAGTGTAACACAGCAGCATTTACCAGGCACCAGGTGGACCTTCCTCCTGACTCTGTTAGCAAACAAGTAGGTGCCACTGGTTTCAGGCACCTGAAAAGAGGCTCAGGGTTACCCAGTAGTTAGAGGTAGCATTAGAACTCAGGTCTCTGAACTCCTGTTTCCTGACTTGTAGAAAACATCCATTCATAACCAAAGTTTCCTGCTCATGCAAGCCAAGTGGCAAAGACTTGATTTCCTTTACATAACAGTAGTTAAGAAACTAGTCCCCAAAATTCTAATTTATTTGACTCCTTACTCAGACTTCTGGGCTGATGAGTTGTATCTAGAATAGACTGCAAATCCTCTTTCACAACATTCCTGAGACCTTGTTTACTACCATGTGGATAATAATAGCTGCTACTATTTATTGAGCACCCACTATAGGTCATTCACTGTGCAAAGCATATCATGTACTTTATCTCACTTAATCCTTGCAAAACTTTTTAATTGACATATTTCTTACACTCGTTTTTCAGGGGTGGAAATGGAGGCTCTGAGTATATAAAATAACTTGCCTCCAGGATACCTGGCCAGTGAGTGACAACACCAGGACTTCATTCCAGTATAAAAATCTGAGCTGTTTCGTAGTTATGCAACATTCTCTCATTTAAGATACACAGACCTTCCAGTCTCCCCAAACTGTGATTTGCTTTAGAGATTGGGTGGGAGTTTAAATATCAGAAGGCATTTATACATGTTGGGTGAGATCTAGGCTCCATGAAACACACTCTTTAGTTTTATCATCTGGGTTTTTTTTTTTTTTTTTT
>NW_026000026.1:77447811-77529124 GCF_001458135.2 Marmota marmota marmota
TATATATATATATATATATATATATATATATATATATGAGATTTTAGGTGAGGAAAGTTTGGTACAAAGCTAGGTACAGTCTGAGCACAGCCACATTTAAAAAAAAAATTCATATTGAAAGCCAGAGACACGGAAAAAATAGAGCTCTGTCTTGTAGGGAGATTAGATCCTGAAGTCAGCATGTAAGTTACCTTTTAGTCCCAGGGCTCTGTTAATTCACTCATCCGACACATAGAATATTTCTGAAGAATCCACAACCTGCTAACACTTTTCTGGGCATAGGGGATATGGCAGTGACCAAAGCAGGCTGAAATACTTCTGCTCTATGGAGTCTCTATTTTTGGGGGGAATGTGGTCAATAAGCAAGGTAAATAAATGTGACATACAGGATATTTCAGGATATTTGACAGATACAACTGCTAAGCAGAAAAAATAAAGCAGGGGACAGAGAAAGCATGTGTGGTTGTGTGAGGGTGGACATCTGCGTGTTTGCATCCCAGACTGAATAGAAGGAAAGTTCATGAGTAAATCTAGAGTTTGAATTTTTTAACTTTTCCCTCATATGGTCAAATTAGCTAGCATTAAGTTTAAATTGTGATGCAAATATATCATATATACAGCAAAACTAGTGGTGAGGTTATTGATTATTTAATTTCATTTTTCTAAAATCTCTACAATTAATGATACTATTAAACAAAAAGAAAAAAAAGTAAAAAATAAATAGTAGTTTCCCTGGCTGACTCTTTTATGAAAGTTGACAGCAGAAGCCTCCTCTCTATGGGTAAAGTCGAAGATAATATTGTGATTAATATTATGATTGCAGTAAAATGAGGCTGCAAATAAGGAGTGCAGTTTTGATCTCATTCCATTTTGCTGAGAGAACTTGGGAAAGTCATTTTATCCCTCTGGGTTTCAATTGCTTTGCCTTTAAATGAATAGAATCCTATCAAAAGCCTCTAAAAATTTCAATTATCAAGTGGGATAATGGAGAAAAGTTAAGTGGTTTTCCTGTTGTACTAAATTCCATTTCCTGAAGGAAGAACTCATTTCTCCAGGGAGAGTGTTTATCCATATCAGCTTTGTAGGCTGCTGCAGGAGCTGCCCTCACCTTTTTGTTTTTTTGAGATAGGGTCTATAAGCTCCTAGGCTGGCCTCCAGCTTGTGATCCTCCTGCCTCAGCCTTCAGAGTTGCTGGGATTACAGGTGTGTGCCACCTGGCGAGGTCTTTTCTCTTTACCAAGATGGGAATTTAATCTTTGAATCTTGAGCAATGATTGCAAAGTATCCAGATTTGAGCATCTGAAAGGAATATGTTGCTTGATAAGCACCAGAGATCTCAAAGGAGGACTCCAAGGAGTATTGTCCTCTTAAGGGCTTATCAAAAGCCAATGTGCAAATACTCGTGGGGTGTTTGCCGACTGCTTGGCTCAGTCTGAGGGTCTGATGGACAGACATGATGCCATGTTAAACACGTAGTGCGTTTCAGAAGACATTGGGCTGAGACGCCCTACATGACTGGGGGAGCGCTTAAAGTCCCCTAAGCCATAAACTTTCCTACGCATGTAGGACAGAGAGCCTGAAATTCTACCTTTAGAAAAACATTTCCAAATGCAAGGCCTGCTCATTTGTTCGCCCACCTGCTTTACTGCATGTGCCCAAGCCTTTGCACATGCCAGGCAAGGGCTCTGCCACCGAGTGCCACCCCCAGCCCTCAGATGTCCCATTCATTCTGAAGCATCATAGGATTCTTTCTGGATCCTTCATGTCCAGGGCATCCATAGTGCCTTGAGTTCACTTCCACCCTACAAATTATATATCTGAATAATTCAGATAGTATAACATAGATTTTACTGTAAATTGGAATAAGTGAGGCCTGAATTTTAATCCCCAATTTTGGAACTAGTTATATCATCTTGAATGATTTTAACCCTATTAACTCATGTGCAAACAAAGGAAGAAGACTGCAGGTGGTGTTATGGTACCTGGCACATACCCAACACTTAGTAAAGGCTCAAAAAAATTGTTAGAGTCCCCTTTCCTAGTATGGTCACGTGTTTGTCTCCTTCTGTCCCTACCCTCAACTCTGATGACTCTGTGATATGTTCACTTGGTTAGGCTCAGCTACAATCCTTGAGCTTCCCTTTCCCGTTTCAGATTAGGTTGGGCTACAAGGGATATTCTCTGGAGAGTCAGAAGGAAGTGGCCATCTTGCAGCATACATCTCACTGTCATTCAACTCACTCACCTAGGTGCTGCTGTGAGGGGATTCTGCAGATGAGATGTGATCAGTTGTTAACCAAAAGGGAGGCCATTCTGGGTGGGCCTGACCTACTCAGCTGGAAGGCATTTAGCAGGAGGCGTAGGCCTTCCATAAGGGCTGCTGAGTCTGCAGTTGCTCTTCCTTCTCCTTAAGCCTTCCTTCCTGGCTGTCATTTCAAGACTTGGGGGTTCCAGCCTGCTTGTGATTGTTGCTTCCTCACATCCTATCCTGCGGCCCTTGAATGATTGAAATGAAATGGCTTGGCCGGCCACACAATTGCCGGGCAAAGCTGCGGGTGTAGGTCCATCACACTCCCTGTCTCCTTCCCTTTCTCTCATTTTCATTCTCTGGGTGCACACTCCTCTCTAGTTCTGCCTCTTGGACTGAAGTCTGATTGCCACTCTGCATTACTGGGCCATGACTTCGGGGCTTTAGTAGTTTTATTTTTCATGTCATCTCCAGTTCACATAACAAATAGCCAGCAAATGCCGATAGCTTTTACTTTACTTCATTCTTGGGACTTAGCAGCTTTCTCTAGGCAATTTTTTTTTTTAATGCAGAAAAGCAAAGTAGATTGACAGACCAAGTTGCCAGGCCTGTGTAGTGTGAATTATTTAGCCTGTGGTTTTCTTAGGAGAGAACAGTATCCAGGCAACATGGCAGGAAGAAAAGTGGGTTGGGGAATGTCCCACATAGGAACAGCCACACTTAGAGCCTTTGTTCTGGGCCAGGTGCTCTGCCTTGCACTTTGCAGATCACCTCCCTTAGTCCTCACAACAGCCTTAGGTCAGATCCTTGTCTGTGTTAACTGATGAGGAAACTGAGGGTTAGAGAGATGGTGAGTAACTTGTCAAGGCTGCACAGCTTTTAGGAGATGGAGCTGGATTCAAATCCAGTAGTGAATCTCACCCCAGAATCCACAGTTCAACTACTAAGCTCTCCTCTGAGGAAGCTCAAGGAACCCAGGTGAAGTCTGGAGAGCTGGATTCTTGCCCTCTTTCTTGACAATATGAGGCCCCAAGGACTTTTTTTCTTCTGGGAAAAGAGATCCTACTCCACAGAGCTCTAGGGATGGCCTCCAAAGTAGGGAGTCGGCATCTACACAAGCAAGGCACCCAGTCTGGGAAAACCCACCAGGGCTACTTTTAATTTGGAAAGGGGTGCGCTGCCCTGGCACACACAGGCTAAGGTGCTGGATATGTCTTTGGAACAGACGCCCTTATTTTACATTGACTGCCTATTTATGAAATTGAGTTGTACCTTTTATCCCCTGGCAGGATGAAAGCCACTGAAGCAATGAGGGAGAGCAATTTGTACTGGGCCCCCCAAAACCTGTCTGGCAGAATCCCATTGGATTAAAAGGGAGGCAGCTGTCCATGGTACTAAGGAACACTAGAGGCTGGAACAAGAGTTGAAGCTATATAGTCCCTCCATAAGGGAATCAGTCCCAAATGGACCTCATCTCAGTACACACAGGCTGCTAAGATAAAAGAGCAAGTACCCTTGGAGTTCAGTTGGCTTCCTTGCAAAGCCCTCTGTCTCATTCCCAGAGAATATACTTCTACAAGGTGTGTCTTCTGCTTTCCAGCCTTGCTTATAGCATGCTCTGCTGGGCTCCAGTGATGGTGGACTTCTCAAGAGTTTCTCTAATTTTCCATGATCCCTCCTGTCACAGGACCTCTGAACATACTGGACAAATCTCTTCACGTATCTTGCCAAGTTAGTTCATACTCTTCCTCTTTCATATCTTAATAGTTCCCCCAGTAAAGCCCATTTATTCCCTAGTCTGAAGCAGGTTTCAAAAAAATGCATTCATAAAACTCTATTCCTTTCCTTTATAGAACACATCTCGTTTATAATTATATACTCAATAGTGCAATTATTTGATGTCATTCTGAAAGCAGAAAGTTTCTTTTTACCTTTTTTTTTATCCTCAGATTTAGTGTAGTACCTGTCATAACATAGGTGCTCAGTTGTACAGTTGTTGAGGCTGTGCCTGTACTTTTACTATATCAGGGTCTATTTACTAGCTTCTTCTGTTGGACTGAAAATGAATCCAGATCCACTCATTCTTAGTCCCAAGAAAAAGCATTCAAAGGAATTTGGGTAAAAAAGTTTTCATTAAGATGCAATATTTTCAAAAGCAATTTTCATTTATTGAAAAGCTAGGGTTGCCTTTTACCCTATCCAGAAATATGTCATTATGGTCTATGCATTGAGATCAAAGTCTGTCCACTTTAAGCCAGGATCTGTTACATGGGCAGGGATCCACAGGCTCTGGATGGAAGGAGAGGATTCACCAGTAGGGGCCATAGGGTTAGGAATGCCTTGCTCTGAGCTGGAGCTAAACACAAGGTATTGGATCTGAGGTCCTGCAAATATCTGGTAACCAGGACATAAAAAGCAAAGTCTTGCAAAGATTACACAACTCTAGAGCCTAAGGAAGAGTCTAGAATTGAGAAGATGACCCAGATAATAAATTCAACAGAACACAATCCACCACTGTAACATTTGCCTTTTCTAGTTTCCTCGTGCTTTCAAAAGTAATCATCTAATAAAAGAATAAATTAAAAAGACATCTTTTAATATAATATTGCACATAAGAAGCACTAAGCTAAAAAAGCAAATTATGTATATTCCCAGAGTTTCTACAATAGGTAAGCCTATGAATAAAACAGACTAAATATTAAAAAAATTAATAATCATGATTGTGTCAGTCCCTGTTTATCAATTATCTACTTAGGAAGGCACTGCAGAGAGAGAGAGAGAGAGAGAGAGAGAGAGAGAGAGAGCGAGAGCGTGCGCACACACACAATTATCACAATCCTCTTTGACAGAGCTCTCTCTACAGATGACAAAATAGAAAATAGGGGCTTAAGTCAGTTAGGAAATGTGAAAATTACACAGAAAGAAAGAAGTGGAGCTGGGTGAGAGAACACCATGCTTACTGGACTCTAAAGCCTGAGTGCCCAACCATGATGCCAGTGTCACATGGAAGGCCAGTCCTGGAAGTCAGGACTTTTTCTAACCGTATCTCCAGACCACTTGTCTTGCTATTGACTCAATACTGGACATATACTTTCTTCATAATTTAAATGAAGTTTTCAGTATCTGGGAACTCATAGGATTGGTATGAGGGTGGTGTTTTCTAATACTCATCATAAGTACATAATTATAAAAACAAAAAAAGTCTAAATATTGCTTAAAAGCATCTTTTGGGAAACTCGCTTTCTTCTGTCCCAAGCCATATTTCTTCTGCTTCCTTGGAGGATAAGAGGGGTAACAGAAAGGTGCTAAACCATGCAGGATTCAAGTCATGCCTGGTTGGTACTTTTCTGAGACTGTTTTGAAAAAATGGCTGCCCCTAGCCCAGAGATGGCTACACTTCAGTGACAAGAGGCAAAGGGGTCCAAGTTTGTACAAGTCTTAGTGCTCAGGGCAGTCTGGTTGAAAAGTGCTATATGGATATCAGTTATCATCATCCTCATGATGACAATGATTATTTTACATATGGCTGCTTTAAGGGTGAACGGTACGGTCTCATTTGTATGCTAGCATCTGGCAGGCTGTCACACATCTGCAGAATAGAACCTAAACTGCACTATTAATATTTCCCCTTTGCATTATCCCCAAGGTATCTCTCTCCCAAAATGCTTAAAGCAAACTTCCCTCCCCCTTGAAGGCCTGGAGGCAAAATTCAGAGTACATGCCACCTAGGCTGGGGAGAGCAGAAGCTCAGTCTGACAGCCAGCTGAGCCTGAGCAGATTTCTGGCTCTTGGAATAGATGTAAAGAGGGAAAGGGAACCACCACCCACTCTCATTCTATTAGCAGCTGCACTGCCAGGCAAAATCTGTAGGCAGGTTCTCCTAGACCCAGACAGTATGTCGCGTCTGTTCTGCGATCAACAAAAGATGCCAGTCACAGTCCTGATGGTCAGTTCTCAGGGTCTCTAAATATATCTCATAAGTGCCAGAACCTGACTAAAGAGGCCTTCTCTAAAAGGTCTCTGGGGGCTGAGAATTCTTTGTGGTGGTGACTAGCTAGCTGTGAACTCAAACCAGGTCTTTTTTTTTCCTTGCACACACAGCTAGAATACACTTCTTAGTCTACCTTGCAGTTAAAGGTGGTCACGTGGCTGCGTTTTAGCTAATGGGATGCATACTGTTTTGGGGCCAGGCTCATAGGAACCTCTCCTATGTGGTCCCGTGCCACCTCCCCCTCTTGTTGTCTGCTACAGATAAACCCGATGGCACTGCGGAGTTACAAGATGGAAGAGGCCCGAGGCTCCATGCTATTGATTGGATGCTGCTGCTGCTGCTAATGGGGATCACCACTACTGGACTTGATGGGAGAAATAATCTTTTACGTGTTTGGACCATTATGGCGTTTAATGGATAACATTCTGAGCTTTACTATAAACTTTTGCTAACTTAAATTTCCAGGGTAGATTTCATGGTCAGCTGCCTCCTGGATACCTCTAACTCTGGTAACCTCCTTCTACCTTCCTATATGCAGAAGGCTACCTATGCTGGAATACAGCAGTGGCTCAAACAAAGTCTCTGGTCCCAATTGAATTTATATCCAAACATGGGGAAACTAAAATAAAAAAAAATACAAGTAAAAAGCAATTTCAAATCCTGATAAGTACTATAAAGATAAGAGGGAGAGAGAGTTGCTCTTGATGCTTGGGAGATAGGGGGAGAAAGTGCCTCTGCGGAGATGACATTAGTTTGAGGTCTGAATAATGACATGTAGCTAGCCTTGTGAACTGCAGGGGCAGAGCATGCATGGCAGAAAGAGGGAGCAGCAGATGCAAAGAATGGAAGAGCGAGGTTTGCCGGGAACGGAGAAGTGGTTAGAGTTAATGAGGGAAGAGTGATATGATAGGTATCAAAGAGGGAGTCAAGGCCCAGATGGTATGGAATCTGGCCTGGGTAAATAACTTGGATTTTATTTTAGGTTCAATAGAAAGCTGTTTTTAGCAGGGAAAGATTGATAGATGGATTACATGCTGAAAGGTCTACTCTGATTGATTTATGGAGCTTGTATAATTACAGGAGAGCAAGAAAGGAGGCCAGGGAAAATGGTAGAGTCACCCAGGTGAGTGGCTTATGCTAGTGGGGTAGTAGGCATGGGGAGGAGAGGGGGGAGTTGGTTGGAGGTATATGTTAGCGGAAGCATCGACAGGGCTCATGGGCAGATTGGCTTGGGAGTGAGGGAAGCTGGGTACAGTCACCTAGCTGACTGGTGGAACCTCGAGCTGAGCTGGGACTTGGAGTGAGGGATCAAGTTTCGGCAGGGATGGAACACCTGGCAAGTACTCAATAAATGGCCCATTTTTTATGATCACATAAAAATTAAACAAACAGGGCCCATATAGGGGGGTGAGAATTCTGTTCCAGATGCTCATACGGGAATCATCTTGACTTCTCTAAATTTCAGTTAAATAGGAGATAATAATACTGACATTATAGGGTTGTTACATCAAATATACCCTTGAGGGATAGAAATAGTAAGGAAGTATGATGATAGGGACTTTAAAGACTCCTGTAAAGGATTTTTTTTTTTTTTAATGTGGATGCTGGTTACAGGTGTGCTCAATCTGTGAAACTTCATCAAACTGTATAATTACGACATGCACACTTTTCTGTATGCATATTATAATTCAGTGGAGAGTTAAAAAAGAGAGAGAGAGAGATATGCTATGCTCAAAGGTCCTAGTTCAAGTACTGGGAACTCAATACACAGTAGCTGCTATTATTTTCACTGTTAAGATACAACAACAGAAATCATCTGATGTAAATCTTTGGTCCATGTTGTCCATAGAGACCATTACGGATCCTTTAACAGAAGGCAGAGTCCTAACTGAACTCTAGGGTCTTATTGTTGGTAAAGTCACATCTGATTTTACTATGTGCCATACAAATGCCATTGTAGATCCAGAGTTCTAATCTAGAGCTAGTCCAAGGCCACTATTTGTCATTCAATAGTTTCCTAACTTGGTTAGGATGAAAGTCTCATAGATGACAATGTATTCTAAGAGGGACAAGTTCTGCCTCAGTGCTGGGTCTTGCCATTTCCCCCCACCCCCAAGTCCACTCATACCTGGATACTCTTGATTCAGGCCAAATGATTATTGGCTGCAAGGAAAGGATACTAAAACTTTGATTGGTTATTTCAAAGTTCCATAGGTTAATCCTCAGGTCATCAGCAGACATGTAGGTCTCATAGTCGCTGTTGACTGATATGGAGTTGATGTGATATGTATGTGCGTTGGCAAATACTCTTCGTGGGGTGGCCTCCACCATCAGGTCCATGGGTCTCAGGACAGGTACCTGGGATGCAAGAGAAACAAACCGATTCAGAACCAAAGCTCTTCCCTGGGAAGACAGTGCACATATTTGTGGCCTTTGTTACCACAGGCAAAGTTAACCACAGTTGGGCCAGGCATGGTAGCACATGCCTTTAATCCCAACAGTTGAGGCAGGAGGGTCACAAGTTCAAAGTCAGGTTCAGCAACATATTGAGGCACTAAGCAACTCAGTGAGATCCTGTCTCTAAATAAAATATTTTAAAAAGAGGCTAGGAATGTGGCTCAGTGATTAAGTGCTCCTGGGTTCAATCCCTACTTACCCCCTCTCATCGCCCCCCCCCCCCCCAAAAAAAAAAAGTTAACCACAGTAAAGATGCTTTAAGTTTGAGAAAACACATCTATTCCTGTTCACTTTGGGTCCTTTCAGCTATTCATTTCTCAAAAGGGTTACACACCTGTAAACCCAGTGGCTCGAGAAGCTGAGGCAGGAGGATCACGATTTCAAAGCCAGAATCAGCAAAAGTGAGGCTGCTAAGCAACTCAGTGACACTCTGACTCAATATAAAATATAAAATAGGGCTGGGGATGTGGCTCAGTGGCCAACTGCCCCTGAGTTCAATCCCTGGAACCAAAAAAGAGTATTGCCATCACCTGACCCTGATGGGATATTTCATTCATTACAAAATCTAAACTTTTTCCAGAACCTTCCAGGTGGCCTTGCCTCAGGGGAGCTTTGACTCCACTTTGGGGACATTGCCTTCCAGAGATACTGTTCCAGTTTTATTTTCTTAAACATGAAATCTATTTTTACAAGGAAATTGTGGGGACATTTTAGAAATCTGATTCAACTTGAATCTCAATTTGTCCTTATATCTTTTCATTGCTTGGCTTTGGAGGCCTAGATTCCCTCTTGGCCTTGTCCTCGATCATTAAGGGCATTTTGAAAAAACTTATCATCTCCCAAGACTCTACTAACCCCATTCAGCCATTAATATATAGGGTTCCAATTATGTCCTCATTACCCTGAGAAAATCTTGATTTATACTTATTGGCTTGGAATACCAATCAGGTAGCTTCCACTTTCATGTTCAAACCTGTGCCAGTTTGGACAATCAAAAATTTTTTTTTCAGTGCTGGGGATTCAACCCAGGGGTGCTTTGCCACTGAGTCACATCCCCAGTTCTTTTTTATTTTTTTGAGACAGGGTCTTGCTGAATTGCTCAGGTTGGCCTCAAAATGGTGATCTTCCTGCCTCAGCCTCCTGAATTGCTGCACCACTGCACCTAGATGGACAATGAATCATATCTACTGATATGTAAAAAGTGCTCAGTAAGTATTTGCTGCATGTCTGACAAATGCCAGTAAGGGTCTTCTTGGCAGGTCAGAGAATCAGGCAGTGATATAGTTTCTCACACATGAATCTCTCTAGAAAATATGAACAAAGATACAACACTTTGAGTTCTAGGTGAATTGGCTCCTAAGAAAGTGAGCGAGAACACAAACAGACTAAACCACCACCACCAAACCCCACGGCACAGGTGCAGTCTCTTCACAGAAATAAGAAAATAAGGAACCCAAAGCGATTTTTTTTCCCCAGGCAAATCATCTCTTGCAACTGAGTCCTGGCTGATTTGACACCAGGTGGTAGATGAAGGCTTCAGCTTCTGCATTGGCTTTGATCCAGGTGGTGGGGAGAAACAGCCCCCACAAATGGCTAGATTTTGTGAAGTGCAGTCAGCTCACCAACCGACATAAATTCCAGAAGACGGAGTTCTGCCAGCTCAGTCTCCAGGGAGTTGTTGCATTAAATAAAAGACTTAAGAGGAAACGATTCTAGACAGATGTGATGCTGGATGCCCTGAAAACCAGAGGCAGCTGTGGTGTGGATGTGGAAGAATCAGGGGTCTGCCGGATGCCAGGAAAGGGAAGTGAGAGGGAGCCCCTGGGATCCCACACTTCAGTGACGGACAGTGGTTCTGTGGCATAAGCCTGGGATGGCAGGATGGGGAGACCCAGGCTCTGAACACAGACAGGCTGTGGGACCATGGGCAGCTGACCTGCTCCTTCCTAGCCTACCCCCAAACAGCGACTGTTCTTGCTGTGCCTGCATTATCTCCTTTTGGGCACCTGCAATTGAACCCAGGGGAACTTAATCACTGAGCTACACCCCGCCTGCCCCTTTTTACATTTTTATTCTGAGCCAGGGTCTTTCAAAGTTGCATAGTGCCTTGATAAATTGCTGAGGCTGGTCTTGAACTTGTGATCCTCCTGCCTCTGCCTCCGAGTTGCTGGGATTCTAGGAATGCACCACCTGCATTATCTTGAAGGGTGGTTGTGGGGATTAGAGATGAATGTCATTCCGTTCAACCTCTCGCTCACTATTTCAGCAACACCTACTGAGGGCTTCGCAAAATTCTGGGGACTTGAATGATGAGCACGAGACACAGGTCCTGCCATCATCTAGTTCAGATTGACATGGATTAATAAAATGGGTTAAGTACCCCCAAAGAGAGAATCTAGTGCTAAGGGAAGTTTAATGTGGTCAGGGAGGGGTAGAGAGCCTTTCATGAGAGTTCATGAAAAGGTGGGGATGTGAAAGATGAATCGAGGCTTAGCCAGGCCAGATGGGGAAGGAAGAAGGTTCCAGTCAGAGAAATGGCAGGTACAAAGGCCCTGCAGTGGCTCATGGTACTGGAAGGGCAGCAAGCAGTTTTTGTGCCTAGAGAGGAGGGGAAGATGCTGGATCAGTAGTTGGGGCTGGATTGAGGATTTTATTGTGAAGGTGAGAAAAGGTGCCAATAGCTGCCCACTCCTAGCTGCCCTGTACCGCCTCTTTTCTGTTAAGAAATTGTGATCTTCTGGCACCTGCTCCCCTTCCGCTTCATTTCTTCAGCCTTCCACCTTCCTTCTCATTATCCTTCCTGCCTCTCTCCTCTTAAGAAAAACCAGATCATCTTTCACTTCCCAGAACCTATTTACTAACAAAATGAATGCTGCTGTCATTCAGCTTATTTGGTGACCACACCAGCGATTCTTCACAATCTTCCAGGGCACCTAAGTGGGGGGTTGGCAGGTCACAATGCCCTGCTTCAGAGACACACAAAAGCTGAGCAGAGCCCTGAAAAACAGGAAGCCCCGGAGGCTGCCCCCCTTTAAGAGACATCTGTGAACCACACAGCAGGGAGGGGCTGGGGAAGGACTCACTGCACCCCCCCTGATCGACTTTTCACAGAGGAAAAAAACAACAGCTGTGTTTACCATGGCAACCTCCAGCCCCCCCATCAAGTTGACAGATTCAAGGCAAGACTCAGAGGGAAGGGATGGTCAGAGAGGAGATAAAACACAGAAAGACAATGAAGTCACGGAGGAGGGAGGAAGGGAATCGTTTGAAGGATGTGAATGGATTGAGCCGCTGAGAAACTCGAGGTCAAATCTCATTGAGTTGAGCAGACCAATCTTCCAGACTCGCTGGATAAATGAAGGTTATGGGATGAGGTGGGTTTCATATCACCAGTTAGGAAGTGCATTTAGGGACACTTTGACCACACACTGACCCCAGATAAAGCCCTCGGCAAATATTTATTGGGCATCTACTACAAGCTTGGGTAGTTGCCACAGAGTGTCCTTGAGAAGGTTGGGGAGACCAACAATACACAGCTTCCTATTCCTTCTGCTTTATAACCAGCCCTTCTGGGAAGCAGAGACAACCAGGGATGTCTGATCTAGAAAAGGCAAATGAGAGCTCAAGTCCTGGTGTACCTCATGCTTGGTGGAAACAGACGTTGACCCTGGTGCTCTGGGAACACAGGTTTGAGACCCAGTGGAGAATCTAGAAGATGCTGACCTAGGTTATGAAAGGCTGTCTTCAAGTTCAACCCCTTTGCCTGTTCAATGGGCTTCCCTCAGGAAATACCCTCGGAGGCTCTCCAGGGACCATCACCGTATATTTGGGATTTCCAAAGGAAGAGGAACAAGTCACCTTGCAAACGAGCATCATTAAATCATTCTGCAAACACCCTTATTCCAAAGCAATTTGGCTCAATGGGATGGAGCAGCCATCTTCAGTCAGGACACTGGGTCCTTTGGAATAGGTGACAACTTCTCAGGCATTAGATCCAACAGTTTTAAAGGACATCATCCATAACTACCATGTGTCTTCCAATCTAAAATCAGATTGTCTCAAGACATACCCACAACCTAGGTTCTCCTCTTCCCCTTGGCAAAACAAGAAACTGTGTCTGTTAAGAAACTGAGGTCTTCTGGCACCTGTTCCCTTCCCCTCCATTCCTTCTGTAGATATACCTGTACCCACCCTGAATCTAACTGAGGTTCACTACGGGGACATAGACACTTCTGGGAGGGACACTTGCATAATCCCTTTAGCCAGGGACCCATAAATGCTCCCACCCCAGCTTATGCATTTCTAATATTTGATTTTGTATTTGGTATCATTATTTGTTAGAATTATGTTTACTTTGTTCTGGTATTTTGTGTTCTATCAATAATCACAGTAACAACCCAGAAGAAAATTTTAAATCCTAATAGTCATATATCCATAGGGGTAAAAATCTTTCTTGTCTATATCTATATTCATTGTAGAAATGATAAAAAATGTTTTTTACATTTATTTGGGATACATGTGGTAAAAATACTTAAAATCAGCATAATACAGTGATGCAGCTACATCAATGTTCATAGCAGCTCAATTCATTTTAGCTAAACAGTGGAACCAACCTACATGACCTTCAACAGATAAATGGATAAAGAAACTGTATATATACACAATGCGATATTACTCAGCATTAAAAAAGAATAAAATTGTGGCATTTGTAGGTAAATGGATGGAGTTGGAGAATATTATGCTAAGGGAAGTAAGCCAATTCCAAAAACCCAAAGGCTGGATGAATGGTCTGATAAGTGGATGCTGATCCATAACTGGGGTGGGGGGTATGTGGGGAAAATGGAGGAACTTTGGGCAAGGGGGAGAGGTGTTGGGAGAAGGGGTATATGGGCAGGAAAGATGGTGGAATGAGATGAACATCATTACCCTAGGTGCATTTATGACTGCCCATGTGGTGCGATTCTACGTCATGTACAACCAGAGAAAAGTTGTGCTCCATTTATGTACAGTGAATCAAAATCCATTCTGCTGTCATGTATAATTAATTAGAACAAATAATAAATTAAAAAAAGAAAAAAATGAACACCACAAAGACCTTTTTTTCTTGAAACTGAAGATTGAACTCAGAGGCACTCGACTACTGAGCCACATCCGCAGCCCTATTTTGTATTTTATTTAGAGACAGAGTCTCACTGAGTTGCTTAGCATCTCACTTTTAGCTGAAGCTGGCTTTGAACTCACCATCCTCCTGCCTCAGCCTCAAGAAAACTTGTTCACATGTTCTTTCAATAAATATTGATGGGTATTCAGTTACAATGGCATTTAAATTCCATCGATTGCATTACAAGGGTGATAGAACAGTTTATTTTAAACAGGCAATGATTAAAATATTCATGAAATCATATTTTCTGTGATTATTTAACATTATGGTGGCAAGGTTTAGTTGTTTCCTGAAAAGTGCTCACAAAGGAACATGAAGGAACATCTCTTCTATGGAGCACATAAGCACAACATTTGAACAATGTAAGAGAGCTTTTGGAGTCACACAGGCCTGGCCTTGGATCCTGGCTGTGCCACTTACCAGCCAAGTGGCCTGGAACTTGTTACTTAATTATTATTATCATTGTCCCTTCCATAGGGAGAGCAACTCTCTCAGTCGTGTTGTTGAGCAGCAGCACAGGGCCTGATACCTACTATCTAAACATTCTTGGAGACCTTGCTTTGTGCCAGGATTGAACCAAGCACTGTACACATGCCATGTCCCTAAGTCTTCATGATGACCTTATCAGGCAGGTCCTAATGGCATTCTCACTTTATGGATATGAATCCTGAAGCAGAAGAGGTCATGAAGCTTGCCAGGGTCATACGATGACTAAGGGGTGGAGTTGCCCTTGAACTTTGGCCAGTCCCTACATACTCCCCAATTTCTTTCCAATCATAGGAAAATGGTTACTCTGAAAGGTTGCCTAGAGAAAATTTTCTGACTTTTTCTATTGGCTACAAGGTTTTTAGCTTCCCTTTCATTCACTCAAGGAATTTAGTCATGATTATGGAACTTAGGATTGCTCAGAAAAAGTGGCTAGTGGAAAGAATGGTCACTGAGTAGCAATTAACTTCATTGAAGAAGAAGAAGAAAAAACAAAAATAAAAACAACAACAACAAAAATCTCTTCTAGTTAGGAGTTTTCCAAATTGCTTCTGTTCTTGTTGTCATGAAAACCTCTAACAACATGGACGCTCATCCAATTATCAAACCAACCTGGGGGGTAGAGTCTGGCATTATGTGTACCCATTATTAAAGGGTAATTCAGTGTAACAAACCAAATCGAGTATATACAAAGACTGTCAAATAAAATGAACCACTAACAAATTAAATTACTTTCCATTTTCAGTGGGAAGAATGCCAGTCATTTTTCATTTTTAAAAATCCACGTCTTAATTCCATTTAAAAAAAATGAAAAGAAGAATTAAAAGCCTCTTGTGCTGTCTATTCTGAGGTTTATTTTCCATAGACACATCTCTCTTGGTTCTGGGGGCATTTTCTGTCAGAGAATTAATGGAGCATTAAGCCTCACTCTGGTCAAAAAACTTGCTTCCTCTGGATCAATGGTGGACGGGGTTCAAAACGCAGGAGTGATAGGTTGGCTCCTGCTTACAGCGACATACCAGAGCTGTTCTTTCCAGAATGAAACTGCCACTCAACAGTACCCCGCCAAACCCCCAAGGAATTCAATCCAAATAATATAATTTTTAGATTTTCCTGCTCACACCCTTCAACAGCCTCAATATGTCCCCAATTTCTTCTTTTACTAGCTTTGTCACATAGATTGAAATAAGCCTGAGAGGAAAAGCCCCTTTGGACCAAATCAGGCTTTGTGCTTCAGGTTATTAAATATCTTAGAATTATATTCTTTTATTTGACAAACATTTATTAAGTGACAATCACTGCAGTAGGTGGTACGTGTATGGAGTGAACAAAAACAGATTGCACTGTGGAATTTAAAGTCTAACAGGAAAGAAAGACACTAATGCCTCAAGGCAAGTATATTGTTATATACTCTCACTGATACTATAAAATGATGTATACTGTTTCATGATAGAAAATAAAATAGGGACCCTAATTTAGATAAGGGTTAGTCAGGCAAGTAGTAAAAACCTACTCCCCCAAAGCAGGACCAGAAGTATCCTAACTTCTGAGTCAGTGGCTCTTATGGGGAAGGGGCAACTTTACCATTAGGCAGTGTCTGGAGATGGATTTGGTTTCCACAACAGGGGGATGTTACCAACATTAGTAGGTAGAAGCTGGAATGCTGCTCAATGTCCTGCGATGAACAGGACCACTTCCCAGCAACAAAGAACTATCTGGCCTAAAATGTCAATAGTTTCAAAGTTGAGAAAACCCAGTTCTAAAGAAAACCCTTCTGGATTCAGGGTGGTTAGAAGAAACCCAGCATGGGCTTCCATGATAGGCGGAAAAAGGTTCCAGCTCATAAAGATGTTTTGGATTAAAATGTATTTCATATCCATAACACACACATGTAAAATACATGTCTATGTTATACCACATATACATATCTATCTGCATACCAACGTTTCTGTGTGTGTAGATATATAAACACTCATCCCCCCATTGCCAGCAAAAGGAACCATTGAATAACACGATTCATTAAAGTTGCTGGGAAATTAATACATTTTAAACCTGATGAATCGATAGTTTTCATGGTACTAGCAATCTCATGCTCTCAGTGTCTTCGACTTCTTTGGGCCTGTCTGTGGAGAAGAGAGGAAACATACCTTTCTCTCGGAAAGCAAACTCACTAGCTAGTAACCAGCCCATGCAGAATCCTGTAGCTCTGCCAGCTTTATCTTACCTTTCCTCTAGATGGTTCCATTTTCTGCCAACATCACTATTTCTCAAGGTGTTTTCCTATTCATTGCCTTTCCTGTTATTTCCCCTGATGTTTCACACTGTGTAATCCCACAAGAACTACATCCTAAGATATTCCAGTAGAAGAAAATCTCAATTAACACTCAAACCGGGGAAGGGTAGAGTAGGGAAAGGCCATAGTGGGCAACTTAATTAGGATTAGTGACAAAAATTGTTTCTGTTTTGTCTCTTCACTGCCTGATGAAAATATGTCTAAAATTTGATAATGACTTAATCCTGTTATTAGGATAAATATCACTGAGATCCTTGATGACCAAGGTTGATAAAAACCTCAAGAACAGCCACAGGTTTTACTACAAAATTTACAGAATCAAGGAGATAAATATAAATTTGATAATAAATGATAAGAGTCTTACAGTTAGAAGCTGCCTGAGAAGTCATTTACATGAAAAAGGCCTGTATGAAGGTGGAGATGCATTTCCAAGAACTTTGAAAACATTACCTTTCACTGATTTGAACAATCAATATCACATACAAACTGAGCTCACCTGTATTAGTTCTGCCTCCCACCAACAGATGGCAGTAGTGATCACTCATGACATTTTCACTTAGGAATAAACTGACTTAAGAATGAGCTGCAACCTCTGATTCCCAATCCTGGCTGCATGTAGAATCAAACACTCCTCTCATTAAAAACATTCCTGGGACTCACTACCAATCAGTAGATTGTAACACTTGTGAGGTGGAACCCAAGTACCAGTATTCTGCCCACAGATAACCAATGTGTGGAGCAAAGGCAAGAGTCAGTGAACTTGGGGATAAATGAGGAGTTCCATGCACTAAACATTCAACAGTGGTTCTCTTTGGAGTAACGGTTTCATGTGTTTAAAAAGATTTTTTATAGTTCTGTACTGACTGAGGGTTTTAAAAAAACTAGTGTAAAAATCGATTCTGATTATTTTTACAAACAGATCAAAAGGAAGTCATTTATAAAAGATTAAACAGTTTCTTAAGATTTATAAAAAAACCAAAATATGAGCAAAGGATTTGAACAGAAAATTTAGCAAAAACAGAAACCAAATGGCTAAGACATATATAGAAAATATGCTAATCTCATTAGCAGTAAGGAAGATGCAAATTAACACTTAAAATATTTTTACTCTTACAAAAGATTAATCTGGTCAATGTTTTAATCTTTATTCAAAAATAATTTGTTATATGCTAGTCACTGTTAAGTCATAATTATTAATTCCTTTAAGCTCATTATAGTTTTTTGAAGTAGGTAATCATATCATCCTATTTTTATAGATGATGGTAACTTAGAAACAAAGCAATTAACGTCTCTTATCCTAAAGCAGGCAGCTGGAGTTTGCTGCAGCTGAGACAGGTAGTCAGGCATTCTGGCCAAGAGAATCCTTGCCTAGAACTATCCTATGCTGCTTCTCAGCTGAATGGGTAAAAAAGCAAAATGACTGATAATGTCCTACCCTGGAGGCAGCATGAACAATTGGGCATTTATCAGTGGGTGTATGGATTGCAACAAGATTTTCAGAAGAAGCTTTTAAAATAACATACATATCTTTTAACTTAATGAATCCTCATTTAGTGTAAACTATCCCATGAAAATATCAGTATGTAACAATAAATGTTTGAGAAAATTCATTGTAACAATGCTAGTTACAATTACATTGTATTAAAATCTAGAAACAACTTGAATGTCTATCTATGGAGAAATGATTTAATGCTATAATACACCTATAACTTTATAATATCTGCAGCTATTTCAAAGATGAACTGATCCACTGGGATATTTATATTACTGAACAATTTGTATAGTATGAACTCAATTTTGTAAAAACAAAACAGAATCATATTCGTTCATGCATTAAGTTAATATATGTATATAGCTACACAGAGAAAGTTACAGAAGTACATGTACCAAACAAGCAACATCAGTTACCTCAGGATACTGAGGCATAATATAGTACTGTTGGACTTGTTGTTATATATCATGCATTACTTTTTTAAAAAAATATTTTTTTTAGTTTTTGATGGTCCTTTATTTTATTCATTTATTTATATGTGATGCTGAGAATTGAACCCAGTGCCTCACACATGCTAGGCAAGCACTCTACCACTGAGCCACAACCCCAGCCCTCATGCATTACTTTTGTAATATAAAGAAAGAGAAGGGAATCACATACTGCTTTCCATAACGGTTGCACCAATTTGCAGTCGCACCAGCAATCCTTATCCTCAACGAACATCTATTGTTGTTTGTATTCTTGATAATTGCCATTCTGACTGGGGTGAGATGAAATCTCAGAGTAGTTTTGATTTGCATTTCTCTAATTGCTAAAGATGTTGAACATTTTTTTCACATATTTGTTGATCAATTTTATTTTTTCTTCTGTGAAGTATCTGTTCAGTTCCTTAGCCCATTTATTGACTGTGTTATTTGTTTTCTGATTGTATTTCCTCTTTTGTGAGGTATGTGTTCAGTTCTGTAACCCATTTATTGATTGTTTTTTTTTTTGGTATTAAGTTTTTTGAGTTATTTATATATCCTGGAAATTAATGCTCTGAGGTGCAAGTGGTAAAGATTGTCTCCAATTTGGTACAACCATCATGGAAAGTAGTAAAGAGATTCCTCAGAAAACTTGGAATGGAACCATTTGACCCAGCTATCCCACTCCTTGGTTTATACCCAAAGGACTTTAAGTCAGCATATTACAATGAAGCAGCCACATCAATGTTTATAGCAGTTCAACTCTCAATAGCTAAAATATGGAACCAACCTAGATGCCCTTCAATAGATGAATGAATAAAAAAGTTATGTATGTATTTATACCAGTGTGCGTGTGTGTGTGTGTGTGTATGTGTGTGTGTATGATGGAATATTTCTAGCCTTAAATAAGAATGAAATTATGCTATTTGTAGGTAAATGGATGGAGCTAGAGAATATCATGCTAAGTAAAATAAGCTAATCCCCCCAAATCAAAGGCTGAATGTTTTCTCTGATATGCAGATGGTAATTCTCAATAAGTAGGGGGCAACTAAGGAAGAATATAGTTACTTTCTATTGGGTAAGAGGAGTGAAGGGAGGGGAGAAAGTATGGGGATAGAAAGTATAGTAGAAGGAATCAGGTCTTATTACCCAATGTACATATATAAATATATAACTGGTGGGATCCTATCATGTACAAGAAGAATGAGAAATTATCCTCCATTTATAGAAGATGTATCAAAGTGCATTCTACTATTATAACTAATTAGAGTAAATTTGAGAGAAAAAGAGGGGAGAGGGGGAGGGAGGGAGAGGGAGAGAGGGAGAGAGGGAGAGAGGGAGAGAGGGAGAGGGAGNCTAAAAGGATGGAATGAGAAAGAGAATAAGGCATCTAAGCAAAAAAGATTAGGACTCTGGAGAAAAAAGATGGCGCCCCTCCAGAATTAAGAATGGAAAGAAAGAGAAAAGGGCAGGAGGGGAGGTCAAATTCTATTCTAGGTTCTTTGGGCTTCAAGGAACAGAAATCTTCTCAAATTTACTTTAAAATCTGTCAAATATTTATAATACTAATCATGCAGGATTCTTGTGATGTTTAAAGAGGTGATGTGTGAAAAGCATAGAGAAAAGAAATCATCATAGCTAATGTCTCACCAGGGTAGGATTTTAGAAACTACTCAGACTACACTAGATTCTTCTTGTGAAAATGTAAGCAGCTCTAATGAGCACAGCTCCTCATGCCAGTGAGCTTAGACCTGCTTTCCTGAACTGTCCACCTGTGAGCTCCCTGGGTCGACAGAAAGCCAGCCATGCCCTCCCTACTCACAACAGCCCTTCCAGATATTTGAGGACAACTAACCCACACTGCTCCCCCTGGACAAATTGACGTACAATCTTCACACTTCAACAATGGTCAGGGCTGCTTAGCCTCTACTAATGCTTCATTTTATTCTTCCAAAGGAGACATGTGCTTCCTGCTTATGTAGCTTAGAATAGATTTACCTTTGCAATAGTCCATATCACACTGTCAACTGAAATTCCCAATTCATTTTTCAAACAAATTAATGTCAAGTCAAATCTCTCTGTACTTGAATGTGATTTCCCGGCTTCTCCTTCCTGGAATCTATCCCTTTCTCTTAAACCACAGGGGTAGAGAGTGACGTGTGGGAAAGCAGATGTGGTAGCTGAAATCTACTCAACTGTGGATTCTGGATAACTGGATCTTTTTTCTGTTTAACAGAGGCTACTCAAAGGGTGGGTGGATGAATCAGGAACGTGGAGAAGCCAATGGCAGTGTTTTTGAGGTCTGGCTTGAGAGTGGGAGAAGCCTCATTCCTTCCTGGCAAGGCTGAATCCGATGGTCATCATCCTGGAAAATGGACTTGTTCTATGAAGTGGGTGGGTTAAGAGAACCCCCAAAAGGGAGGTTCTCTGGAGTCAGAGCAGGAAGAGTCCAAGAAACAGAGCTAAAAGGATGGAATGAGAAAGAGAATAAGGCATCTAAGCAAAAAAGATTAGGACTCTGGAGAAAAAAGATGGCGCCCCTCCAGAATTAAGAATGGAAAGAAAGAGAAAAGGGCAGGAGGGGAGGTCAAATTCTATTCTAGGTTCTTTGGGCTTCAAGGAACAGAAATCTTCTCAAATTTACTTTAAAAAAAAAAAGGATGATTGTGGGATAAAAAATAATTACAGATTCTCAGGGCTGAAATGGAGTATGTGACATATAACAGGGACTTGGCAAGCTGTTAGGGACCTGGGAAAATATGCTTTGTTTGACTGTTCCTCTGTCTCTCTCCAGGGCCACCTGGTTTCTTAAATTGCTTCTCTGTGCATGTCTGGCCCTTTCTGCTCTCTCACCAATGACTTCATCTGTTTACCAGTCTGAGCATGGCCTCCAACGGGCCACACCAGCCCCTGATGACACAACCCGAGGGCTCAGCGCCATCAGAAAGGAAGGAGAAAACAGGGAGAGAAGTAAGAAGAAAGGAAGAGTGGGTCCCTCCGATGGGTCTCACCCTGGTCCCTTGGGTGTCCCACATTCATAACCAACTACACCTCACCTTTACCTATGAGGTCCCCTTGTTCCCACACCCCTTTCCCCCAGGTCCCCCCTGATGCTGACACTCCAGTTAACAGAGTTCTCTCCTTGTTCCAGGTATGCGCCCCTCCAGGGGAGCACAAGCGGACAGCTGTAGGAATCCTAAGGAAAATCACTACCACTGATTCTCTCACTTCTCCTTTAACCTGACACTATTCTTCCTGGACAGGATTTATAACACAAATCCCCACTGCTTTAATTTACACTTCTAACAGTTTACCGTTCCAGTACAGCAAAGCACAATTGGTCACTATTCCCTGGAGAGAAGCTTTATTTTGTTTGGAATGCTGTTATAATTGCCTTTCAATTTTCTTCAGGCAATGAGCCCGTTTATTTAACTGTCCCTTATAATTTCTCCCCACTTTCCTGCCCATCTTAGAAATCCTATGAGCCCTGTTCTTGGCAAACTCTTATTCCTGCCCTCCTGTCTGTGACTGAATCCATGGCCTTGCCAGGTAAGTGCTCTACCACTGAGCCACACCCCCAACCCTATCATGTTCTGTTTAAAATTAGATTGTTAAACTATACTAAATGGTTAAACCATGTTAAAATAAGAGTGTGTTTTGAATGAAGTAAAATTAGGTAATTCTTTCAGAATACCACACAATTCTAGGTGACTTATGCCGGGTTCATGTGTCCCTCCCCCCTAAACCCCACTAGGGGTTGAACCCAAGGGCACTTAACTACTGGGTCACATCTCTATCCCTTTTAAATATTCTATTTATAGATAGAGAGGCACTTAGCAACTCAGGGACACCCTAAGTTGCTGAGGCTGGCTTTGAACTTGCGATCCTCCTGCCTCAGCCTCCTGAGCTGCTGGGATTACAGGCATGTGCCACCATGTCCAGGTACCTGGTTCAGTTTTGACAAACACTTTGACATTGTTATTCGCTAAGACCCTGAGATCTTTTTCTATACTTTTACTTTGGCTGTATTTCCACATCCTCATGAATGCTTGAATGTTCTCTCCACTCAAACCAGTGCTATGCTTTGTCCTTTGTCCATACCCTGTGTGTTCCCTTCAGGTTTTCAAGGTTGCTGCCTCTTTCCTTACTCATTTCTGACCTCTTCTTTGCCTTTCAGTTTTGTGAAAGGTGAGCCCATAGATTGTGGGAGCTGTAGGGAGGTGGCAGGAATGCAGTTTATAGCCTTTGAGGATGACTCGAGGACTGTAAACTCTATTAATTTTTTTTCTTCTTAAAAGGAAGAATATGAACTGTTTTCTCCAATAGCCAAAGCTGAGGATCTCCTCAGGCTAATAGGAAGAGCAAACTAATCATACGGAGGAAAAAGAGGACAAATGTGGAGTTCATTTAAAATCACTGTAGTTGAACATCAAATTACTGCACTAGAGTTCCACCTATTTTACATTCTATTATGAGCTTATTTTGCTTCTAATCTTATGTACTGAGTTGTGCACCTATGCATTTAATATGTGAACTCAGTCATATATGCTTAGCATGAAACTGAAAAAAGAGGGCAACAAATCTAAATAACACTGACAGTTGCAACTGCATCCCATTCAATGGGTAGAAGCCCTGGACTGAGTCAAGATGGGGTAGGGAATGAACTTGCTTTCTGTATGTAGATAGACCACCTGGGTGGGTCTCAGATTGCTGAATATTTTGATGAACTGAATGGGCTCCTAAGGCTGAAAGAAGAGTATTTTTCATGAATAGCCTCATATATATATANATGATCTCCCCTCTATTTTCATCGGATATATATATATATATATATATATATATATATATATATATATTTGCATAGCATTACACAATATATTTTTCTTGAAATTTTACATATTTCTTCTACGTATTATTCTGTATAGTTTATAAAACCTATGACCTCTGTAACTTTGAAGGATTATGGAATTTTTTTTTTCAAGCATATTTTTGACCAAACCTGACTTTTACTTTATGGGATGACTTTGAAACTTAGCTTCTTTTAAAACTGCCACTTCCTGACCTTTTTCCAAACACCTACTCTTTTCTCTATGCTTTTCACACATCACCTCTTTAAACATCACAAGAATCCTGCATGATTAGTATTATAAATATTTGACAGATTTTAAAGTACTGAGGTTCAGTGAGGTTATCTGACATGGTAAATCATGAGGTCATTTACTTAAGATCAGCAGAGCTGGGATTGGTGAAGATTGGGACTGAAGAAGATTTAGGGTCCATCTAGACTTTAAAATATATCAAATACAAGAGAGAAAAAGAACGATGCTTTCATACTTCTCTCTGTAGTAAGCCCAATGTCTGAAACAACCAAAAACTATCCAGTAAATTGATACTTTGCAGTTATAACATTTATTTTGATAGGGAACTGTATATTATTGCAATACATAGAAAATAAGTTTTGGCATTTCATGACTTGCCAAAAAAGGAAAAAAATTAAATAATTTGAAAAAAAAAAGTGATTAATTCTAGCTGGATATAATCACCTGGAAGGACTTAGGGCTTGAGGTCGGATCTCTGTTAAAAAAAAAAAATCAAGATTTATAAGGACCCACAAGGGTTAAAAATATATCATCAAAGTGAGACTTTGTAGGTGATGCCATTCGAATAATTTTAAAAAGAAATAAGAAAAGAATAATTTCCTCAACTTTGTGTTGCAATATTACCTAAAGCCGCATCTTGTGCCAACAGAACACACATCCCAGACTTTGGGAGACACAGTGACATGTGAAGGGGACTGGCGTGGTACCTGGGTGTTGGGTGATTTGTATAGGTGGATTTCAAAAGCTTACAGAAAATAAGACTTTGTGTAAAGTGAATCATTGTGTCTTAAGAACAGAAAATATTGAGTCTCTGTCCTTAGTTTGGTAAATGGGGTTTCTTCGTGTATCTTTTCATAGTTGGGAGTTGCTATGTGGTCAGTTTGATGAGTTATTTGCATAAACACAGACAGCTGGGGTTTCTGGCTGGCCACTCACTGCCTCACTCTTTCTCCATGTATAGCTGCAATTTCAAATCTAGTGAAGTGTGGGACTATGTCTTTCACCCTTGCTTTCCATAATCATGCCAGCACCTGGCTCTGTGGGTTTGCTGTATGTCACCTCATCAAGCATATTATGTGATTTGTCTCCCAGAGTCCTCACAAGCACTTATCAAGCAGATGCTGTATATGATGGGCAACTTCTTTTCTCAGAGAAGACCAAGGCGCAGCTCTGATAGGAGGTCTCATCCAACCCAGGAGGTGTAAGACTGCAAACTCTATTTAGCCAAGAGCTGACTCCCTGCTCTGGCTTTTCTTCTATTGTGTCACCTGCTATTGCTATTCAAATCCAATCCCCTTATCCTGTTGTGATCAGAAAAGGAGCATGTGACTCTAGTGGTGGTCTCATTCTCTATGGTTAGAAGAGAGGAAAATGCAGAGAATCAGGAGGCAGGTACAGATGGGGTCAGCTGGACTGATAATTAAGTTAAATGATAAGCAAAACAAAGAGAGAGAATAAAAAGAAGATTTCACTGGAGGT
The DNA here is from genome assembly GCF_001458135.2 of Marmota marmota marmota. Classification (NCBI taxonomy): domain Eukaryota; kingdom Metazoa; phylum Chordata; class Mammalia; order Rodentia; family Sciuridae; genus Marmota; species Marmota marmota. The sequence continues at coordinate 77,472,982 of NW_026000026.1, forward strand.
TAAGAGAAAATGAACTCTTTTTTTAAACACAAAAGGAGAATGTAAGTGGTGAAGGAGGAAGCCAGGCTGGAGCTTGGCAGGGGGTAATTTATTGATCGACAAGTTAAGAATGTGCCAAAGAGAACGACACAGGGAAGGAAAATTATTTGCTGCAGTTTGCACAATGGGAGACGTCCAAGGAGACAGGAGGAGATGCAAATTTCCCAGGGGAAGGAAATTATGAAGTAAGATTCTTGTCCCCAAGTCCTCCAAAGACAAAGCATTGGCTTTACAGTTGAACAATGATCCAATCACCCAACTGTCCTTGATACTGGAGCTGTTCAGGGTTTGGGAAATAGGGACTCTTTCCTAAATCTTGAGAGCTTTTAGATTTGCTCAGGGAAGGAGTTCAAAAGGTTTCTGGATTCTCCTATAGAAAGAGGTAGGGTCTAGAATTGGAGGCAAAGGATACTGCTGGAGAGGGGACACCTTTAAAGACAGGGTGAGCAGGGTGTGTGTCCACACATACAGATTCACAAAGTTCATTATCTATTTCGGCAGGCTCATTTTCTATTTCCACAGCAGAAACTACCAGCAGAAACTGAGATGAATAAAGACAGCTAGTGAGAATGGAAACCATGTTATGGTTTAGCATATAAACAAATAAGGGTGGCAGACAGACTCCCTTCCTATATAAGCAGTATATGCAGCTGTTCAATTTGGGTGTTCATGTAACACTTTCTTGTCAGTTTCCAAGTTCTTTAGGGACTTTCACTCAACACTTTCCCCCTACTATAATTTTTCTTCCCGAGAACTCTCTAGTTTAAATGACATTTGATTCTAGATATATTTATAGGCATGTAGATTTTTTTGTCTTGAATTATAGAAAATGAGATAAACCTATATCTTGAGTTATGACACCAAATATAGTGAAACATTTTCATTTTTAAAGGTTGCAGATTTAGGCAAGCTAAGTTTACAGACTGTTTGGAATTTCAATCTCTCAACATATATGGCACTTGCAAATGCTCATACATTTTTTTTTCTTCCCCAGAAGGGACCAATGCCAATAAAGCTCATCTGCCTGAGTTGCGGCTTTTTTCCCTCCTCCTCCTCCTCCTTCTTCAGATAATCAGCAAGAATTATGCTAAGGCACAGTGTTGTTACCCAATAGAAATATAGAGCAGCATAATTCTACCTGGTCATTTGGCTTGGCATATTGTCTTTCCAGAATCTATTTTACCGTAGATGCTGGGGGGATGATTTCTAAAGGAAAGTGGTCCAATTAAGAAAAAAAATTTCCGGAAAGTCAAATTCTTGTGTCCAATGATGTATCTGAATTTGCAAATAGTAAGTAGGCTAATAATGAGAATATGCTGGAAGAAAAATTGAGGTTATTTTCCTGGTGTTCAAGACAAACAAGAAAATATCCAAAGAACTTTGTTTTCACATTTTTTTTTTAAAAAAGTGACCTACTCAGAAGATGGTGTCTTCCCTGCCACCCCCATTGCTACTAAGAAATAAAGACAGAAACATTGGTCCTTTAGCCCAAGGGAAAACCCTAGCTCAGGCAGAGAATTCTGCATTTTTGATGGCTGATGATTGAAGACTGAGGCACAGGATCTAAAGGAAAATTTACAACCAGATTCCTGAGTTGACATTTAATAGCGTTCCAGGTAACTTGCTGTCATCATCCCAGGGGCCATGCACACAAGGACGTGGCGGAAGTGTCCACCCTATAAGAGAGTTACTCCTAAGCACATAACCTTTCATAGCTCAGTGAGAATTTTCAAAGTTCACTGGTCTTTTGAAATCAGGCATCATGAGATAGGAATCCACTTACCTCAATTTATCCACAGAGGCTGAAATGGGTTTATTTTCTTTTACCACCTTATCTGCACTTACAGAATTGCATTCAGAATTTTTAATGGATGTCTCCTTAGGCCAGTGCTGTGAACACTCACTAAAGAGTCTTAAATGTTGGCGTCAATGTGTCTTAGCCAATTAAATGGACCATCTGGTCAACTGAGTGTACACTCCATCCCAAAGCAGCAACTAGAGCCTCCGGGTTACCTCTCTGTTCTGAGCAGACCTTATTCCCAGCTTGGGGCTAGCTTCCTGCTACTAAATGCCAGACACTGTGCTAGTATTTTTCTCTGATAACAAATCCTACGAGGTGAAGATTTGAATAACATTGTACCCACTTTATTGATAATAAAATGGATACTTTGAGAGTTGAAGTAAAAAGTCCAAAGCCATACAAACACAGAGCTGCGTCTGAACCCAGGAGTGTTACCCCAATGCCTGTGCTATCCCGTACCCTCTCCCAGAACAGATCTACCTGTAGGCATCCCTCCTCAACCAGAGGATAGTGGAAATGAGCTTGCCCTACATTTCTCCTGGCAATAAGAACATATTGCTCACACATTTTGAAGCAATTATTTTAAGTCTCCACGTGACTTGTTCTTCAGCTCCACACCTCTCTACATACCGACTTGACACATGTTCTGGATTCGTTTATGTAGAATATATTTCTCTTTTGAGTCCTAAGGCATTTTAACTGGCAGCCAATGCATTTTGGGCTGTGTTGTAATTTTGAAGATATGCTCCACTTTAAAATATACCAATGTGGGAAAGAAGAAGGATCCTCCATAATTGGCAGCAAGAGTACATGGGCTGGACAAACTCACGGGTGCTCCTTGTCAAACTCCCTTTCCAGGGCTCTGCGAATGGAGCTTACCTGTCTATGCTGGAGAATGAGCCCATTCTCTCCCTTTCATTGTTTGCTCTACACAGTAGCCCCAGAAAAAAGAACAACACCTAGTGGGGTTTTTTTTTTTTTTTGATGGTTTGCTGTATAAGTTAGTGGTTTACTCAGGGCTGGGGGCCTCTCCAACTGGAATCTTCTAGGTTCTCACACTCTGTAAGCTACCTGTTTTTTTTTTATATTGTATAAAATGCAGAATTGGGCACTGTCCAATCAATTTATGCTTTAAAATCTTTATTGAACAACTTCTGACTTGCTGTCCTTCATTTTTTTCAGTTATATATATATATATGTGTGTGTGTGTGTGTGTGTGTGTGTGTGTGTGTGTGTGTGTTTTATTCCTGATAGCCTAGGCTGTGAAAAAGCAAGCTAGCCACAATTGGACCATCTTGAGATTTTTGCCCAGTGAAGGAAAGAAAGGAGAATGGCAACAATAACTACAATGATTTTTATGGTGATTACACAATAGGGAAATCTAGGATCAAGCATATAACAAACGTAATATCAAGCATGCTCCCCCTTTGGAGTCTTGGAAAGCTTCTGTGGCTGCTATTGTTAGATTAGCAGTAAAAGTTGTTAGTAAATGCCAGGGAAACAAATTGTCCCTTCCTGGAACCAGTAGGCATTTGTCTTTGTCATTCCTCTGGGTAAGGGACTCTGTTTTCTTTGCATGGATAGCAGAGCAAATCCTGCTTTGGAGGAAAGGGGAGCTTTTTATATGGTTCTGCACTGCTAACCAAGCTCAGTCACTTCTCTCTCTCTCCGGCCCAATGCTTGTGAGGAAGATTGAGGTAGTGATTTATATGTCGTAAGCAGTTCTGACAGGTACACTCCATCTTGGCTTCCTCCATCCCTAGGACTAATCGGAAGCTTATCTTTTCCTTTGTGTAATAGGGAGCTGTCAGGTTCTATGACCCTCCAAACAATTCAATCACTCATGGAGGGATTCACCTTGGAGGGAGGACACCTTGATACTGGAGAAGCTCGGTGGAGGGCTGTGCCCTGACATGTTTCAAAACAGCCACAGTCAGAGGGCTAGAGGGCAACATGGCCAAACTGACAAAATGCCACTTGCTTTCTAAATTTAAACTCTTTGTCACTACCAGCTACTATCTAGGCATATCCAGCTTGTCTTAGCAGCTTTCCTACCTTGGTAGGTATCCTGTCTTAGTTGTAGAATATTCTCTGAGCAAAGAAGAGCTGTTCCCCAAAATGACCCAAGCAGAGCAGAGAAAGCTTGCATTGCTTCTGGGGGAGAAGTGAGTTCCTTAACAAGGCCTACGATGCATGATGTGTCCTGACCTTAATCTGTCTTGCCACCTGCATCTTGCTGGTACCATGTATTTCCTGCTTCCTTCCCATGTTCTCCTGTGCTGCTTCCAACTCATGACCTTGGTCTATGGCATGTCCTCTGCCTGGAATGCAGATTCCTGATTCCCTACTCTCTACTACTTTCTTTGACTCAAGTATTAATTGCTTAGGAAATTATTATCTTTTCTTCCTGAATGAATCAACTTCTCTCCATCATTTGCTCTTATGTACCGTGCACCTCTCCTCTGCTTCTTGCTATAGTGTGTTTTACATTTAAAGCATCTGATTTATGACTTATGCCTTTTCTAACCAAAAGACACTAGAAGTTTCATGAGGGTAGTGATGGTGGCTTTCATGTTTGCTGCTATAACGTCAGGGCCTACGTAGTGCCTTTTTTGGTAGGCATTCAATAAGTTGCTGTGGAATTATGAAAAAAAAAAAAGAATAACCAAGCAACCTAGGTGATCTATGTTTTTAATTGGTTTGAATGTCAAGCAGAGCAAGGGCACATTTAATCAGGACTGGTGTCACAGTCACTTGTGGGTCTAGATACATTAATGACTATGAAAAAGAATGAGAGTAACCTGTGTTTTGTCACTTTTGTCTCAATATTTAATCTTGTAACTCTTACACTCCTACTCTGTTATCCTCCTTGGTGATGCTAAATTTCTCCCTCAGGATACTTTTATCAGAATTTGAATTTGGAGAGAAATGACTAGAAGGCTTTCAGAAGTTTCTAAACATTTGTATATTTGGTATTGAACTAGCAGAGTAATTAGATGAAGCTTTCATCTGGTGTTTGGCTGTTTGGGCATTAAATAGACAATGTCCTTAAAGGACTTAATTGAATGTTTCAGAGCTCTCAGTTCTTGAAAATAATGAGAAGAAGTGGGGTCACAGTGCAGAGAAGAAAATGTTGAGAAGGAGCTCAGGTGGTTTGTGAGCATACAATATGATTGACTAAAATGTCAATCAGGGCACACAAAGTTGACATGGTCACTATTTTTAAGTAGAAGATCAAAACTTACTGGACAGTAAGCCCCATGAGAACAAGGACCACATCTGCATATCATAACTATAAGTAAGGAAACTTCTTTGTATAAATGGTAGAAGAGACAGAAGGTACATTAGATAAAAGATTTTTGATTGGTTAATGAGGAATTTCTGCTTAAATAAGTCTCAAAATAAGTCAAAGCCCCTCCTGGCTCTTATAGTTAAAAAACATTGCTGGCCTACAATCCTACTACTCAAAGGTGAGGGAGGCCAGCCTGGGCTACACAGTGAGACCCCATCTCAAAAAAGAAAAAGAAAAGAAAAGAAAATGGTGTTTAAGAGCTAGGGGCTGCAGGGAGAGCTGTGGTCCTGCCACAGGTGAAGATCTGAATAACACTGTACCCACTTTATTGATGATAAAATGGATACTTTGAGAGTTGAAGTAAAAAGTCCAAAGCCATACAAACACAGAGCTGCGTCTGACCCCAGGAGTGTTACCCCAATGCCTGTGCTATCCCGTACCCTCTCCCAGAACAGATCTACCTGTGGGCATCCCTCCTCAACCAGAGGATAGTGGAAATGAGCTAGTGGAATGACTTTGCACAAACTGGTTCCTTCATATGAGCACAGTTTCCTCATCTGCGCAATGGTGATGACACTTCTAAACTCATGGGATTATGATGGAGATTTGATGGGGTTGTATGCCAAGTACCTGGTTCAATACTAGGCACTAAAAAGTCCTTGGCTAATGTTAATGAACTTGAATCACCAGAGGGAGGATCTACTAAGCATCTTCCACCATCAGATGACTGTGACCGGAAGACAGTAATAACAGAGTGGAAATGCCAGCAGAGAGTAATTCCTGTTCACAGCTCACTTCTTTCAGCATTTCTCCCAATGAAGTTGGTCTTCAAAGAGGGAAAACATCAATGTCCTCTGAATCTTTCAGGTGCAATTATCTGAATTGTGAGTGAGTGTAACAGGAAAGATATGGTCTCTGCTTTGAAGTATGAACTCACTGTGCTTCTCAAAGAAACTGATCCGTGGACTGTTGGCTAGTGGTCCATGACAGGACAAAGGGGTTCAAACAAGAATCTCTGTGTGGCTTTGTTCATTAAGAAAATCTTTCTAAGGAAAGTGGAAGTGTGGGTGGAATTACTCAATGTCTTAAAGTGACATAGCCAACTCATACTCGGGAGCAAGTTCCTTTTTTCCTTGGGGACTAGCATGAGCCAAGGGCTACATTGTTAAGTGTTCTAACAACAGTCATCATCTGAATAGAGAAGAGGGTTCTTCATGGTCAAATAAGTTTGGAAGAAAAATACTATACTGCTTATTAGTATATTAAAGGTTCTCAGGAAACCTGGAGTTAATAAACTTGTTCGAATGTGTTTAAGCTAGAACTTTCCACATTATACAAGTGAGAAATATTTGTGACACCTTTGCTTTCAACATTTTTTTCTGGTAAGGAAAACAAGTCCATCTGATCACAGTAAACAAATGACTAAAGAATGACCTACCCTTCTCCACCCAAATATAAATCTAACCCCTCTCAGGTAAAAAATTCCTTTCTTTGTGGCTCAATCATTATAAGGAAACCAGAGAAGGAAATGTATTTCCTGTTGAAAAAGAAAAAGTCTCCTTTAATATAAAAACACCCTATGGAAGTTTCCCTCTAACCAGTTTCTTGTTTATATACATCAAAGAAAAGAATGTATCTTGCCACCCATAGCCCATGAGGGACACATTTAAAAATCATTTTTTCTCTGGTAAGGATTGGTATTTGAAATGCTTACATCAATGCATCAGTGGAAATTTGGTTTGCAATGTACTAGGATTAAAGTGATCATGTCCTCCACTGAACTTGACTCCAAATCCATTTGTGTTAATTATTTTCTACAAGAATCTTGTGTATAATGAGCAGGGGGCCTAGAAGTCCTTGTATGGCTTCAAACTAGTTCTTTGCATAAGCTGGTAGCAAAAAAGGATGTGGGCACATACTTTTGATATCCTGTTAAGAAAGCCTAATTGAAAACAAACTGAAGTCTGCTCCAGTCTTTGTTTGCTTTCTCAGGTTTGTAGAGCAATGCACTGCTCGGGTATCAGGTGCCATGTACATGTCAGCACATGTTTGCACATGCACACACATGCAGGTATAATTTCAGGGGCTGGAGACTCACCTCCTTCACTTTAGCAATAATGAGCTTACACTTTAGTGTAGGAACAACATATTTGTTGCTACGCTCACAATGCAGATGGTTCCACCAGAAAGATTGGAACACATTAGTATTCCCCCCTTCAGTCACCCAAATCTGCCTTGATTTTTTTTTTTTTTTTTTGGTAGTGCTGGGGATTGAACCTTAGGCTTCCTGCATGCGAGACAAGCACTTTACCACTGTGTGACATACCCAGTACAGCCCTTCTTCCTTGTAAAAGTATATACAGAGCTCTTTTAACGAAAAGATGGGATTAGCATATTTCTCTTTTGAGAAAAACCCATCTGGGTCATTGTGAATGAGGTTTAAATGCTGACAAAATCCTTGCTTGCCAAAATTGAGAAAGGCTAGCAACTGCCCTGTACTGGTCAACCTTTCTGCATCCTCGAAATTCAGACCACTTGATGAAAAAGAGGAAGGACCATAGTCTGCAATAATGTCCAGCCTCCTGACTAGGGAATCTCAAGATCAATGGCACCAGAGGCTGTGGAAATATCTGGAAAAAAAAATATATATATATATATATTTGAGAGAGGGGGGGGGAGAGAGAATGAGAATGAGAATGAATGAGAATATGAATCTTTTTTTTTTTTTTTGTAGATGGACACAACACAATGCCTTTATTTTTAATGTGATGCTGAGAATCAAACCTGGGTCCTGCCCGTGCTAGGCAAGCGCGCTACCGCTGAGCCACAATTTCAGCCCTATATATTTTTTTTGGCATGGTTCTCTCTTGTTCTGACACCAGTGGATTCTCAGCATTGCACTGCCACTGAACATACATGTAGGGAGTGTTATTCACTAGTTTCTAGCACATTCAAGGATGGATGGATACCTTCCAAAGGTTGTGAGAGCAAGAGAAATAGAACCCGATCCTAAACCAGGTTTAGGATTCTGATTCCATTTCCATTCATATTGAATTTAATTGCTACATGGTCAATGCAGCCTAACAGGTAACTTTGTTTTAGAAGAGAATATTTGATTGACAGTGAATGTTTTCTGAACCCAAGACAACTTAGGAGAGCCAAAGAGACACACTCATGGAACATAGTGGGTTGATGACCTTCATAAGAAAATGTAATGCAATTTTGAATTTTTCATTATTTTTATCAGGCTTTTCTGGTCTCCAAATGAAAGGGTAGGAAAGGAAAAGGAAAGAAAAGGGTAAGAACTACATTGGGCACCTATTTATGGTGAAGCATTATGCTAGATGCTTCAACATGTTCTTTTGTTTTTACCAACCTAACCTCTGAGAAATAGAAAAGTTATTTCCATGTTACAGATGATGGCTGAAATCTAGTCAGAGATCCAGCCCTTTCCTGGAGACCTTTCCTGCACAGTGTTAAGAGCACAGACTTGGGACTCAGAATGAACATAGTTAGAAATATGACTCTGCCACTTGGTAGCTATCAACTTGGGCAAGGTTTCAGAATGAAATGCCCTCATCTGTAAAATGGGGAGATAACATGAAGCACCCACAGGGCTGAGTTGTCAGGGTGTGACAAGAATGTGTCTGCAACTTGCCTGCCAGAAGACTGGCACAGAGTACATATTTAGTAAGTGTCTGCAAAATTGTTACTGTTGGAATTTAGCACACTGGGCACAGGGGGTGAGGGGTTGCTCCCAGGATGTGACCAACAGGGAGAGGGGAAAGAACTTGGGTTGTAGAAGATATTAATGGCCCCCAATCAATCACAGCCAAGCTCATCACAGAAGATCAATCTAAATCAAATCATTTTCTTAGAGCAAAGGCAACCATATTTTGATAATAATGTTGCCCATGAATGGATCTATATAGAACCCTACAGTGGGGCAAGGGAAGAGAATCAGGAATTGCTTAAAAATCAAACAAGAGACTCTCCAGAGCCTAGAGGTTATTATGCCAATGACTTTCAAACCCAGCTGGGCTTCAGAACTGTCTGGGACACAGAAGAGAAATCCAGGCAGATTCCTTGGGCCTGATCCCTGGAGATCCTGAGCCAGTCGGCTAGGGATGACTTGGGCATTCCCAGAGTCTGATGAATACTCAAGTTTGGTAAACCATGACCTCCATCCATGTACCCTTCCGGCCTGCCTTCATGTAAGACAAAACAGACACCTGCCTGTGCCCAAGGCATCAAAAACTTCTATGGTCTCCTTGAACATTGTTCTCTGGCCCCTGCTGACTCATGTGCAGTTTGGCTTACACCAAATTTTCAGATGCAGATTCCAGGCACTCTAATTACTATCAAAGGCAAGACAGCAGCCTGGGCTTGGGAGTGTACAGACATGAATCCAAGTCCCAGCATCACCACTTATCAACCTCTAGCCTTAGGCAAGTTCCTCACCTTCTCCAGTTCCAGTGACCAAATACCTGAATTTAGGACAGCCTCTGTATCTCCATTACAGGTTAAACTGGCCAGAGTCTGAGGGTGCTCCTGAAACACAGCAAACACTGGACAGGCATTAGCTGCTCTTCTAATTCCACCTGAGCTAGTTCCTTTGGCTAATGTTGAACACAGCTAACATGTCTCCCTGAATAAGGCCCAAGGAAGTCAGTCAACAAGCAGAACAGAAACATCTACATCCCTCACTCCCCAAAAAGCAAAATGTGTTCACACACACAGGCCTGTGTGTAGGCGAGTGCCTGAGGTTCCTGTGGAGTGTTTTCTGATCCCATAACTGAAACCCCATGACACAGACGGATACAATCAGATAATGATGGCAATCAATAACGATAACAGAAATTATTATTTATTTTCATAAACACAGAGTATGTGCGTCCCGCTGAGTTACACACATCACATGCCAGTATTCACTTTCGGGGCAGTCAATCAATGAGAGATCTCAATATCTACCCGCCGAGGCAGGAGGGGGAAGAGGAAGCGGAGGTTGAGAAATTACCCACAGCAGAATGACACATTCACAAAGTTAATCTGATCCAGGGGGGCCATCCGGGTGCCATTGCAGGCCCTGAATATGGAACAGGCTTGATTGATTTTCCACCACAGCAGCTAAACACTCCATTGTTATTTGCAACAAATATCAGGAAAGGAAAGATGAAACCATGAAAGGATTGTATATTAAGCCCCCAGAGCAGCCATAAATCAGAAAATGAAGTCTAAAAAAAATTAAAAAATGGTTGGAAGAAGGCTGTATTTGTGTCCTGAGAGGCCTCGGTTATCAAAGCATAAACCCCAAATTAAAACCCGGGGCAGTGAAAGCTCGTCCTGACTCAACCAGTAATTTGTCCTGAAACTGGCTTGGGGTCATCCATCCTCCCCCGAGCGAGTGTCAACACAGGGTCACCACAGATGTAGCAAGAAAGACTTTAGGCTGTAGGCAGAGTGCTTGATTCCTAGGATGTCACCCTCAAGCTGTGTGGCTTGACCCTGGATCAAACATCTGGACTTTCAGAACCTCCACAGTCCCTTTTAAAATGGGACTTTACATTCACAGCAATAGAAAGAAGGAAATAATAACTATGTCCCGCTTGCCGCCGAGTGTCCTTGGGAACATCAAATGAGCCCTCAAGCACAAAAGTCATGTATTGCTCAAGACACATCTTGAAGACTCCTTCCTGATCCTGCACCAACACCCTTCTGTGCTTTCCCTGAAGTGCCACAGAAAAGGTTTCTGTACCATTCCTAGGTCACTTACCTTAACCACTATTTCTCAAAATGTGATCCAGGGACCACCTGCACCAAAATCACCTCTCTAAACCTCTATTCACACATCTCAAAAAATGGGCAGAATGCCCAAGTCACTGGATTGTGATAAAGACTTGTACATTGTATATAAAATGGCTCAGCCCCAAGTCTGTCACCAAGAGGAGCTAAATAAGTGTCTCTGCTATTATTTGTTAGCTTAAACCAGTATTCTGTTTGATCAGCTCTCTGAAAACAAATCAGAAGAGTTAAATAGGTTGTTCCACTAAAAGGATTGCTCATCTCAGGAAGAACTAGATAGTGTTCTTCAGACAATCTGTCCAATCTCGTGACCTGTAAAGCAATGATCCTCAAGAAGTCCCCTGGCAGAGCTGGTCAGTGCTCATGTCATTTGCCATGGTTCTTGGACTGTGGCGAGTGGGTGTCTAAATTATCATAAGTGGAACATCATGAACATCATGACCATTTTAAGAGGAAAGAGGCTGTTAGCTCTGTAGAGTCACAAGAGTGCAACAGTCCCAAGCTGAGAAAAGAAGCAGTTGCCAGCAGGAAGCACGTGTGAAAACATGATGTCATTTAACGGGTCCTCTAAGAACAGCAGTGCATCCCTGCATACCCACCCTGTGGCAGAGAAACCTTTGCAGCCCTCAACTTTCACCCTCCAAAACCAAGCTCGTATGTTAGGAGAACTTTTATAGAGTTCTGAGAGAGAATTTCACACAAATCAGCAGTGAAATTCCTCTGCTCTGAGGTCATAAATTAATATTTTCTTAGAAAGGAAACGCTGTAGAAAATCACATTTGGAGTCAGGTAGACTAGGTTTAATCCTAGCACTGCTATTTTGTAGCCATGAGATTTGGGGATAAACCTCTTGCTTGCTCCAAACTCAGCAGGCAATGAACAAGGGGTATACTAGGCTGTAGTAAGAGCTAGGAAAAAGGGTGGGGTAAGGACACAAAAAATGAATGGGGAGCCAGGCACAGCAGCACAGTAGCTTGGAGGCTGAGGCAGGAGGATCATGAGTCAAAGTCAGCCTCAGTAACTTAGCAAGGCACTGAGCAACCCAGTGAGACCCTGTATCTAAATAAAATATTATAAAAGGGCTGGGGATGTGACTTAGTGGTTAAGTGCCCTTGGGTTCAATCCCCGGTAAACCCCCCAACTCCACCAAAAAAAAAAAAAGAAGAATGGGAAAAGATGCATGCACTGTTTTCTAATGGGCAGGTTCTGCATGATGTGAGGGGCAAGGGTTTGGCATGATGACCTGGAGAGAATAACAAAACCTATCGGAGAGAGTTACTGGGAGAACTCCATGATATAAAGACTTAAACTCTACCAAAGACAATAAGCACTCAGGTAACAGTGGCTATTCTTATTATTAATTATTTCTGCTGGAAGGGGTACTTGGATAAAGTCCATTAGAAACATTGAACTCATTATATCTCCTATACATTTAGGGAGACAGGTTATGACAAGCCACAGCTTGGGAGCTCACACCTTTAAGACTCTGTATTTATAACAGGTTAAGAAGCAAACTTCACCCTGGCCTAGGTTCCCAGGGTACCAGCAGCCAACCATAAAGAGGAAAATAATCCCTCCAGGCTCATTCTGCAGGGAGAGGTATACTAAGATTTCTCACCACTGCACTCCCATCCCAGGATGACTAAGGAACCTAAATACTAGTCCTCTTGCCTGGAAAGGGCTCTAAGGGCCTCTTACCCCTGGGTGTTGGGGGTGGTGAGGTGGAAACAAAGAGCCTGGGGAATCTCCCCAAGTGGAACTGTGTATAGACCTCCATGCTAAGGTCAGGGGTCTGGAAACTCAAAGTATGTGAGTGACAGGGGGAGAGAGAAATTATTATGGTTTGGGTAGGAGGTGCCCCCCTCCCACAGCTCTTGTGTTAATGCAGGAGGTGAAATGATTTTATCATAAGAGTTGAAACCTCAACAGTGGATTAATCCATTTGATGGATTACTAATTTGAATGGACTAACTGGGTGGTAATGTAGGCAGGTGGGGTGTGGCTGGGAGAAGCTGGTCACTGGAGGTGTACCTAGGGAGATCATATCTTGTCACCTTGTCTCTTCCTTCTTTTGATCTGCTTCCTGGCTACCAGGAGGTAAGCACTTTCCTCCACCAAGCTGCCATGATGCTCTGCCTCACCTCAGGCCCAGAGTTTTTGTCTTAAAACAAAACCTGTAGAGAGTTGGCTGACCATGGACTGAAGATCTAAAACTGTGAGCTCAAAATAAACTTTTTCTCCTGTTATAGTCAGGTATTTTGGTGACAAGCATGGAAAGCTGACTAACACAGAGATCCTCTGACCTGGAATAATAATGACACTAATTATTATTTTTTAAAAAAAATTTTAACATTTATTTTTTAGTTGTAACTGGACACAATATCTTTATTTTATTTATTTATTTTTATGTGATGCTAAGGATTGAACCCAGGGTCTTGCACGTGCTAGGCGAGCGCTCAACCACTGAGCCACAATCCCAGCCCCTGACACTAATTATTATGATAACTATTTTGAATGCCCTAATGGATGTGCTTAAGAGCCCAGGCCTACCTCTTCCCTTTCAGTTCTAGTCTCGGAATAATCAATTGAAAGACACTGGGCAAGTCACTTGCCCTCTCTAAGCCTGGGTCAGATTTAAGCATCCAGGGCTAAATGGAACTCGGCTACTGTGGTCCTCACTGTCTGTCCTGAGGAAGAATCAAGGCATTATTAGGTAAGGAACCATTTATTTTTTATGTAAAGGGTGTTTTACAATGATGAGGTGTTATTAAATAGCATCATGATTATTACTTTGAATGCTATGATATTGAGCAGGGATGCTGTTTTCATAGAAGTACTTCTCATAGGCTCTTTGGGTAACAAGTGATTGAATTTGAAAGGGTATCTTCCATGAAAAAAAAAAATTAGCTGCATTCTTGCTTTGAAAAGCTGAGCCTCTCAGAGCTGAAACAGAACAGGTTCATTACACAGTGAGGATTAATTAGCTGTCGGGTATTATTAAATGTTCTCACTCTCAAGACCCATGTAGAACTGGAAACTGTGAAAGTGAGCAAGAGGTAATCATAGTATAGGGAGGAAAAAAGAAAAAAAAGACACAATTGCTGGCAATGCAAATTTCAAGAGCAGAGCATGTTAGTAAAATTATAGTCTGATTAATATCATGTCAGCTCCTTCTCTGCTTGGAGTCATTGTTCTGAATCTATGGTTTTCAGAGTTGCCATTTTTTTTCTTCTTCTTTTACCACTGGGATCTAAAAAGAAAGGGAGGTTGGCTTTTTCAGAGTTTGCATTGAGAGAAAGAATGCTGGGGTGTGGATGTTTACACAGAAATGCAGGATATTTAAAAGCTCAGGAAGAGATAGGAGGTAAAATCAGATATGAGTCAAATGATTTTATGGCAAATATGTCTCCCACATTGGCATAACAGCTGCTCACATGATTGCAAAATATCAGAGGCTTATAAAAGTGACAGTTCCAAGGGGTCTTAGAGACGGTAGAGTCCAGGGGCCATAGACCCTCTTGTCTCAACCACCAGGGTCAATTAAAAATGTAGATTCCTTTAGACCACCCCACTTTGGATGGGTTTGGGATTTATGCATTTTTCAATCTGCTGCTCGACAACTTAAAAACAAAACCTGGAGGGAAGAAATGTGATTCACTGGGGCCTGGATCACGCAACTAGCTTAAGAAAATCAAAAAAACAAATTGGGAATCTCTAACTCCCAGTCTCAGTGCCCACTTCGTGTTTGATTTAAAGTCTACTCCTTTAGTGTCACCATCTTGCCATGGGGAGGGGTCTCTGCCCCAATGAGAACTTAAATAGGCTTTCTCTTCTCTTTACTACAGGGGTGACTTCTCCAAGGGATTAGGCCCATATCTCTGAAATCCTCCAGATGCCATGGATGACAGGAATCCATAGTGGGCACTAAGATGGCATCTAAGAAATCCCATGCACACAAAAAATGAGGACAAGGTAAAGTCTGGGCAGGCAGAATTTTATGGATTCAACTCTTCATTTGTACCTCATCCATCGCGAGAAACCCTCCTTTTTTAGTCAGCTTTTTTGCTGCTGTGACTAATGACTAACAGACCCAACCAGAATAATGGCAGAGGAGGAAAAGTTTATTTGGGGGCTTGTGGTTTCAGAGGTCTCAGTCCATAGACAGCTGGTTCCATTCCTTGGGGCTGGAGGTGGGAGAGTGTGGCGGAGGGAGGCAATTCAGAGAGCAGACAGAGATCTCCACTTGCCTATACAAAATATGTATTTTGCATATACAAAATATGTACTCCATAGCCACACCCCCAATTCCCCACCTCCTCCAGCCATACCCTACCAGCTTCAGTTACCACTCAGTTAATTCCTATTGGGATTAATTCACTGATTGGGTTAAAACTCTCACGATCCAGTCATTCCTCCTCTGAACCTTCTTGCATTGTCTCCCACATGAGCTTTTGGGGGACACCTCACATCCAAACCATAACACAGTATCACAATGTCCCGAAGGGCAAAAGATGGTCTGAATTCCTATTGTGTGACCCACATGAGTGCTTGTCACTTATTTGATATCTGAGAGTAGTTTGTTAATAATATAAAAAACATGAAAATAAATATGACTTTTCTCACGTATAGGCCTATCAACAGCCCTGGTGGTGGTGGTGATGTCTCTGGTGGGTGTAACCCTAAAACAGCAGCAGGAAGCTGACATCCAGTACTCTCTGTGAGCCAGACCCCACACAGGCTAAACTCTTCATGACACACACTCTCTTACTAGATCTTCACAACAGAGCTGGGGATATAGCTCAGAGTGTTTTCCCAGCATGCCTGAGGCCCTGGGTTCAATCCCTAGTACCCTGGGGTAGGGGACAGAAAAAGAGAAAGAAAAAAAGAAAGGGTGATGAATCCTCACAAAAATCCCAGGACCAGGGACTACTGTCATCCCTGTAATACAGATAAGACCTTAGAGGCACAGGGTTTCAAGTAAAATGCCCAGTCATCAGTCAGAGAGGAATGAAGTCGAAATCCTAAACACACAGACTCAAGGTTTCTACTCCTGCCTGCTCTACTCTCAGTCTCCAAACCCTTGGAGCATCAGGGTGGGTTTATGCCTTTCCTACCTAGTTGGAGAAGGTGGACTTACAGGTACAGGCTGACCAGAGGCAACAGAGAATCAGTGTGTGCTGGCTCAGAAGGAGCTCAGCTAAGATGAGGTACCCATTAGCAATGACCATCCCCAACAGCCTAGCACTGTGGCCAACAGTCTGTTCAAAAGCACTTGCAGAATAAACAAATGAACGAGTGAGCTAATTAGGCACAATGACCATCCAATTCCCATTTATACTTTTAAACCTAGACTGAGGACTGCTCTTGCCCACATATGCTTTGCCATCTCCCCTTCTCAGTTTTTGGTCTTCCATAGAGCAGCTGGTATCTGAAAGCATTCACTTTGCACAGTTTTAAAAGTCCCTTGGGACCATGGCTTGTTTCAACACGTGCCTGCTTTTCTGTTCACATTATGTTCCAAACGAAACTTTTCATCCAGTTCTAAACCAGTCTAAACTACAACCAGCCTATAGTCTCAGGGACTAGTGAAGCTGAGGTAGGAGGATTGGCAAGTTTGGGGCCAGCTTCAGCAACTTAGCAAGGCCCTAAGCAACTAAATGAGACCCTGTCTCAAAATAAAAAATAAAAAGGGATGGGGATGTGGCCCAGTGGTAAAGCACCCTGGGTTCAATCCCCAGTATAAGTACACAAACAATAAATTAACTAAAAACATACTATATCTAGAAAGGCTTCTCTCAAAAATCTACTTATAGAAATCCATGCTTAGCTGGGTACAGTGGTGCACGCCTGTAATTCCAGCAGCTCAGGAGGCTGAGGCAAGAGAATTGGGGGTTCAAAGCCAGCCTCAGCAATTTAGTGAGACCCTGTCTCTAAATAAAATACAAAATGAGACAAGTGCCATTGAGTTCAATCATCAATACCACCACCACCACCATCAAAAAATCCATTTTTACTACCATTTCCCTATGAGCCCTTTCTCAGCCGTCCCAGAACCAAATGTAATTTCTTCCTCCTTTGATCAAACTGCAGTTCTCTCACATTCTCTTTCTGTATGTTTGTCTATTGAGAATCGTAGTCATTTGAACAGTGCAAACCCTTCCCCTTACCAGGCTGTGTATTTCTGGAGGGTTAGAAGGAAACTATTCCTTGTTCAGCGGGGGTACCAGCCATGGAGGAAGGACCCGCCATCTTCCTTGCACTTTATTATTTTCAGAAGTCCACCAACAGTGGGAATCATGTTCAGCACATGCAGATGGAGAAACTAAAAATAACTTGCACAACTAAAGCTTGTGAAGGTTAAATGACTGTGTTAGAGTCTGGTAAGTGGCTCAATTTGCTCCCAGGCCTATTAGATTCTGCAGTTTGTGTTCTGAATCATAAGACTCCAACTTTCCACCCAGAGAGTCTCATCCCCTGTGCCCTGAGGACAGAAGGTGCTCAAGACATTTAGATAATGTGAGCAGACAGAGGCTAAGAATATGGTAACGTATGGCAGTGGCCATGTGGCGAGTCCTCGGGGACAAAAGGAAAAGCACGGATTTGTAGTCATTAGGGCTTGGCACCTCTCCCGTTCCTCCATCTGCTACCCGAGACTGGGCGCCCTCATGCGCCCATTACAGCTGTAACCTACAGTATCAGACAGCATGTGCCCAGCCCCAGGACCCTGTCCCCCCCATGACCCTGGTGGCCAGAGCAGCAACCCCACTCACCCGCAGGGTCGTGATGGTGGCAGGATCCCGGAGCCGGCCCTCCTCATCTTTCAGATTGTAGCCTTCCGGCCTCTTGTCGCGCTCACTGACTTTCCACAGCTTCACAGTTTTATCTGCAGAGGACAACCAGGCCATCAGAATTACAGGGGAAAGAAAGGGGAGGAGCATGTCAAGAGCTTTTCTGGGGGTGGCAGGTGGGAGAGGATAGTGGGGACAGGGGAGAGACAGTGATGGAAAGTGGCTGCAGAGACTGGCTCACGGACAGGGCGGCAGTGCACACACCTCTCAACGTTTGGAGGCAGATCTCACGGTCCCACACAAAAGCATAGACTGGGAAAAATGGTTTCATTTTTCTTACTGACAATGTGCTGTTAATTCTATAGCTTATGTATTGATCTGGCTCACTCAATAAAAATTATATTGATTCAACATTGCATAATAAGAGTTTATTATGTGACTATGTTAACACTTTAGATAAAAAATTGGTTTAATATTTGCAGTAACTTTGGGACGTAGGTACTCTTAATACCTCTATTTTAGCATCCTGCCTCACTGAACACTCACTCGAACACAGGGCATATCCAGAAAGGCCCTTCCTAGCTGGCCATCTCTGCGTCCTCACCCTTCTTACTGTCCACCCTACCCTCTCCCCCTCCCTGGCTGTGCTCCTGCCCCATGGTTTCCTGGCTCTTCATTATAAACATTAAGCCCACCCCCTTCCTGGGGCCTTTGCGCTTACTGTACCTTCTGCCCTCTTTTTCACATAATGCCTTTTTCACATGTTCCTTCACTCTGCTATTTTGGTTCATGCTCCAACGTCAGAGAGCCTTACATAAAACCTTCATAGAAATGCTGTCCTCATCGCCATTCTCCATATACTTTCTCTTATTCTTTTTTTTTTTTTTTAAAACCTATAGTACTTTTCACTACCTGATGATTGGCTAGTTGGCTGGTTGGTTCTTCTGTTTTTTCACTAGAATATAAAATTGTTGAAGGCAAGGATTTTTTCTGTCTTGTTTATCACCAACCTTCCAGCATCTAGAATAGTGTCAGGGCGTAATAGATAATAAATACTGGATGGATGAACATATGCATCTCCTCTGCATATGGCATATGTCTAGCAATACTAAGGGGAGTAAAATGGTATGGAGATGCACCAAATCATGCTCCTGTCCCCTTGCCGGTCCTGTAATTCCAGCTGGAACTTCGTCATCTTTTGACTGTCCCAGGACATCACGTTACTTGGTGACTCCTGTGTATCTCCACAGCATTAAGACAAAGATGAGAACTCCAAGACCTGCAGACAGGCCAAGGCAGTGAGTGACAGAGGATAGGGGACCTGGGGAGCTGGAGGTGGGTGCCACACCTGAAGGCTTTCCATTCTTTTGGCCCTTCCCTTCACCCCTTGCAGCACTGGGGATCAAACCTAGGGCCTACACATGGGAGGCAGGTGATCAACCACTGAGCCACACCCCAACCCTTTGGTTCTTTAAGGAGACACATTGAGCTAAACAAATCATGTCTGTGGGGCCACATGCTTCTGCACGCCTTCCTTATCACACCCTGTGTTTGTTATTTGTACTTGTTTTAACCTCTCTCCTGGAAGGCAGACACTTGTATTGGCCTCTATGGAGAAAGCTTTTGAATCTGACAACCTTGGGCCTAATCCCTACTCCAGCTCCATGTGGCCAGGTTCTAGGATTCCTGTGCAATAGGCTGCACTAATAGTTCTGGAACAACAAACAAATAAGACCCCCACACTTGGCAGGGAAAAAATACCGAGTCGTCCAGTTAAATGTGAGTTTCAGATAAATATGTTTTTCATGTAAGTATATGCCACATATTTCAACATAACCAATGAAGACAGTTACTCTGTGCCTCAGTTTCTTTATTTGTAAATGAAGGGAAACAGTATCTCCCTCAAGGGGCTCCTGGGATTAAATGAATAATAGCAAGCGAGTGTTTAACACAGTGCTGGTCTGCTAATAATGATCTACAAGAAGTGGCTGTTATTGGGATTAGCAAATTAGTCAACTATTTTGCAATAACCACATGCTGCCCTGACAGCGTTAGGCTCATCCCTCAGTGACGTCTGTACTTCATACCCCCTCTCTGTACCACTGTCATGGGGGAAGCCATCCCCCTTCCCTGCCTTACTGGGATTTCCTTTTTCTTTTGCACCCTCATCTCGGGCCTCCATTTCTCCTCATCCAGGTCCACAGTTCCCATTTCCTGCATCTTTGGGAAGACAGATCTTGCAAGGACAGGAAGTGAATTCACAGTACTGCTTCTTTGAACCAACAGAAACAAATGCCTTGTCCTTGGAGGTCTTAAATGTGCCACACATCATGGGCTTTCAGCAGCAATGGGGCTACTTGAACAGATAAGTGCCCCTGTTTTCACATAGCTGAGCGTCACTGGCAAGGCTGCTACAATCTGTGCGCTCTGAACGAAGCACTCACCCTGGCTGGTGATGGGCAAAAGGTGAAGAAGCCTTTTCCAGCTGTGAGCTTAATGCAGAACTTTCCATCTACATGCCAGCCCCTCTGGTCCCACCCTCTCTGGATTGCTGTTGCATAAGATACTGCTTTTTAGGGTAAGAAGATGAAACATGGACTGTATTTATAGTCACTTGATTAGTTCCTGATCAGCTGTGGCTGAGAATAACTCAAGAGTCAGTGGATTTTTAACACCAAATATTTTCTGTTGCTTGGCTTTGAAATGTGTCCCATCCCATTTGCAAGGCGATTTTTATCTTATGTTTTTATCATGAATGATAAATTGCTGTACAAAGAAAGAGTGAAATCACAGGTAAAACACAAAGAATAAAAATCGCTTATAATCCCTCTGATCAGGGACAATTTGTCATCAGAATTTTGCATAAATTCTTACAGGGTTTCCTTGATGTGATTTTTCTGGGGGGAGGTTACAAACCTATAATAATTTCGCACATATAGATTTTTTTTTTTAGTACAGATGTCTTTTGTAATTTAGAAAATTAAAATGAGCAGAAAGATATAAAAAAATCTCTCAATTCTACTAGACAGAGATAATATGAAAAATTTCTGTATATTCATTATATTTATTTATATAATTATATAACTATTTTTAGTAGATATAACAGGTTATATATGATTATAATGTGTTTTGCCTAATTATGTTTATTTATAACATCTATAAGGGTTTATAGGATTCGATTATATACATAATATAATATTAATTTATAGGAGTGAGAATTTGTTAACCCCTAAAGATTCGATAGTTGGATACTCGAGGCATCATACATAGGAATACTATGTAGTCATTGAAAATGTTGCGATATTTAGAAGAATATTTAACAATTAGGAAAAGATCCATGTTATTAAATTAAAAACATGATTTAAAAAGTTTGTAGAATATATTACATTTCTGTTTAAAAAAAAAAAAACAAACACCCAAATTCATCTGTGCCTTTGGTCTCTTGCTTTAAAAGACATTAATAGGAGATTTATCTGGATTGGAACACTTTTATTGTCTTCATTTTGCTTCTCTGTATTTCCTCAATTTTTACAGTGAACATGTATCACTTTGATGAAAAACAAACTCAGGATCACTTCCCTTCTCATCAGAGGCATCAAGAAAGAAGTGGAAAGCTCGGTCAAGCAACATATTTTCACATGACAGATAATTTCAAGGTCTAGATTCACAATGGGATACTAGTTTTATTTTTTCATTAAAAATTATGAGGTTGGAAAAACACTTTAGCAGAAGGTAAAAATTAGGTCCAACTATAATGAGATAAGCACAATTTTAAAAAAAGATAATTGATGGAGGATTCGATCCAATTCCCCAGGGTTGCACTGCCGGGAGTCATCCTTGACTTGATTATCACACCATTTTTCTTGACTCAGTATCTTGAAGCTTTGTGGATAAAAAAGTCTAAGGAACATGTGGCTGTTTCTATGAGTAATGGCTTTTTCTTTCTTCTGACTGGTTCTCTGAGTAGTTTATCATCACTTGTGGCAGCTTTAAACACAATCTTATCATTAATCTTCATTTTCTCTTTTGTACAGTAATTCCAATTGTCTTCCATTAATTTTTGCATGTTAACCTATTTGGCTTAGGGGGGAGTCTCAACCTCAATATTAGTATAAAATAGCAAATTGCAAAAGAACATGGGAATTTTTCTTATAAGAATCATTTTGAGATGCTGTTGGCATATGAAATAACATCCCAAATGGGAAGATAATATCCTTGTTAATCAAAAAACTATTTAAAAACTCAATTAACAGAACATTATGCTATATAATTAATCTTCATTGCATTTCACTTTCCTTCCCAACCCCCCTCCAAAGTAGTTAATAAGTCTTTGAATTTTATTGCAATAATCAATAGGCTAAATTTTATAATATAACATAATCTAGCTACAGAAGATAATCAGACACTTTTCCTCTGCCGGAAGTAATCAGGTCAAAACTATCAGAAGTCCCTTTTATTCTGAGTCATGTTGAAACTGCAGAGCCTCCGGATGAAAATTGAACAGCAAAATTCAAAGGGAAGAAACTGAAACAAAATCATGTGGTTTGGTTTCCAAGAAATTAGGTTTTCAAAATATAAACAGAACAATAAATATAGTTATGAGAAAAAAATTAAATTATTTGGAATCTGGAAAAACAGATGAGTAGAGATCTGGTCCTGTTGAGATGAGATGTGCTTGGATAACTCTAAAATGCCTGTTTCAAAACTGCCATTTTCTTACACTTTATATTAGAGGGATGTGGGGGCTCATATGCACAGAAAACTTTTCTCTTTTGCATAAAATTAATAGAGGACTCATTGTACAAAATTAGACAATGAAAATGTTAAGTGAACTACAATGATAAAAAAACCAAATTTACAGGTCACCTATAATGCACAATCAAGAATTAATCATGATGAGCTTTTTGATGTGATTCTTTCCAGGCTTTTAAAATAACACATGCTTTATTGTGTTATAGATATCATCTGCATTTTTTTTCACTTGATATGACCAGTTTCCTTTCTTCTTAAATGCTGTGTGTAGGTAAAAAGCAAATCCCTTGCGTCTTGATTTGCATTTAAGTGTGTACTCCTCATAAACACACACAAATGAAAGGAATCAGTCTCCAACTTATTTGTCTGGGAAATGGTGTTTAATTTCCATATACGAATCCTCTTGTCATGCTGAAAAAGCAGCACCCTTTCCTATATGGCTTTATTTTAAATTGTGTTGGGCATAGATGGCTTTTTGCAGCACAGGTTTAAGAACCTGGAGGGAGGTAACTCTAGTAACTCCACTTATCCAGTGAATGAGCACTTTGGCTCTCTATTCAAACACCAACGTTCTCTCTCTGACCTATTTATATCAATTCCTTCTAAACCAACAAACGGTACAGGAGTCTGGAGGGAGATGGAAAAGGAAATCCTTTCTTGATCAATTCTTTTGCTGTGTCCCTAACTCCTCCTGACTTGGGCTCCCAGCTTAGATATTTTGTCAGAGACACACACACAGCCATCTGCTTTACAGACCCTAAAATATATTTAGGGATTAATAACTTCTATTCAGCATGCCAAACTCACAGAGACAGCATGTCAAGTTTCCTGAAATGTGTGCCCAGAGTAACATTTGGTGAATCTTAAAGACAGGAAGTCACATACTAAAAACACCTGCAAATAATCTACATTAGTTGAAAACTGCTGATAATGGGTACCACACAATTCAGTCATAAATTTGATATTTATTTTAAAAAATGGCTACTATGCATTGAGGGCCTACTGTGTGTGTGCCTGGTACACTGTGAAGCATCTTGTAAACGTGGTTCTACGTTCACCAGACCACAAAGTATAGAGGAAAATTGAGACTAAACAGACTGACATATACTGCTGGCTGACCACATCTCTGAAAATCTCAAACAGGAAAATCACCTCCACATACCATTGGTAGACAGAAGAAAGTAAGCTGCATTCTGCTGAGGAAGCCATCGTATTTTGTTGATTTTTTCTTCTATTTCTAAACTCTTCAGGTAATCGAACTCGGGTTCATGGCTCTGGAATGTGCTGTAAACATTGTATTCACCCCTACGATGAATCTGATTTTTACTCTGTAGAAAGGGAAAAAAAGAATACACAAAAGATTAAATCATGGAAACCAACTGTAAACTTGCCCATTCCTTTTTTTCTTTGAGTGGAGTCATCAGGGGCAGGAGGGGGAGGTGGTGTTAGAGCTGGATGAGCTGAGACCATTACAGGTAATGTTCTACCCTTACTTAGGAGCCTCCAAAGTGTTTGATCATGCATCCTCTTGGTAACAACTGGTGTCTCCAACATGCATTTGTTTTCTTATAAACCATATACATGAACTTCTGCACTAATATATGGTATACATAATAGCATATACAAACAGGTTATATAAGACAAGATTTAAAATCAACATAAACAGAAGCTCTCACAATTTTTTTTTTATGCATCCAATGAATGCCTCAGATGCCCTTTGGAATAGCCATCTGATGCTGGTGTCCACATATATTTGTACTCAATTCCTTAAAAAAGAACAAAGGTCTGGCCTGGTGGTGCATGGAACAGCTCAGGAGGTTGAGGCAGGAGGATTGATCAAAAGTTCAAAGCCAGCCTCAGCAACTTACAGAGGTTCTAAGCAACTTAGTGAAAACCCTGTCTCAATAAATAAATAAATAAATAAAAACAAAGTGGTAGCAACTGTGACCTTCACAGTCTTTTTCTTTTCTTCTCTTCACCGTCTTTTGCATAGTGGCCACTGGCCTTTTAAAATCCCACCTGATCCTCATAGAATCTCTGAGAAGTAGGCAGGGCAGGGACGTGGACAAATGAGGCTCAGGTATATTAAATGACTTCTCCATGGTCTCTCAGCTTATGGGGGATCAGACTTGGGGATCAGGAACCCCTCCCCACTTTTTGTCAACATGAGTGACAAAACAGGAGCACAGAGAGGCCATCTGTATCATTAAGAGAATGATGAGACTTTACCTGTGGCTTTCCCTTGGTGCTGATTGTGCAAAGGGTGAACAGCGGGAACTAAAGAAATGCTGAGAGAACGGGGCCCAGGGCAAGGGTCTGCAGAAAGGGGCAAAAGAAAGGAAAAAAAGGGAAGAGGAGGGAAAACAGTGCTAACAAGAAAAGGAAAGAGAGACGGGAGGTTTTACTTCAGGTACTTTAGGACCATTACCAAGAGCTAAGAGATTTAGGCTTTGGAAAACTGTTCAAAAATTCAAATCTTCTTAAATATTTGTTATAAAAGCATGACTATTAATAAACATTTATGTTCCTAGGTAGATACAGAACATCCAAAGCCTGTTCAACCTACTGATGGTCAATGATGCTGAGCTCTGGTGTGAAATCCATTTGTGGGCATGGGGGTTTCTGATGAGCCGTTTCTATGGACTGTGCTCACTGAAAACCCACTAGCAGAGCTTGCCCACTAAAGTCAAAAGCTGGCCTGCCCCAATGTCACATGGCTTTGTCTGTCAGGTTTAGCATGCATTTTAATCCCAGGCTCCCTATAAAGATAAACACTTAACAGCATGTTCTTTATCCTCATTAACATTTATTTTCCAGTGAACAAAAAAAGCCTAGCTTTTTAGAATGTGGCCCCCATCATTCTATTAATGAATCAGGCTTCCCAGATATTTCAGTAAATTAAAATAGGTGAAACCTATAAATAGTAACGGAAAATGTGGGGTGGACTATTACTGGCAACATGCTGCCTTGGGTAATTTATGCTGAATAGCTCCTCTGGTTCCTCTTTATCATCACTGTGAACCTAATTGGATTTTTTTTTTTTTTTAAATTGGAGAAGATTTGAAAATCACTTTTCAAAAGACTTTCAATGCTGACATACTTGCTACTCTCCTGTTTACTTGCACAGACAGCCAGTCCACCTTAACAACAAATTTATAAGAGTGTTGATTTGCTACCATCCAAATCAGACTGTCAAGTGTGTATAGTATGTGCCAGACCAATTAGCACCAGGCAGCTCTGGAAAAGCAGGAAAAATTCCAGGTCACGAAGAGCTATTAATTCCTACTTGCCAACCACATTTTCATGTTTCCAGGGCCAGTGCAATAGGCTGGGTGCCTGATTTAATGCTGCGCACTTGAATTTATATAGAACCCCGAGGGATTACGATGCCCTTATAGAAATTAATTGCAAATAATGTGCAATTACCAAATATATCACCTCTAAATGAGGCTTTCCTTTTTTGAGGGGAGGTGTAATGCAAATGGCTTTGAGGCACAAAATAGGCATTAAATTGCTAAGGAAGTCTCTGGTGAAGCCTTTCTCTTACATGGGGCCTCCTTCACGCTTCCAGAGTGCCTGATGAATCTCAGAGGCAGGCAGTGGCAGATGGGAGAGTTACTAGAACACAGACTAGCCTGCTGGAAGCTCCAAGATTGTGCCAGGGGAGGACAAGGAAATCAAATTGGGCCATAATTCCATTCTGACAAAATAGAAGCAGACACCCAAAAACTCAATTTATATGAAAAAGAGAAACAATTCCTAGTGGAACCCAAGTCTCGAGAAGAAATAGGCTTTTTGAGATTTACTAGAAGTTAGAACTCTTGCTCAGAAATAGTGCTGCATACAGCACTCAGCCCAGGGACCCTCACATCACCTCCACTAACATGTATGCCATACTGAGACGTCACTTTGGGGGACTTCACTTTCTTGGGTAGGCTGAGCTGTCATTTTCTTCTCTACAGACCCAACTTGTTCCATTTGTAATTATTGGCAATAATCAAAAAACACCAAAACCTTTTATTTTTCCTCTTTCATATTCTTCTGGCAACTTCCTTAAATCAAGGAAGACTAGATTTCAATAACTTCAGAACAAACCCCAATACAAAAAGAGGGGTTGTGCTCCAAAAGCATCCGTGGAATTTTGTAGTTTGGATGGAAAGGGAGGGTCTCTGAATGAGGAATGATAAGGCCACCCCCCCCCCCCNAATTTCTTTGTGACTCTGGGCATTTCTGCTAGCCACAGCCCTGTCACCCACTCAGGGCTCCCCCACCTCGTTTTCTACACCAAGAAACTTCCCCAAACTGGTTTCAATTATGGGGATTTGAATTAGGGCTGAGGACTGAGATGCTGCAGAGGTAGGATGCTGGAAGCTCTGGCGCCAGGAGTGGAGGAGGAGAGCTCAGAGATCTCTGGGAGGGAGGGAGACCAAAAATGCCTCAGCTTGATCTGTGCCCTGCCTCTCCATGGGAGCCCAGCACATCCTACTGGACCAGCATGGCCTCATTCCAACCCAGAAGAAGGGTGCTGAGCAAACAAGGTCACCGGGTCAGAGGGGAAAGGGCAATCAGTACATATTTCTAAACAGAGAAAAAGCATAGGCGCCAGGAACTCAGATCACAGATAATTGCTGAAGGAATGCCAGCCTGCCAGATCTTTCTTCAATGCTGGTTACCCCGGGAGGAACAAGGACAGGTAAATTACCTATGATTGGATTTATTAGGGCTATTTTTAGAAAAATGTCAGAGGTTAATTCCCCCACAATTATTCCCCTGCAGGGCTCCAACAATTGTTACCAAGGGTGCAAATGAGTTATTAAAAAAGAAAAAAGAAAAAAAAAAGGCAGGGGAATTGTGACCATGGCCTTTGACTGAGGAACATTCTAAAGATAACATGCATGTAAGGAAAGTAAAGGGGAAACCGTGAGGTGGAAAACAAAGGCAATCACCCCTGAATAATACCAATTTCCAGTCTTCCTTCTATATCCTCATTTCAGGATTTTATTTGTATGCCTGATTTATTCAGGTAAATAATGTAAAACTGCCCCCTTTTACATAGAGTAGCTGTCTTTTTCCATATATGGAAATGCTCCTAATAGACATTCTTTGTATAAAATTAAAAATAATAAGGCAAAAGCTCAGTCCATTGCAAACTAGGCATGGAACCAACAATTCACAATATCTTGTTTTGACCTCCTAGATGACTGACCTCACAGGTAGCAAATTTAAACCCTATAGGTTCGCAAAATAGCATGGATGAAGTGATCCAGGTAAACTAAAAAGGCTGTGGCCCCCTCTAAGGGATAAGTGGCCCCTGGCTTAATTCATTTGGGGCCACGAAATACTGCATGGGTTGGCCAATGTTCTCGTTTTTTTTTTTTTTTTTTTTAAGAAGCTGTATATCTAGAATTTTACATAAAAATCTCTTAAATTTTATATGTTGACAACTCTTTTTATAAGCATCATGAAAATAAAAGAAAATCTTGTCTGTGAAGTGCATGTGGTTTGTGGGTCACCAGTTTGAGACTTCTAGCCCTCAGTGTCTTCATTCAGAAAAGGCTGCTCCATTCTTAATGAGGACCTACACTGGAAATGGACTATTTTCTCAGAAAGATCCCTCCATGAGTCAAGTGTAAGAAGACACAAAATAAGTTACATGGCTGGCAATCTCTTGGTATAACTTCACAAGGGTGGTTTATATAACAAGTGCTCTGAGCTGAGGAGTAATGCAGTCTGTCATGTCTGGGAAACTGGCCCCTTCAGGGGAAGTGCTGAACACGTTCCTTTGTTTTAACTTGTGCATCTTAGCCCACTACTCTTGTGTTTAGAGGGAAGAAAGCAGCTGTTTAATGTCTGCAGTTGCCTTGGAATGTCAGGACTGCAAAGCACTAAGTGCTGGGTACACTTCGAACATGAGTGACGGCTCCCAGCTTTGCAGTGAGTAGCCAAGGTCAGGCATAGAGCTTCCTGACCTGGGTAGAACCTAAGGTGGTGTGATTGTTTCTTTTCACTTTGGGGCTTCTGTCAAGTATCAGGGAAAGAGTCAAGGACCTCAGACTGCTCAAACACTAACATTTCCCAGACAGAGTAGCAGGAGTGATGAGAGGACGGCAGGGAGACCAGCCCTGGGGTTAGACACGCTCGTGTCTTTGGGCTCAGTCATAAGGCTCTGCTTAGGTAATTTATGCCTTCCACAGGGCAGCAATGTTAACACGGAGCTCTGGAGGTCCAGGTGGGGTGCAGGGCCCTAGCACTGGGACAACAGTGAACCTTTTTTTTTTTTTGATGAAGCTGGATATCAAAAAAGTGAAGTTGCTTTCTCCAGTGTGAGCCCTTGGATCCATTGGCAAGGAATACAATACTTAGGGAAATACAACTTGCTTTCCCAAGGACAACCATACTTGTCCTTCTGCCCACATCCTGAAAATATCCTCACTTTCTCAACTTAAGGCTCACATGGGTCAAAACAAGGAAGGATTCCTTGTATTATTAGAACTTTGTATTATGGAATGTTAGACATAGTCCCAGACAATAAGACACATCCCATTTGTTTCCCAAATGGTGTCCTTCTCCAGAGCTCTGTCTCCCTCAAGAATCCTGCAAGGTAAAGGGTGATTGGCACAGAAGGGCTCTGAAAATCCTTATTCCTCTTACAAAGTCCTTAGGTTTATTTGACTCCTCCCAGCCAGTTGGTTTGTCTCTGAGGTGGTTTATATCAAGCTGTAGTCTACCTCCCTTCAGAGCGTACGCTGTTGCAGCTCGAGTTAAAACCTGCTTTGAACTTTCATGTTTCCCAACTCATTTATCACCGCCCTAAGCTGGTAGGTGTACCTGGAATACTTTACTGCCCATCCATCTCTGCCTATCTTCATCTCCAACTGTTTAATAATTGATGCAAAACTCATGAATCACACCCACATTCCAATTTCAAGATACAGAGACTTCTGATACACATACTTTTGTGTTTGCAACATGCTATTTGGTAGAACCGTATAAACTGCAAAACATGCTACAAGAAACAAAAGAACTTCTGTGAGAATACAAAGAGGAAGTGGTAATGACAGAAAGCGGCAAACTTAGAGGTGGAACTTTGCCTCAACTTGTGATCCACAGAACTTGATGCTTCAAGCTCCATATGGCTTTCACCCTGAGATTATAAATTTGTGGGACGACTCAAATGTTTCACTAAATGCCCAGCTTAATCCCACTATTGAGCAAGAAACTACACCTTGAACATTTTTCTTCTATTCTATATAGATGGGAATAAAGTGTACATTGACTGAAAAACGAAAGCCAACAACAGTGGTAGAGGTCAAGGGTAGTTAAAATGATTTTCACAGGAAGCCCTGGATGGTATGAGGTTTGCCCTGCTCCACATCTATTTGTGCCAATTTAATTTTCACAAAATGGTGGCCTGATAACCCCATTTCCAGTTCAACAGTCACTGCAAAGACTTGAGTTTTTCCTTTTAAAAGTCTATCTCAGCATCCTACAAAAAGTTCCAGACTCGTCATTTCACACACAAAGTGTCCATTTACCTGAAGGATAGATTTTGACTAAGCAATTGCTTTCCTGTGATCATGAGGCTGAGGAAGATGGAGGGCACCCTTAGTGTGCCCCCCTCATCTCCTGCAATGGCTGAGGACTGGGTGGAGGTGAGCACCTGGGTGATTAGGTAATGCACGGCTCATAGGGTGGGTGACTGTTCTGCTAAAGTGACAACTTGGTTTATACCTAGAGAGGGCGGAACCCAAAGCCCGTAGATGGAGCAACATCTTACTGACCAGGTCACCAGTACTGCCTCTCAACATCAATCATAGGGATGGAAATGAAAGGGTAATGCAATTTAGCCTTCAGTGCCCATTAAGTGTTTTATCTTTCATCTAAGAAACATTTGGCAGATAATAATATAAAGCCATGTACCCTACTTGCCTCAGCAGACTACTTCTGCCCACTCAGAACTTTGCTTTATTCCTGATGATTGGGTCACCTGTAGGTGGTTTTCTGTGTTTCCAGCTAGGACAAGAATATCAACAATGAGAGAAAACGGGCTTTGCAGTGGACAGTAGTGGCGAAATGGTGGCAGTTGCCAGGTTTGTATAGAAAAGAATATGGGGGTCACTTCTAGGGTCTAGTTCCTTGTTCAAGTAGCAATATGTGGGGCTGGGATGTAGCTCAGTGTTAGACCACTGCCTAGCAGGCGCAAGAGCCTGGGTTCAATCCCCAGTACTGAAAAGAATCTGGCCATATGTGTGACAAAGGAGAGGGTAGTGTGTGTCCTCTGTCATCCTGCACAAGGGTTTCTACCTAGACTGGCAATGACTCTAGATCATGAAACCAAGAGGGGATACAGGCTTCCAGAGGGAATTAGAATTCCTCTTCCCATCTGTAAAAAGCTGTGGTCTCCTCTTGGTGCAAAATTCCAAGTCAGGATCCATTTTCCTTGGTAAGATTTATATCTGAAATAGTACATTAAAAGATGTTTTCCACCAAAATAGGTGGGCAGGAGCAGGTAATATGATTATGGCCAGAAAAGAGTCAATGCAAGCCACAAGCTGGCTATCCTTGCTGTGTGTAGACATATTTTGTGTCTGATCCAGACTTGATTCTTGCTATCAGAACAGCATCTGGTATAGAAATGGAATCCCTTTCCTTTCATTGGAATATGATTAATTCTGTGCATACTGGCTTTAACTCCAACGTGCTGCTGGTGTTCCTCTCATATGCAAGTAGAAGGTCCAATGGCTTCAGTTCCTAAAGTCCTATCACAACCCTTGCTCCTGTGTAAACATAAGCACAGTTCCACAAATTGGTCCCGTTTAAATGTCCGTCTGCCCTTGCAGAACAAGCTTAGTAATGGCAAGTAATATGTTGTGTAGTGTAGAGACCTCCCCTCCACCACCACTTTTTTATTTTTTTCTTCCTTCAGTGCTGGAGATGGAGCCCTGGGCCCCCCCTTGCTAGGAAGCACTCTACACTGAGCTACATACACCCCAGCCCTGTGTAGACACTCTGGCTACCCCTACTTAGTGATTCTTCCTTGCTTGCCCTATACTGTCCCACTGTAGAAAATAATAATAATAACAATCATAACCCACATGCTTGCTTAATCTGTCTTGTAGCTAGGGGTGGCCATATGAGCCAGATATGACCAATAAGACAAAGAAAAGTCTATTTGGGGAGAGGAGAGAAGAGCAGAGATTCTGGAAAGATTTTTCTTCTCTGAATAAAAGAAAGCAAGTAAGGAGAAGCCTTCCAGCTGGACTGACTACTCCTTGTTATTATGTCATGGAACTGAGGCAGCCATCATGTGACCATGAGGTAACAAACCTGAGGACCTCAAAAGGTGAAGAGGCCAAGTAGGACAAATGGAAAAATGGAACAATGCCCTTGATGACATCATTGAGCAACTGAAACCTACCTCAGTACACACAATGTCTGGACTTGTTAAATAGCAGACACTGTGGTTTAAGTCACTCTTAGACAGATTTTTAGTTCTTTGAATTTAAATGCCTGCTTATAGACACATTGTTCCATTGTTTCCCTCATAGTTCTTTGCTTCAGAAATGATCATCAACGCATGATGAATGGGGGGAAATGGTCTCTTACTGAGCAACTTGTGCACAAATTCTCACATGCACATTTTCTCTCCATTCTACCACACGACCAATTTTTCTTCCCACTTGCTTGGTTCTCAGCACTGAGGTGGTTTATTTCCTCCTTTGCCTGCTGGGGAGATGGTGCATTGTTTTTCAACCGTTCAAATGTGAAAGCAGCTGACTGTGATAGAACGCCCACTCCAATTTACTCATGATGTCCCTTATAAAATTACGACTTCAAAGGGACGTAAGCACACCCTCCTTGGTTGCCAAGTTCTCCCTGCTAATATGCAGGAAGCCCACCATGCTTGCTGAGCTGTGAAAATCCAGATGGTGGGAAGCCATGAATGCCATGCTGTTTCCATTAAAATGCACACAGCTGCCCCAGGATGACCACATCTCCAGCACTACCCAGGTTTGAGGCAACCTGGGCACATGTGCATTGATGGAGATTGTGTTTCATTCAAAACAAGTTCCTGCAACATAGAAACCTAGAAGACAGCTTTATTTCCTGTAGTGGGAACAAAACCTGTCCAAAGGGCAAAGGAATCTTAAAAATTATAAGTCTAGAAAAACCCAGGGCGGGGTGGGGGTGGGGGGAGAATCAATAGTCATCCAGACTTTTCTACATGCCTGTGTGGTTTACATGGAATCTGCTCTCAAGGTGTCTAACCATCTGTCACCCACTCTTTCAGAAAGCAGGAGTAATTAACTGCTCAGGCAATACAAACTCTGTCAATCATTCAGATCTATTATCTGCACAATATGGGATGTCTATAGCTGATCCCAAAGTCGGTGGGACTTCAGGTCCAAAATGAGAAAGTTCTCACATCTGTGGGGGAAGAGGAGCTCTCAGGCAGGCCCTGAGTCACTTGAGCACAGTTGAGTTTAATACGGCTTCTGTTGGGCATATCCTGAGTCAGAAATTTTGCTATTCCAGACGCTCTAAGGTAAGGCAATGGGATACAGTTGGCAGAAGTGGAAATTCCCCAAATTTGTATGAAATATCACATAAATATTCTTTAGGGATGCATGACTTCTCCCAAGACCAAGATGACTTTTTTTTTATTACAGAGCCTCAACACTCTCCTCCTCCTCCTTCATAAGTTATCACCTCTTATCATTAACACTTAACCACAGTTGCATTCTAATCATTGTAGATGCCCATCTCCATCTCTAAATTGTAAGCATAAAAAGGAATTTGTTCACCACCGAACCCACCATAGCATATCAACAAACATTCATGTTGGGTGGAAGTATAAAAGATTTTCTTAAGGGGTGTGAGGCGAGGGAAATTCTTAGTTGGAATAGTGAGTGGTAACTTTAGAACCAGATAGAGTAGTCAGTAAGGAATAGGTTTTATCCCCAAAATTGTTTATAGTATTTGCCAGGAATTAGGGGTCCTGTGAATCATAGGAGAAGAAAGCGGATGGATTAGTGAAGAAAGGGCAGCAGGGCACAGTGCTACTTGGGAGAGAGTACAGAGGTGACAATAAGATGGTCAGAGTATGAGATGAAGGACTCTGCTTAACAAATATGTTTTACATGTGTGTCACTGAAGGGGCCCAGGGATGTACTAAACAAACAAAAACAAACAGAAAAAACCCAAAACACAACCAGTCTGTGCACCCAGGAGTTTTGGGTTTAGAGGACTGGGATGTCTTGGTGGTAGGCTGGCATATAGCGAAAAATTGTTGGAGGAGAGGTTATTTGAAGACCCCAATAATGGAGGTCTCTGAGTCATAGAATAAGAATCCTATTTTTTATCTAGAGGACAGTAAGAAGTCACAGCACAACTTAAGGTAACACATTCCCGCCATAGCCCCATATTCAAGAGATCTCTGGTGCTTGAATGAAGGACAAATTGAACACTAAACGTGTTGTGTTCTTTTAAAAACTCTAGATGAGTCTAAGGAAATGAAGGATACGGTAGAAAAAGAGTTGAAATTTTTCTCCTGAAACACGAGGTCTCTATATCAAAAATAAAGGTGCTTCTGCTGATAGTTCACAAGGTGTTATGCTATGCTGGTTTTCCAATAGTCTTTGCAAAGAGAGTGAAAATGTTAGAACCGAATGTGTTAATTAAAATTTGATGAATCACTTAATCTGTTTCTCTTTATGGCTGGAAATTTTGATGTTTTGAGGATTATAAAAAATTACTCTCTCTTGGATATCATGTATATTCTAAAACACTGGAAGCAGAGCAGACACACACTAGGTAAGCGGTAAAAGAGTGAATAGGCTGGTGTTGATTTTCATCATCAGCAGGACCCAACCTTTATAATAAATATTCATGAGGGTAAGATACTATAGTACACACCAACTGTTTTTTAAACATCTTTTTTCTATCCATAGACAATTGGATACTTAGAAAATCCATTATATTTGACTTAATGGGGAGTCAAATGCAGTTCATGCAGTTTAAGTACTGATGAGGAATATTAAGTGTAAGAAAATCAGCAAAGACTCAATGTTGACAGATTTATTCATTAATCCATTTATTCACTCAACATATATTCATTGGCACACTAATATGTGTCAGTACTATTACAGGTATTGGAGATCAATTAATAAAATATCTGTCCACATGGAACTTATATTCTAGTTGCATAGAAAAGGCATTTGCTGGTACATGGATGGAACTTGAGACTTTCATGCTAGTGAAATAAGCAAATCCCCAAACACCAGAGGCTAAATGTTCTCTTTTATATGCGAATGTTAACACACAATGGGGGAGGGGGCAGAATAGAAGTTCATTGGATTAGACAAAGGGGAATGCAGGGAGGGGAGGGGGCATGAAAAAAGGAAAGTGCATTTCAGAAATGGTTAGTGACTATAAACAACTCTTTCAATGAGTTTTGCTGTAGAGAGTAGCAAATAACGTTGGGGGAGGCTGTAACACAGTGGTAGAGTGCTTGCCTAGCATGCATGAGGTCCTAGCTTCAGTCTTCAGGATGAACCCCACCCCCAAAGGAAAATAAATATGGTGGAAGATGCTAAAAAAAAAGTTTTAATGATATTATAGAAACAACAGCATATTGGTGTGTTGATGAGAACATTGCAAAAGCTAGGGGAAAATAAATAGTGAAGTAGTAACAGGATAGAATTGTTAGAATTGCTAACTGAATACAGAAATGAATGCTTGAGTGAACTAACCAGTAACAAGGTTTGGTCACCAATGACAGTTGAAATAAAATTCCTACAGGCTCCATTTCCACTCACAGCAAAAGATGGATAGTAATGAAATGTTATTGAAACTCTACCTTCATATAAGGTTTAGCAAGATTCTCAGAACACTTTGTATTGTAAGAATTTCTCCCATCCATCAACATTTCATAGATGTACGTGACAGCTAGGAATGAAAAGCCTCTTGTGTCATTCTCTCTTTCTTCCTCTCCCTCTCTTCCTTCTTCTCTTTCTCTTTTGGAGCCAAGAGCAGAAAGGACCCAATTCTTTCAGTTCCCCGTTAGATAACAGAAGGGAACTGCTACCAAGCAGAAGGCTGCTTACCTGTATATTCTCTGAAGTGATAAGAAATTACACAAGATCACTTCCACATGGGTAGCCTGACCTCCTTATGGCCTTTCTTGAGCTTTCACTGTTCTTCCTAATATTCTATAGAAACAAGTCAGAAGAAGGAAAAAAAAAAAAAAGAAGAAGAAAAGAAAAACGCACTCATCCTTGACCTGCAAGAGATTTATTTATAGGCACTTTGTAAATGGCCAGATCCAGGTGATGCTGCCAGGAACTTTCCAAATGATTTGCAGACCTCCCTTCCAGGAAGTCAGTCTTTAATGGAAAACTTTTCGAGCCACACATTCCTTTACTACGGTATGACTGCAGGGAAAGGATTGGATCTGTCATGAGGAAGACACATTGGAATTAACTAGCTATTGACTTGGCTTCAAGAGATTTCAGTCTCAGAAAAACAAGGGTATTGCACAATTTAGAAAAGCAGAGTCTTTGAGACTATAATTTATTCAGTTGGCCTAAGGCATGCCAGGCATAGTACCAGACCCTAAATCTTTATCA
This sequence comes from Marmota marmota marmota, assembly GCF_001458135.2. Lineage (NCBI taxonomy): Eukaryota > Metazoa > Chordata > Mammalia > Rodentia > Sciuridae > Marmota > Marmota marmota. Next base: position 77,509,084 of record NW_026000026.1, read on the forward strand.
TCTGCCACATCTATGGAATTCCTACGTTGTCCAGAATCTGTGCTTTGTGTTTTACACTATGCCATTGAATTTTTACTCAAACTCCATGAGTTTAGTATCTTCATGCATTTTTCAGATGGGCAAATGGTGGCTCACAGGGTTCCAAAACCCTTAAGTTTGGAAGATGAATAGTTAAGGGAACTGAGATTTGAACCCTACTCTGGTTTCCAAGCCATCGTTTTGAGCTGGTCTCTTGAGTCCTACGTCTTTTCCCTCTACTTTCTCATGCAATGATTCTTTTTCCTGCTCTCTTTTGTCTAAAATTCCTCCTTAAAAAAACCCTTTCTTAATTTTTTACACATAGCTGTGGTAAAAATACACTTTTTAGCAGAGTGTATTTTCTGGGCTCCACTGTAACTTTGTTATCCTTGTCACTGTCCTGATACTGTAGCAAAATTTAACTCTTCAAACTCCCTAGGTTAATATGATCTCCACTGACCACTGTGCTATTTTATTTACCTGAGATATTCTTTCCACTACTTGTGCCTGTTGACATCCGCTTCTCTGTGGAGGGTGGTGATTTAAATCATGGTCTTTCTGACTCTCTAGTGGCTGCATTTGTGCTGGGAACTGCCACTGCAAAAGTGCAGGTCAAGATGGCCCAGTTGCTATGGTGATACAGGCCTAAGGAAACTGCAAATGCTCAGAGTTATCAGTAGAGGCTCTGAGTTCAGACATCAACTCCCAGAGACAGAGAAGCATAACAAGATAACCCTAATGTCTCACCAGTCCTGTGTCCTTCAGATTGCCTGCTTTGCTGAAACTTTCCCACAAATAACCCTTTGATGAAACTGACATAATAAACGTGCTGATCTAGATCTGGGTGGGTCAAGCTCTATCAGAGCTTGTCTGCCCACCTGGTGCCAACTTTTTCTATGTGCACCTGATTGTCTTTTCTTCATTCCCCATTGCTCCTGCTCATCAGTATCTCCCTAATTAACTGCTGTGGCTGAGAGATGTGAGAGCTGGGGCATTTTTCCTGGACAGTACATCCCTCCAGGGCAGATCTGATTCACTGTTATCATCTGGAGACCCAGTGTAGGAACTGGCACCCAGTAGATTTGGGAAAAAAAAACAAAACAAACAAACAACAACAACAACAAAACCTGTTGACTGAATGAAAGAAAGAAAATCAGTTTCTTCAGGACTAGCTGGAATGCCACCTATTTCATGCCGCTTTTCACAAGCTCCCTAATTAGAAAAAAAAAAACTCCTTCCTCATCATTCCTACAGCACTAAAGATACAGATTCAACACTGGCTACAATCTCAAATACATCTATTTCTTCATATGCTATCCATGACATTCTCACTCACAAGTGCTCTGCTTCTGTTTTGCTTACTGAAGTATATTTCACTAAGGCTTGAGTTCCTAATTTACTCATCTAAGTCCACTAACCACAACTGATGTTTGATGAATAAAAGAATATAAAACCTAAACTCTTCTCCAATGCGATTTACTGTTGCTCTTGACCTTTTTGGGGAAGAACTGTCACGTGCATTACATGGGCCAACAGTTCTTTGAGGATCTACAAATCCTCTCCCCATGAAGAAGCATGGATGTGTGTGTGTGAAATTCTATATCCTATTCCCAGGAGACCTCTGGAACTCCAGTGGGTTCTGAGATTATTCTGTAGTGCTCTGCCCTCAGACTTTCACCTATACAATTCTTCAGTCTGGAAACTTATTCCCTGAAAATTATTCTATTTCTCCACCCCCTTCCAAGATCCAGTTAAAAAATGGTCTCTTCTAGAATCCAAGTAAGGCCAATTTCTATTTAAAACTTCACTCATCTAGCTGGCATCTTCTTATTGAGCAAGGCTCATTTTTACTGGACTAGGGTACCAATGCTGATAGATAACTCGAATAAACTGAGAGCATGTGTTGTCTCCCTAACTACATTATAAGTTCCCTGAAGACAGAACCATATTTATTTCCTTAGTAGACTGCATCTTTCCTAGTTCCTAGTATCTCATACTCTGCATTGCAAACATGACAAAAATGGTCCACAGCTGAAGATTTAGGATTCTCATAGGGACAACTGATTGTTGGCCCATGTAATGCACATGACAGTTCTTCCCTAAATTTAGAGTCATATATGCTCCATTTTTGCCTTCAGCTTATTATTATTTTTAATTGTTCATAGCCTGGGACACCTCTGAAATAAACCAGTTCTTGAGGAAATCAAGTAGCAAGTCCATTTTCAGAAACACTGCCTCCAAGCAGAGAAGATGAGAGAGAAGAATGGAAATCAGATCATATTTCCATATCTCCAAGGACTTTACTTTTGGGGAAACATTTCAAGCGCTGAGTCCAACAGCCCGAGTTTATTGCCTTTGAAAAATATGGGAAAGCTTAGGACTTGACAAAAACAGTAACTATTAAATGCAGCAGCAAAATTCCCTTTATCCTAAGATGCACCAGAGCAGATTTTTATGATCTTGATTATGCTACATTATTTTCTGAAAAATTTTGGAAACTGTCAATATTTTATCACACAAGAGAAGGAATCAAAAGATTAGATACTAAAGATACAGATTCAATACTAGTCACCATCTCAAATGTATCTATTCCTTCAACTGAACTTAATAACAAGATGTACCAGAAGCCATCCTGTGGAAGCTTCCTGGTAATACGACCTTTTGGTACTTGACCACTGAGGAAACTGTGCGAGATGGCCCTGTCTTACCTCTCAGACCTCATCTGAAACTGTCCCTTGGCCCTCTTCTTCGCTGTTTTCCAGCCCCCCTTCTGCTTTCAGGGCCTTGAAATATCCTGATTTCCTTTTGGGGTCTTCAAACATGCTGCTTTCTCTAACCGCCTAAACTACTCCCCTTTCCTTTTCTTTGGCTACCATTTCCTCATTTTTAGAAATTTCAGTTTAAACAGGACCTCCCAAGAGAGTTCTTTCCTAAGAGCACATTTTAAGATCTATGTTGCTCTTCATAGTACCCTATATTTTCCCTTGTTTTATTTTTTGGTACTGGACATTGAACCCAGGGGTACTTTCCCACTGAGCTACATCCCTGACCCTGTTAATTTTGACACAGGTTCTCACTTAGTTGCCCAGGTTGGCTTTTAACTTGTTATCCTCCTGCTTTAGCTTACTGAGTTGCTGGGGTTATAGGCGTGGGCCACTGTGCCTGGCCTATTCTTTCTCTTTAAAGCACCCATCAGAGTATCATTTTGTATTTGTTTGGGTGTTTACTGTTCCTGTCTGTCTCCCTGGTAAGACTGTATTAACCAGGGCAGGCATCATAGCTGATATTTTGCCATGGTGTTCCTGGCTCCTAGTCCAATATATGACACTTACGAAATGCATAATCAGTGTTCAATGAAAGTATGTATTCTTAAAATATTAATGGTTGTTGCTTATCATTTGGGTTTATATCCTCTAATATTTTCTTACACAAACTAGATATAACAGACCTATGGAATAATGAAACATTTAAAACTAATTAAATACATTTGCCCTATTCTCTTTATTAAGATCTATTCTTAGCCTATCATATCCATGAAAACACATGCGTAGACAGACACATCCTTCTGATACGAAATTCTAGCCTTTATCTAAAAAGAGTCTCTTCCTTTTTAACTTTCAGGAAGAAAGGCGATGGAACACCAGAGACTGGGTGGGAAGATCTTTCCATGCCAAGAAGTCTGACCCAGTGAACTATTTCAGTCACACACGCAGTTTGAGTTGGATTGTCGGGTCGCTGAGAGGGGATTTCTGGATTAGACAGTTCATTAGTGGCTGAGCCAGCTTTGGGGCCTGCCCGTCTTTGCTGTGCATGCCTGGTGTTAGCAAAGTGACACATGAAGGCTGCTTGAGTGAGAGCTGCTAGTGAGCCTCACAGAACAACGGCTGAAACTGAAGCTATTCAGAGGCATCCACCACACCTGAGGCTCAGCAGCCGAAAAAGAGGTTTGCTGCCAAATGAAAACTATTTATTGAGCATCTTCTATGCACCTAACCTAGGACTTAGTCTTGAAAAAATAATTCTAAGAGGTGATCAATAGCAACTCCCACTTCAAGTTAGAGTTTCAACATATACTAGCTGGTTAATCTTGGGTATAGGATGAACCTCACTCTTCTCCCCCTTAACCTAATCTGTAAAGTGAGGATGATGAATAAATAACATGAATAAATTTCTGCAGGAGGGGTGCCTAACACACAGAAGCACTAAATGTTAAAAACCATTTTACCTAGAAGTAATAATGTGGACATTAACAGGATGATTCAATTTAGAAAGATACATCAGCTCTGCCATTTACAAGTGAGTTACACTCGAGTTCTCTGAACCTCAGTTTCTCTAGCTATAAAATAAGGATAATACTGGTATCACTTTGGAAGGGAATCAGGAGGATTAAAAGGGATAAGGAGGGTGAGGAGCTTAGTGTGATGCCTGGCACATTGTAGATCCTTAATAACTAGGACAATTTGTTGGTATTCCTCCCAGTGACTCATTCCCCTGGATCCCAGAAAGACTCCCCAGCTCCACACAGTGGGACCAAGCAGCCTGACTGCAGTGAACAGGTCATCTCATCAGCAGAGTCATTTTATTTGGGTTTTTAAAAATTTATCAACACTGCAATGTTAGCCCACACAAAGTTTTCTAGTTTCTTTGAATGAATTGCCAACATTTAAAAATTATGAAGTTTCATTTTTTAAATTTTCAGTTTCTTTAGAAAAATAAAAGATTGGCATCATTGGCATCATTGGGCCATTTCCATATGGCCATTCCTGGCTCCAGCTGGGAAGCAGCGGCCACCCCCTATAAAAGTACACAGGGTCTTGAATTTCCTGCATCTCCTACCATTCCCTAGCACCCCAGCCTAGGGTTCCCCTTTAACTCTCTGTATGCATCTTTTATGTAGTTTGGCCTCTGTAGACACCTGAGTCAGCAGCTGCTGTTCTTGACTGGTGGCTGATACCCACTGCAAATCAGTCTCACTACAAGTCCATGTGCAAGGAAGCAACACCTTTGCCTACCTGGATTTGGGCCATTTTTATGCACTGGCAAGCATAAATACAAGATGAGGGAAGAGCTGATCCATAGTGGAAGGCTGGCTTCCACTGAGCTGAGCACTTCCTGGAGAACAAGTTGACCACAGAAATTCACCATTAACTCACCCTGAACCTTCTTCAGTTTCCCTGAAGGTAGAAGATACGGGACAAAGGATAGGGTGCTTCAAAACAGTGCTTTAGAGCCAAGTTAAGATACACCTTGTAGATTTTATGAGTCTCTTGAGATGCGGTGCCTTGGGAGAAAAATGTCAGACACTTCTGGGAAATAGCTCCTGCATTATCCCTCATATTGAGGGCTTATCTGGGCAAATTGCAGATTCAGAAAAATTTATCCACAATTTGTACATTTAATGTGTTTATTAAATACCTACTTTGTGCCAGGCACTGTTCTGGGTATTAGGGATTCAGTATTGCAGGCAATACCCCTGAACTTGGGCAACTTACTTTAGAGTACAGTAGAATGCTTCACTGTTTCCAAGTTCATCAGACTTTAGAATGCTACTGAGAAATATTGCTTTATGCATAGTTCATAGCCCATTACAGATCTTGTCTCCAAAGGCCCTTCACGATAGAGACAGAATGGAGATTTTCGCTACTATTAATGCATAGAAACGTAAGGCCACTCTAGAACATTTCTTAGAGACACAATATATTTCTTGAAAAGTCAAGGAACCCATTAGGGCAGCCTTAATTGGGAAGAACCACAGCCTCCTTGGGGCTTCAGATTAGACAAAGGTTTCTGAGAAGTCACATGAAGGGTTAATTTGACTTTCACGTCTGAAGTGGAGCTGCTTTTCTCCACCTCAAATACAACACGGTTGGAAATGTATTTGTTTTGCACTGTTTAATCTTCTGCATCACCCACTGTTGATTAGATTTAATTAATTTATGTTTCTAATGAATTTAGAAACTCTCAATGCTGTAGCAGGAACATTTTCAGATAGCATCTGGCCACCAAATGGATTGATTACCTTGTCTGTAAAAGTCTTTCAAACATCTGGGGCCTGATTTTGTGAAATATCCAGAAGCTCTTTCAGAGGTAAGAAAACCCACCCCGAATATGGAGTGGGGAGAGCAAGGGGGTGCTGGAAATAGGTAGAGTTTGCTTTGATTTGCAAATCTGGATCCTGGCACTCCTCCAACATGAAATCACATTTTGCCACTCTTTGGCATGGTTTCAATGGCACCAAATAGACTGATCTGAATCTATTTTGTTCAACATAATCAGAATCCACCAGGCCCAAACCCGGGCTGCCACCCTGTGAACTTTTTTGGCACTTCCTTCCATATGGAAGCTCCCACTGATCATTAAGATGAAACATTTACAGAAAACATTTAGAGAGAAGCACTTTGCTCTCATTCATTCAACAAACATTTATTGGGGGCCCACTGTGTGCCTGGAACTGAGCCACGTGCACCTCTTCATTAGCTGCTCTTGGCAACAACCCCGAAGGATGGGCAGACACTGCTTTCCTGTTCCCATAACATGACCGGGTAAGATAAAAAAAAATTTATAACTAAAGTTAATCTGAGCATTACTAATAAAGGATGGAAAGATGCATGTACACACACATACACACGCGCACACAGGGTCTCCATGAAGCAACTTAATACATTAACTCATTTGACTCTCACAATAAAACTATAAGGTAGATATCATTATTATTACCCCCATTTTACAGATGAGATTACTGAGGCTCCAGGAGCTTATGTGACTTGCCCACAGCTTTTCAAGCCAGCTTCTGGCAGAGCCTGCCTTCTAACTTGAGAGCCTTTGCTCTTAACCACTAGGCTACCACCCTTCAGATACCATTTACTGAAGACTACTATGTATTAGATACTATCCTAGGGGTTTTATTGCACTATTTTAAAATTTATATTTGCACGTTACACAGTGAGCCCTGTTATTCCTAGACAAGGAAGCTGAAGCTCAGAAACATTAAATTACCTGTTGAAGTCACAAGGAGCGCTTGCAACAGGGCTAGGGCCTAACTCAGATCTGCATGGCTTCAAAGACCACTTTCTGCTTATGGAGTTACCCTGCTGCTCAATGGGAGAAAAAGAGAGCTCAACAGCTCTGTCAAAGCTGCACCAGGACTGGTTGGGCAAGTCAGAAGGGCTGGTGGCCTGCCTGCTTTGCACAGCCTAATCCACTCCAGAAAAAGAGGAACTAAAGAATGTACAGAGAAGAAAGCAGCTCATCCCCAAGAGGCAGGTCAAAGATGTTGGAAATTTCATTGCCTGACTGGTTTTTCTGGCTCAAGTTCAAAGCGAAATGACTGACAACCAGGTGGCTGCCCATAATATAAACTACAATAAAAAGCCTGTAACACTGAACATCTGAAAATTTCTGAACAATGAATGCAGACTGTTGCACAATCAAGCTGCCATGGTCAGATGCTGGTGTTGAAGAAATGTCTTTTGACATGGTTCCTGTGACGATATAGTTTTTTGAGCCTGGCTATTTCTCTTGTTGGCAAAATCTATTCCTTTCCACTCCTCTCTTGCCACTGCCTTTACACAGACTAGTCTTCTGTGTTCTCTGGACCTTTCTACCTGCTCCCTCTCTGCTTGGAGCCACCCCTAACGGAATCTTCCCCTTGGTATGGCTGCCCCCTATCCATCCTCAGGCTGGAATCTCTTCCTCTAGGAAGCTTCCCTGCTCTGGGTTAGACACCCATTTTAGGTGAAACTTCGATTTCCTCTTATTTCACTGGAAAGTAACTGCTGGTGTTTTCCTTGGGAGAATATATGTTGACTACCACTGTATCCCCAGTGAACAAGTCTGGTACATGATAGGTACCCAATGGGGAGTTGACTGGATGCATGGAGGAGGGAGGGATCGTGAACCCCACCATGCCCTCTTGGCTGGACTTCCTGTGTGAAATCTCCCAGCTCTATACTCCGTCACATCCCAGAAGTCATGAATTTCCTTTTAAACTCTCATCACACCACATCCCTTTTTATTACTTCCCTTTGAACACTTGAATAGAAGCCAGAATGGTGGTGATCTCTGGGGAAGGAAGAAGTTAAGTAAGAGGGGTGCATGAGAAACCTCATGGAGTCCTAGAAGTGTGCTGTGCCTTGATTTGGGTAATGGTGAGGTGGGTGTATACAGGTGTGAGAAGCATTGAGAAGAACCGCAGACAGCAATGCTCTTCACCGCAAGTGGTTACTATCTTGATACAAAGGAATCGAGCCTTTGAAGGCTTGCCTGTGTTGACAGCATCGAATCCAGACCTCAGTGCCCCCATGTTCAAGGCTCTTCACCAACTGGCCTAACTATCAACCTACCTATTCAAACTCACTTTTCTGAAACACACACCCTGATCTTCTCAATCTCTACACTTCTCATTAATCTCTTATTTCTGAACTCTTGACTATTTTGTCTGGTTCATTTATCCATGCCAAGATTTCCTGAAGACAGTAAGCTCTGTGAAGGCAGGCATTTTACCTAATTTTTTCATTATTATTTTTGGCAAAGTGCCTGGCACAACAGTAGGCTCCCAATACATATTTGTTGTGGATATACTGAGGGCCTACTGATGCCCAGTACCTTGGAAGCTATGAGTTTGCAGAGATTTCAAAGACAGGTTGTTTTTGTCCTCTAGAATAATTTTTTTCACCCCTAGAATCAGGAATTGAATCCAGGGCTGCTTAAAACTGAGCCACGTCCCCATTCCTTTTTAAAATATTTTATTTAGAGACAGGGTCTCATTGAGTTGCTTAGGACCTTGCTGAGGCTGGCTTTGAACTTGTGATCCTCTTGCCTCAGCCTCCCGAGCCCCTGGGATTACAGATGTGCACTACCGTGCCCATCTTAGAATGAAAACTTAATGGTGTTGTTAAGACCATGAACTTAGGACTCATATAAAGTTTCAAACCCAGGTTTTGCAGCTTACAGGCTTTTACGACCCAGTGCAATAAACTGTCATCACACAAACTCAGTTTCCTCATCTGTAAAACAGGGACTTTCTCACAGGGCAGTCATGAGAATCACACAAGAATATAAACAGGTATTCTATTAGTTAACGTTTATTGAGTGAGTCATTTTGCTAAACAAAACATAATCATACCCAAATAAAAGTCCATGCTCTTGATATGATTATGCAAATGATCCAGCAGGGTTATTGGCTCACAGGAAACACTTAACACATGGTAGAAATTATTATCAGAGCTATTAAATAAAAATAAATTAGAAGGTAAAAATGTAGAAAGCTAGAAGAGTGAACTCATTGTGAGATAGATCCATGTGCACACAAACAGTGAATTTCATCCATAAGGAATTCCTTGGGGAAATTCCATCACATCCCATTAACACAGTCCCAAAGGCAAAAGCTGGCCTCTGATCTTTACATATTTAATATCTTTGAAAAAATTCCAAAACCATAATCATCTTGAAATGGTCCGCAAAGGCAAGTGTATCCCGGAGTTGCAAAGGCATGCTAGTCTAGTTCTTGCTCACATAGTTCTTTAATCATCCTCATTCCTGGTGCTTGCCTTCAAACTGGTGACCTTAGGATAGCTCTTTGATTGCACAACAGGATTTTGACAGTTAGGAAAGGAGAACACCGAGGAACAAGTTCTCAGTGTGTTTCTACACATTCATTTACAAGACAACAGTTTAATAATTCTAATTCATATACACGCTATTCGTGCAATCAATAATTCATAGCGATGCCTCTGCAGCATTTTTAGTGACAACAGAAAGGGCAAGATGTTTCTTCTCTTCCGTTCGCCCTCCTTTCTTCACTTAGTCATGCCTGGAGCCTGGAGAGTACAGAATCTTAAGAAAACAGTTTCCATGGTGATTCTTCCTTTGAGTACCCAACTGTATTTCACTCTTTCTGGAGTGAATTAATGCTTCTTATTGCTTTCATGCTAAATATATTGAAGATTAGATTTGAATTTCTCTGCAGCGATTCGGTTTTATCAGGAAAATAGAAAATAAAAACACACCATGAAAAAACTGCATCTTTCTGCCCCTACACAATCAGAAAGGGTGGGAGGGGGAAAGCCATTTCAGAAAAAAATAAAAAAAAATATCAGCCACTACAGGGAAATTGATGCAGGTTTCTGGAAGCTAGGATATGTGTGTATGCATCTCAATGTTGGAAAAATAGTCTTTGGAGGAAATACTCTTAATTCCTCCATATGTTTAAGGTGATATAAGTGGACCATAAGACAAAGTTAGATGAAATACCCAGATTCTTAATTTACCATACTCTTCTCAGTACAGAAAATACAGACTGTGTCTAGCACAAGGAAATCTTCAAATCTGCCCTATCATACCTGCTTTATATTCTATTAGTTTTTTGCTTTCTCTGAAATATAAATAACTGGGCTTCTTGTCAAAACAGTCAGAAACCCTCTTAAGACTCTCACAGCACCCTAAATTTTCTGAAATAGAATCTACTGCACTGATGCTTACCAACCACTTGTTCAGGTCCCACACTAGATTCTAAAGGGCAGGGCCTGCGTCTGTCTTGTTCACTGATGTACCCTTGTGTTTAGCACAGCACATAGGGGAACTGAAAATTATATCAAAAACACTATGAGAGGGAACTTTGAGGCACCCAAGTCTCCTTTGAAAATAAATCATGAGTGGCTGATAGGTTGGCTGGAGGTAGAAACTTAGGTGAATCAGAAACACATCTTAGCCAAGACGGTCTCCCCTTCCCTGAGTGCTGTCTTTCCTGTCTTGAAGGCCACAAAGGGCTAAAGGGAAGAATCTGGGTGGGGGAGGAGGAGGAGCAAAGAGCAGGTACCATCCAGTGAAGGAGCCTTCACCACAAAACTTTCTCTCCCACATAGCTTAGAGTGGAGCCAACCCCAGGCACCAAGTGACTAGGAAGAAAACTAGGATTTCAGCCAATTTGAGCTGATCAGTGAGTATTTAGTATCTACATTAAATGAGGAAGGACTCCTAGATGCTGTTAGGGACATAGAACTGAGTGTGAGAAATTCATAGTATAGAAGGAACTCTCTTGGGATCATTGTAGGAGGGCATGGCTTAGTACAAACATGACACTCCTGATTATTAACAATGACAACAATATGCATTAAGTGAGTTGCTAGGCACATTTCTAAGCACCCTGTACTCATGAACTTATTTGATCCTCATAGCAAACCTACGTGCTAGTAATATATATATATTATATATATATATTTGGGGGGTTAACATATAAAGAAATCAAGACTTAGACCAGTTGCCTAGCATCCTACAGGCAGTTAGTGTGGGTGTAAATCTTAGCTGCACCACTATCTGGGTGTGAATTGAGCACACCTTGAGCCGGTATCTCAATTGCTCATTTCCCATAGCCTCCTTTACTGTGTAAATTACCCACTCCATTATGTCCAGAAATGCCACAGGGCAATCATCAGTTTGCAGAGAGGGCCACTTAAAATTCTAGATTTCAACAGGAAAGCCCTTCCGGTAGCTGTGGAAATGCCAGATGTACGTGTGCTTGTGACTATAGTGTGGAGGATGGTGCGACTTCCCTGAGAGGGGATAACTGGAGGATTGCTGAGTGCTGGCCTTCATCATGTACAGGTGACATCGCCAGGCTTCTGAGATGGCTCTACAATGGGGTTCTTTTGGAACTTCACTTTCTAAACCATCTTTGCAGGAAACTCAAAATGATCCACTGTCTGTGCACTATTTCATTATATAGAAAACAGTGGAAAGAACAAGGCCTTAGTACATTAGCTCACAGATTCTTTTCTTCTTTCCAAAGAGTGGATCCACTTAGCTGTGCTAAACATACACATTTAGGGGCAGACGGTACTGGGGATTGAACCCAGAGGTGCTTGCTTTACCACTAAGCCACATTCCCAGCCCTTTTTATTTTTTATTTTTTTTGAGACAGGGCCTCATGAAGTTGCTGAGGCTATCCTCAAAATTCTGATCCTCCTGCTTCAGCCTCCCGAGTTGCTGGGATTACAGGCAAGCGCTACTGAGCCTAGCTACCATACACGTTTTTAAAGAAAAGCAGAAAGGAAGTGTATTAAGATTTAAAGGGCAGGATCATAGGGGTTTTTTTGTTTTTGTTTTGCTTTTTTTTTTTTTAATTTTATTTTTATGGGGTACAGGGTGATGCCTCCATATGTGTTTACATTGTAGAATAATTAAGCTAATTAATATACACATAGCTCATTTTTTTATGATAAGTTCATTTAAAATCTACTTTTTAAAAGCAATTTTGAAATATATAATACATTATCATTAACTAGATCAACCACCCCCTGCCCTCGTAAAATAGATCTCTAAAACTTATTCCTCCTGTCTCAATAAAAACTCTGTACTCCGAACAACATCTTCCCACCCACCCCTTTCCCCCAGTAACCATCATTTAACTCTCTATTTTTTACTTTGACTTTTTTAGATTTTACATATAAGTGAGATCATGCACTATTTATCTTTCTGTGCTTGGATGAAGGAAGCAAAGTAAAATTAAAAGCTTGACATAATTCTATTCTTAGTTTCCTGAAATAAGCATTGATAATTTTAAATACCACAAAATAACTTTTGTTTTTTTTTTTTAAAGATGCATGCTCCCCAAACAAAAAGAGAACAAGGACGGGGGGGGGGGGGTGGAGAGAGAGAGAGAGAGAGAGAGAGAGAGAGAGAGAGAGATGGATTTCCTGAGTCTTATCCATTAGAGCTCAGAATTAGGGGAACAAAAGAAGTCTCATCTCCAGGATTTTCCATTACACTAGGGGACTTTTGTAAGTAGAATTCTTTAAAATGAGATCTTTCCCTATATTTAGCAATAAGAGAAATGGTAACTTGTGAAGTAGCAAAAACATGAAATAGGTGTGTTCATTTTGTTATTTTTCTCCATATAAGAGAATGGTCTCAGGTGGGCATGGTGGCACACACCTGAAATCCCAGCGACTTTGGAGGCTCAAGCAGGAGGATCAGGAGTTCAAAGGCAGCTTCAGCAAAAGCGAGGTACTAAGCAACTCAGTGAGACCCTGTCTCCAAATGAAATACAAAATGGGGCTGGGGATGTGGTTCAGTGTTGAGTGCCCTCTTAGTTTAACCCGTGGTACTTCCCCCATAAAAAAGAGAATGGTCTCAATGATAATGTTCTTTACATATGTAGGACCCAGTGTTAACCAGTCCCTGTGTGGACTCCAGAGCCTGCCAGCTAACACTCTGCTCTCCTGCCCATCCCATTAGAGTAATGCTCCAACACTTGGGAAGATCATACCTTTATCATTAAAAAGTGGGGTGCTCAGGACACAGAAGAGCACTGGGAGTCTGACCAGCGGCTATCATACTCTCTGCATTTTCACAGGAATCTGATAGTCTTTGAGGCTTTCAGAAGAGAGGGGAGGGGATGCTCCAGGCACCCATGGGTGCGAGCTTGGAGGGGAGAACACACTGTGGAGGGATGTGCGCAGCACACCAGCTGCTCTCTTTCTAATCTCCTTGCTACTAGCTAATCCGACAATCATATTTTGTTAATCTTCTCATAAATAAAAAATATCATACACATCACGAAGACATCCCTGATGGCAGACAGCACTCCAAGTAAGCTAGAAAGGATGCAAACAGGAATGGGGGCGTTCCAGGCACAGGCAGCTATTGCCAATGACTGGCATTTAAAATGTCTACAAAATCAGTGAGACTGTCTGGGACCTGATGTTTGGTGCAGCCTCAGGAATGCAGCTTGGTGCTGGGAGTTTCTCAGAGTCTGAGGCCTCTCTCGCTCTCTGTTTATAGTTGTGGACAAAAAAGGTACCATGATTTTGCCAGAGATCTTAACTACGTTGTACTATATCTATTAGTAAATCAATAGTACCTTGTGTATCAGACAGAAGATCAACTCGCATGTCTGGCTATTCTCCCCTTCCTCTTCATTTCCCCTCACCCCCCCCAGAGTTTAACTGAGTAATTCAGAGCTTGGATTTGAAGACAGATGGATCTGCCCCCTATTGACTGCCAAGATCTTGGGCAAGTCAGTCACCCTCCCTCTCAGCTCTCTCCTCTGTCAAACAGGGAGGACAACCTTCTTTTGTAGGGTAGGTATGGATGAGATGAGATAATGCATTTGAGTTGGCTCAATGCCTGGCATCTGGAAAGTCCTGACTAAAGGTTAAAAAGCAAAGAAAGCAATATGACACAGTTGACAAGAATTTTGGGGCCAAGTGGGTCTGTCCCCTGAAATGTTTTTGTCTTTCCTCTGTGAGAACTTTATCATCTCACAATGGGGTCGAACTAATTTATCTGCCTATATTGTTGGTGATAACTTTTATTTTTCATCCCAGAGTTAGAACCATAAATATCTCTCGGTGACTTGATGATTAAGGTAAGGGCCAAGGACTCTTTTCCCATTTACTATTCGAAAACAACCTTTGGTGGAGATGTTGGATGGATTGCAGGGATATTTATGACTCAAGCCCCCTGGCAAAGTCCCTGGTGCTGACTCATTCATTACCCCAAGAGAAAAAGAGGCAACTGAAATCATTCTTCATTTACTCTGCTTCTCTGGGATGGTGAGAGGTCAAAGGTGAGCCGCTCAGCATAGACCAAATAAGAGAGTCAGAATTTCACGAAAAATATACACTCAGGAGAATTTCTGGGAAGTCCTTAACACCAGTGCTGCAGCATTGCTGACTGATAATATTATATCTGGTGCTTCTGTTTCCCCACTGACAAGAGAAAACCACCTGACCTTGATGGAAAGAGAGGATGGGCAGGAATAGAAAGGAGGCATGAGCTGACATTTTCAGTGACTGTGGCCTTGACATCAAAAATAACTTACAGATACATACTATAAAGTACAAAAGATTTCCTAAAAAGATAAAGGTAAAAATTTATCATCATGAGCATGAACAATAACAGTGCTACTAAGATCATTAATATCACTCTATAATCACCAACAAATACTACATCAATAAAGTTTGCTGAACGCAAGGACTCTGCAAACCAATAAAAGAAAGGCAGACTAAATGGCTAACAGTTTTTTAAACACTTTGGTCCAGGGACCAGGCTACGAACTGTAAATGCTTCCTTTCATTCAATCTGCAAACAGCACTATGAGATTGTACACTTCTCTATTTTACACACAGTCCATAGTGAGGAAACTCCAGGTAGAGAGGTTAAACCATTTGCTCATGAGCATTCAGTTAACTCAATAGATGGCTTCTAAATCCATCTTCTGCCATCAATCACTGCTTCAGCAAAAGAAAGTTGTGTTGAAAACCATGCTATTCACTATACATAAATTATTAATACACACTTGTAAAATTACTATTATTATTATTTGGTATCAGGGATTGAACCCAGAGGTGCTTAACCACTGAGCCACATCTCCAGTCTGTTTTTATATTTTTATATTTTATTTAGAGGCAGGGTCTTTCTCAGTGGCTTAAGGCCTTGCTAAGTTGCTGAGGCTGGCTTTGAACTTGAGATCCTCCTGCCTCAGCCTCCCAAGCCACTGGGATTACAGGTATGGGCCACTGTGCTTGGCCTATAAAATTATTTTCTAAATATTCAACAGTACTCTTGGTTCTAGATAAGGAGAATGGATAAAAATTTGGATTATATGTGGACTTCTGGACCACTGTGAACTCCCACCATTAGTTCCTTTACACATGACAATCAGTGGAGATGGTGTTCTAGTAATCTTGTGCCTCACATTCAATTCAGTCAAGTGGCACACTCAGTGCAAATTAGGTGGGAACCTGAGTACCATTTATAGAATTTCAAAAGCATAGGGCTGGATAGTTGAAAAAGAATGGTAGCCAGGACAGGCAGCACACACCTGTAATCCCAGTGATTCAGGAAGCCGAGAGGCATGAGGATCACAAAGTTGAGTCCAACCCGGGGAACATAGTGAGACCCTGTCATAAGATAAACAATAAAAAGGGCTGGGGTTGTAGCTTAATAGTAAAGCACCTCTGGGTTCAATTCTCAGTACCAAGAAAAAAATCAGGCATTTCTGGAATTGCTAAAGGTTACTTGAGGTTAATGTCAATAGAAATATTTTGCAAGATATGAAATTCATGGGGAGGCCTTCTTTCTAGTTTCAAAACAGAAGAGGCCCCCATAAAGCTACCCTTGATCCATATGTTAAATAAATAAGGTCTTTAATTCTAAATAAATGAATTATGAATTAATTATAAATAGATTAATAAGAGCTACTCATGAACATTTGACTTTCAGCAATAAATATGTGGCCTACTAAAAATATACTTACTAAAGCTTGAGATTAGGGAGATAAAATAGAACAGCCCTAATATGGGATTTCGGTGTTCTAAGATTGGACTGGAGATTTAGACCAATCTCCTTGGGGAAGCCTAGCCTTCCCATGCAATTTGAGGAGGGTATAGGCAGAATCAGGGCAGGGAAAGTAAACACAGAACATCCCAGGTCATTTCTTCAGTAGTGTTTGCTGTGATGACTATCATGGGTGAATTCCACTTGCCAGGACCTGACCTCAAAGTCTTCACAACATACTGGCTTGATAGTACCAATCCTCTGTTTTGAATTGTAGAATGAATTATGATACACCATAATAGAGGTCATAGGGGTGGTGGTGACAATAAGTAGTGATAGCTGTAGTAGGAGCCCTGATAAAAATAGCTAACATTAAATGAGCATTTTTTTCTTGTTTAGATGCTGGCATTGAACCCATGCTATGCAGGCTCCCTACAATCCCCTCCAGGCATGATTTCAAGTACTTTATATATATTACCTCATGGGATTGTTGTGAAGGTAAAATGAGTTGGGCACTATTATTATCCGGTTTCCACAGATGGGGAAATGTTAAGTATAACATCTTTTGTTCAGTCTTCACAATTACCTATGTTCTTTATTATTCCCACTTCACAGATGAGGAAACTGAGGCACAGACAGGCTACTTGCTTACAGACCCACAGCTGATAGGTTAAAGAACCGGAATTTGCTACCAGGTTTGTTTGCAAAGCTCAAGTTCTCAACTGCTACATTACACTTTTGGTACCAAGTATTCCTCTATCCTGGCCATATTCTAGACACCCTCTGTCTACCCATCCTAGTGAGACTAAGATGTAGCACAGCTCAGTTTCCATAGCTGTCAAATGGGATAAATTCAATGTCTACCTCAAAGGGCTGTTGTGACAACTGAAATCCTACAATTTATAGAAAGGGTCTGTGTGGCGCCTTCCATATAAAGACCTCAGATCCATTTTTGGAATTAGATCACTGTTGTTAGCACCCAATCCTCTCCCTGCCAGTGACATTCCTCCCCAGGGCCCTGAAGAAGCTAAGGATGAACTGCCCCAGGAGAAGTAGCAAGGGGCCAAGGGTTAATGTGTGGGAGATGAACTGAGCCACATGAGATGGAAAAGAGCCAAAGAATTGCTTTGGATTCCGTTGCTGGGAACCCCCATCTTTTTATTATTTGTATAAATCACTAGGCTTTGAGGACACCTCAAGCCAAGCCTCCAAGTGTGCCGGTGAAAATAAATTGAGTATCGCAATAAATAATGGGTAAAACCAGGCTGCCAAATGAAGAAGGATTTAGATCATTTAAATCCTAGGCTATGAGTTGTCAAATCCAGTTTAATACTGATAAGTGTGGGATAATAACTCTTAGCAAATAGTCCCCTCCCACCAACCCCCCACTGCAACCCTTCCAGCTCCTTTGCCCACCCCTTGCAAACAGAGAGAGAGACCCCTGGGGGGATTTGCAGAATGAAACGGGATGGTATATACTGACCAGAAATGAGCCCAAGTTATTACATAATAATCCCAGCTGCCTTGGTTGGGCTTAGAGCAAATATGAAGAGCTAATAGAATGCAGCAAGGTTCGATTAGCTGCAAAAGAGATTCTAAATCAGAGCAGGTTTTCTACTATTAAATTGGATGGAGGAAAAGCATTACAGGTATAATGGAAAAGTGGGAAGGTTTACGGAAACATACAATCACGGACGCTGCTCAGTGGCTATGGAGTGGTCTGAGGGTGGAGTCAGTGCTGAAGAATACTTGTCAAAACAAGAGACAACTTAGTCATCGGATGGCCCATTCTCAACCCACACCCCCCACCTGCAGACATGGCATACAGGACACAAGCAGGATCCTACCCCATAACACTGGAATTGCAGGAATTTTCATAACCAGTTGTTGCTTGATGTGTTGAAGAAGAATTAGTACATTCATTCAACAGATATTGATTCAACAGCAATTATGTGCCAGACATTGTTCTAAAGCTGAGGGGACATCATGACATAAAACAGACCGTGATGGTGACAATAACTGAGCACTTACCCTGTAGCACATAGTTTATGTGCTGTAGCTCCTTCAATACTCACAACACTTTTTATGACAGTTACCATGATCACCCTTGTTTTATGAACAAGTAAACTGCGGCTCACAGAGATGAAGCAACGTGCCCAAGATCATGCAGGGATGATGCTGACATTCACACGCCACCTGTCTGCAGCCTTTCTGCTTCTTGCTGCTTCCAAAGGAGGATGTCAGCTACAGCAGCCATCAGGAGAAGTGCACATGTCTCCACCACAGCTTCCCCTAGGCCCTGGGCATCACTTCCTGTCTCAGAGATGTACATAGGCACATTTCACAAGTGGAACCAGAGTGAGGTGGAATGTTCGGGCTCTGGTGTAACCTGGTCTTTATTAAATACCACCCTGAAGGTGTATAAAAGCAGGATTGTAGTTTTGGGTTTTCATCCCTGCTCAGTCATTACCAAATGATACATGCCTCTGCTTCCCTTTTGGTATCTCCAGTTGGTTATTTTTAGAACCAATAACTTCCTTGTATTCTCTGGCTCAGCACTGTCAGTAAATAATGGGAATCACATAGGTCATTTTAAATTTTCTAGCAGTAACTTAAAAAAACCAGGAACAATTAATATATTTTATTTAACCAAACTTATTGAAAATATTATTTTGACATGCAATGAATATGAAACAAAATGAGTTTCAAGGCCTTTTTTTAACATATATAAATCTTCTAATTCTGGCATGTACTTTATACACATCTCAATTTGGACTAGCTACATTTCCAGCACTCAAAAGTGCTGTGAACTGTGCACTTCAGCTGCATTTTCTTTGTATTCATCAACTTTTCCTGACTGGATTGTATGAGCTGGCCCCTCTAGTAGCATTTGTTGAGTGTCTACTTCATGCCAAAACTTGTACTGTACATTTTCATACATACCATACTTCATCTTCCCAACTGCTCTAAGAAAACACTGTTAGCCCCATATCATGATTGAAGAAACTGAAGACAGTGATGGGGAGGCTCTAAGAATGTAGGAACTATTTAATTTTACCTCTTCAACACTTAGCACTTTTCATTGTA
This sequence comes from Marmota marmota marmota, assembly GCF_001458135.2. NCBI lineage: Eukaryota > Metazoa > Chordata > Mammalia > Rodentia > Sciuridae > Marmota > Marmota marmota. The sequence continues at coordinate 77,528,467 of NW_026000026.1, forward strand.
CGATTCAAGAAATATCTATGGACTGAATGGGAGATTATTTAGCAAGCCTGTAAAAGAGCTGGGATTTGAACCAGGTGTGCCTGATTTTAGAGCTAGCACTCTTATTTATGTCCCTTTAATTCCTTTTTTTATCTTTCAATTCTTTCTTGTAGGGCTGCCACCCATTGTTGCCAGGGCAATGCATCGTGATTTCCCCAATACTTGTTAAACATACAGGCATTTTGTCCCAAGCAAATGAATTATAGATGGAGAACTCTTCATGTGCATATTATCTTCACTGGTATCTACAACTGCATTTGGGTTAGCAAAGAGTTTTTAGATACCTACTCAGGTCTTTAACCATAGAGATACAAAGATCATCAACATATGACCACTACCTTTACTCAGATTTGGGAGACATGCCATAGAGTGTTTAATACAGTAAGGTCTATAAAAAAATCAGGATCAGAGCCGCCCCCTCCCCCAGCGCTGACAAGGTAGAGGGAACTGTGACCATCCACAGAGCAGGCCCAGCGGCCTGCTGAGGGGCAGAGCCGCCCCCCACCCCCAGCGCCTGCCAGGTAGGCGGAACGGTGACCACCGGCAGAAAAGGCCCAGTGGCCCACGGCTGAACAGAGCTTCCAATCACTCCTGCAAGGTAGGCGGGCCTGCGACCCAC
>NW_026000026.1:77531272-77595420 GCF_001458135.2 Marmota marmota marmota
AACATTTAACAGGGATGAGAGGTGGGAGGGAAAGGGAGAGAGAAGGGAAATTGCATGGTAATAGAAGGAGACCCTCAGGGTTATACAGTGGAGGATGGGAAAGGCAGCGGAGCACAACAGACACTAGGATGGCAATTTGTAAATCAATGGATGTGTAACTGATGTGATTCTGCAATCTGTGTATGGGGTGAAGGTGGGAGTTCATAACCCAGTTGAATCAAAGTGTGGAATATGATATGTCAAGAAATTTGTAATGTTTTGAACAACCCACAATAAAAAATTAAAAAAAAAAAAAATCAGGATCACAGAAAGACTGGGTTGGAAATGCCTTTAAACGTCATCATCCACATTAGATCATTTAGCACTAAGTTCTATACACCTAGATTCACACAATGAGTTCTTCAAAGAGAAAACACATCTTTACTCTCCCAAATATTTTACACATTGCTAAGCAAATGACAGCTAAACATCTCTTAGTTAACTGGCCTCGGTTCAGTTCTTGTTTCTTTGTGTACTAAGTGACCAAGAGTCAGTTTCCTTATGTGCACACAGTGCTTGGTCAGATGTTAAAATTCTAGTTATAGCCCATACCTCTCAGAGACTATGGAGGTAAAAGGGCTCTTTATTCTAGCTTGTACTTGAAAGCCTTAAAACCAATTAGGTTGAGGATTTTTAAAAATTGATTAATCAGCAAATTAATTCAAATATTTATTAACTGTTAAGTCACTAGGTTGATATGACTACAACTCTAGATATGTCAGTCCCTGCCCCAGAGGATATTATGGTCTTGTAAGGGACATGGGCTATGAAGAAGTAACTGTACTATAGTATGATGGGAAGCAAGACACAGATACAAACAGGGCCCTATGTAACATACAGGATATGCATATAAATTGTGATTAATCAGGGGACGCTCCTTGGAGAAAGTGTCCCAGGCTAGTGTTAGAGGACAAATGAAAGTCAGTCTGACCAAAAGCAAAGGATAGAAGAAGGAGGTACACCTTTCAGTGGGAACAGCTCACCAGAAGACCCACACAAGAGTGTATTTGGGGACCAAGCAGAAACCTCAACATGATGGAGTCTTGAGTTCCCAGGGCTGGGCAAAGGAAAGGAACATCTCCCTTGACAAGTGAGTTTGAGGATCATGCTGAAAGTCTTCAGGAGTGACAGAAGAAAACACATCAAAGGTTTAATAAAAGAAGTCAGAATTATACTTTAATAACACTGTACTGTAGCCCTGTGTGTTTTATTATGGCACTGCTCACATTCTATGGTTATTTTTCTATCTATAGACAGATCCTTAATATAAGGGCTTCTCTCTTATTTCTCATGGTATTCCCAGTGTTCCAGTACAGTACTGCTGCATAATTGGTGCTCAAGATTTATTTTGGTGAACAATGTCTGTGGGAATTGTGGGTAGATTTGGGAGGACTGTCTGCTAATGATGTATTACTGCAGGGGTGTGTGCATGGGGGTCCTTCACCTAGATTCCCTGGATATCCTGAAATTGTATGCAGAAAATTCGGGTATAAATATGTGCAACATTTTGAAGAGTGGGGGATAATGACTTTCATCAGATTCTAAGTTCTCCATGGTTATGAAGCACCGAGTAAATGGGATCCTGGGGAAATGTAGTTGTGGAGCCCTCTCTGGCTGGAAAAGACCTCTCGGCTGAACCATTCAATGACAGCTCACCACAAAGGTAGAAAAATGAGAAGGCCAATGGGATGAGATATAAGTTTTTCCAAATGAAAGAGATGTAAAAGTGGTTTAAAAAATAGTTCTATGGGGGTAGAGATGATTGATGGCTACGCAGTCCTTAAAGAAGAGTATTCTGACCACCATATGACCCAGATATCCCTCTCCTTGGTATTTTCTCTAAAAAAAATCTAAAATCAGAATACAGTGATACAGCCACCAATGTTTATAACAGCACAATTCACAATAGCTAAGTTATGGATGCCCGTCAATAGGTGAATGGATTAAGAAATTGTGGTATATATACACAATGGAGTTCTACTCAGCCCTAAAAAAATGAAATTATGGCATTTGCCGGTAATTGGATGAAAATGGAGAATATCATGTTAAGTGAAATAAGTCAAACTCAGAAACTCAAAGGTCGAATGTTTTCTCTCATATGTGGAAGCTAGAGTAAAATAAAGGAAAGGAGGAGGGAAGGATAGGAAATCATAAAGAATCAATCCAATATAAATTATAGATGAATGGAAGGAGGTGCAGTAGAGGAAGGAGAATGGAGGAAGGGGAGGAAGAATGGGAGGGGAAAGGGTAAAAAGGGGTATCGTGAACCAAAATTGATTTTCATGCATGTACGAGTTTGTCAGGATGAACGCAACTACTATGCTATAATCATAAAGATCTAATTAGAAAAAAACTACATTAAAAAAGAGGAGTGTTCTGAGCAGAGCTTAGAGGAGAAGTATTAAGGAAAAATAAGGAGCTTGAATCACCATTGGAAGAGGCCTTTCTAAATGAGTCCTTAGGATTATAGGACTCAAGGAAGGGAAATTATTTTCTCGGGAAGAAAAAAGCTCTTCTGAGAGTCACTTCCCTTCTCCTCCATGAACTTGGGTCTGCCAAGTTAACATAATCATTGTAAATGAGATTATATCCCTCACAAAGTATCTTTGATGGCTATTGATTTAAATATTTATGATGATTCTAATTCTGGAAAATCACTGATTTTTATTTATATTGCCTGATTTCTTTCACCATGAACATGTTTTGTCTTCTAAACATGGAAAAATATTCCATTCTGAAGAAACAATGGAAAGATAATCATGCAAAAATTAGTGTTCTAAAAGAAAGACGTTCATAGGAAGGGATGGTATTTCTCAAAGTACGTTTCACAGACCAAGTAGCTCAGTCACCAAAGGAACATATTTAAGATGAAAATTCCTGGGTCCCATCCCACTTCTGAATCACACTCTTTAGAGGGACCTGTGAATCTGCCTTTTAATCACTCACCAGGAATTCCTATGGCCACCACATAGATTTGGAAAACACCTGCTTGGTAAGGAAGAAGTGCATTCCATAAGGAAGGTTCAAACCTAGCAAACAACTGTTCTCTGTATGTTCCCGTTTCTTAGACGCTCAGAGAACAGGGGGCAGTGGTAAGCTCAATGCAGTGCTGTAACTTAATGAAACTGATTTTTCACCTTCTGAAATCATTTGTTTGCACACTGAAAAAATGTGCCGAGAATCCAAAGTTGGAGCTGTGGATGGCAGGGGAAGGCAGCCTGTGTAAATGATGAACAGACAGCACTGTTCATCTATACAGATTCCACCTTTCTAGGCGTGGAGGGTGAAACCCCTCATCGGTTTCTGCAGATGGCATATTTCCTCTTGGATGCTGGGGTATTTTCCCCTTTCCTACCCATCTAGAGGACAGGCTAGAATCAATAGCTAGGGGGCAATAACTGCCATCCGGGGCTGTCCTTCCACAGGTAGGCGAGCAATACTCAGCCAAGAGGATTATGTCCTAACAAGGAGGAGTGGGTCACCCTCTGTCTGATTTATTAGAGTTGCCACTCTGCCTGTGCTGGGAAGCTGGGTTCCAATACTGAGAATTCATGATTTTAGGTCACCTAACTTAATTTATTCTATCATGTCATATTTGATACACCTTTGTATGTTATCCTAAATTCTTTTGGAAACAGAGTAGAGAAAAAAATATTCTGGGTCAACAATTCCATTTTGTCAGATCGATAGCCTAGTTTCCAAACATAAACAAACAAGTAGACTGAATGCTCTGAATGCCGTTTCTATGCTTCTAGGTAAGAATTTTTTTTGGGGGGGAGGGCAGGTGGAAATATGCTTGGGTATATACTTCACTGGTGATTCTTCATGGAAGTAATAGGATTTCCTTAATGGAACCCATTAGACTATCATCTTGTAATTATCTCAGGGGCCAATCTGTCTATGTAATGGGCTCTGGAGGAATCAAACCTTCACGTTCTTACAAAAGAAAATGTTGTGTATGTGTCAGAAGAAAACCGTTTTGAAGAATTACTGGCTAACCATCTCAACAACAGCTGAGGGGGACTTTGCTGCGATATTGCAGGAAATTGTTGGATTTGGGATTTTATTGCTCCAAAGGGTATTTCTTTTTTCCATGGGCTTTTTAATAAATCTAAAATGTGCATGACGCCAATGGCATGGGGGACTCCACGCCATCTGGTAAGGCTGGGCGGGCTGCTGCCTGCTTGCTCACTGTGAGGGAGGATATCAGAATCTTCAGGTTGCGGAGACTGCCAAAAGCCTGGATGGCTTTGAATGTAACTAGTGACTAGTTCTGTTGCCTCACTGCACTGAGCTGGCCAACATCCTGGTTCCCTTACATGGGCCATTAGTGCCAGAAATTGTGGACACGTACAATAATTTTTTCAGCCAGTCCTACTTGAAGATATACATTCTAGGCAATGATAATTCCAACTTCTTCATTCCCTTTCTTTGGAAATAGTAATGTGCAGGATAGAGAGAATGGATTTACAGTGAAATGAAAATCATGAGAGGTTATTTAAATAATAATGAAAAACAACAATAAATGACAATTATTATGAGTCAAATTTGTCCTCCCTAAATTTACATAGCGAAGTCCTAATCTCTAATACTTCAGATGGGACCTGATTTGGAAACAGGGTAATTGTAGAGGTAATTACTTAAGTTGAGGTCATTAGGGTGGGTCCTAATCCAAAATGACTGGTATTCTTACAAAAAAGGAGAAACTGGGATGAAGAGATAGATATGCACAAAGGAAGAATACCATATGGATATGAAGGCAGAGGGTGCCGATACATCAACATGCCAAGGGATGCCACAGATTGTCTGCAAACCACTAGAAGCTACAGAGAGGTATGGAACCATTTCCCTGTTCACTCTTCAGCAGGAACTGACCCTGCCAACACCTTGATCTTGGGCTTCTGTCTCCCAGAATTATGAGATGATAAATTTCTGTTGTTTAGGCTATCTGGTTCATGGTACTTTTGTCATGGAAGCTCTAACAAATTAATACAGTAACAGGAATCAGGTTCTGTGCTAAGTGTTTTGCTGAGATCACTTCATCTTTAACTATAGCCTTTTGGTCTGAAGATTGGTGTGAATTATTAATTGGTGGGAAATGAATGGCTGGGTGGGTAGGGGAAGAATTCCTTCTCTTTTCAGGACCAACAGTACATTCAAATGGGGTTTTCAACATATGCTGACCTAAAAGAATTTTGGAAATAATATAGCATTCACACATTCCCTTCACACATAACTTTGCCAAAATTAAAAAAAAAAAAAAAAGAAAAAAAAAATACAACCAAAAACTAACAGGAAGCTAAAGAAAGGCATCATGGTTAGGACTCTTCCCAATTGTGATACAAGAAAGATGCCATTTTCAAGAAAAGGAAAAAGTGAGGTGGCTTCTGTAACCTAATGGGAAGGAATTGATATTTATTTTAGTTCAATAACAGATGACTTTTTTTTTTAAACGTCTGGACAAAATGTCACACATTCCTTGCCCTCTAAGTCTAACACAATTCAAATTTCCCAAGCACTAAGTGTCTATTGTGCTTTAATTTTTAAAAATCATCAATTCCCTTGCTTTTAAAACTTATTTCTGTTCCCCTTCCTGCCAAGTTGATTTCCCCCACACTTCCTTCCAGTAGGCCCTTTGCAGCACAAGGAAGAACAAGCACTCAGCTATGAAGCCAAAAGGAGAAAGAACCGCACACCAAGTCATAAGTTAAAGTGTGCTCCAAATATGTTGGTCACAAAATCATTGAGCAAATATTGCTGCCAATCAATCTGTCTCCATAGTGAGTGGTTTGCAGGCAGGATTACCACGATTAAAACTAGGACCAATGACGTGCAAAAGTGGGCCCAACTGACCTTATTGATTCTTCCCCACTGAGAGAGAATCACAGGTTAGCAAGCAGAAATCAATTCAACTGCATTAACTTAAGCCAAGTGTAGATTTATTCATACCATGCCTGGAAATCACTTTCTTTTTTTAATAAAGTGGCAAAGAAATGAACTATATATAAATGCACACACTAGTTTCTAAATAACATTTACATACACAAGTACCTGCCCTTCCTTTTTATAATATTTTAAAATTCAAAATAAATGGGAAATATAGGCTATTCTTTTGCCCTTCCCCCCATTTTTTAATAATTTACTTATTAATAAAGGAGTTATTGACAGGTATGGTGGTGCATGCCTATAATCCCAGCTACTTGGGAGGCTGAGGCAGGAGGATCGCAAGTTCAAGAATAACTTGGTGAGATCCTGCTTCAAAACTAAATATAGAAAGGGCTGGGTGAGGCTTAGTGGAAGTTCCCTTATGTTGAATTTCTGTTACTGGGGTTTTGAGGGGAAGCAACGAAAGTCATTTGCTCTCAAAGAAAATCATCATTTTTGTTATTTTAGATTGAAGGAAGCTGGCCCTTAAGCTTCATTGCAGCACGGAGAACACAGAATTGATTCTCTTTCCTCCTCCAGTGAGGACACACACAGGCTGGGACTGAAGAGAATTTCAGAGGGAACCATGGGTGGAAGGCACTGCCCTTCCCTCCTGCCCTCACATGTGTCACCAGGGAGCCATCCTGTGTGCTCTGTCAGGGCTGGGACATGAACCAGGCAATCATTTAAGTTAAGTCTGAGCCCTAAGTATAAAAGAAATCACAAGAGCCCAAAGGGGCTCCTCCTCATTCCTCATCTCTAAGCAACAAAGAACAACACATTTTACTGCAAGAAATTGTGGCTCTGACTGAGAATAGCTCAGAGCTCATTTCCCCTTTAGACAGCTGTCTGTCCGCTCCAAACCTGTCTTGCATGCTAAGATGCACAGCCTTGAACTTCATGGTTGTTCAGAGCCACTGCATCTGAAGTGCATTGCTGGGCCTCGGGTGGGTGGCCTGTGAACCCACACAAGCATCTTATGAATCACACATGGTCAGCACCACAGAAATCAAGCAGTTGAGAGATCAAGGGTCAAATTTGTATTCAGTTTAGAATATGAAGTGTCCATTCCCAATTTGATGGGAAAATAAATCATTGACCCAAATCCTTCAGTTGCTCAAAGCTGGGCACTGAGGCAACAAGACACTTCTGTGTCCTTGAAGCAGTGTCGATTGCCCTGCCTGATTTGCCTGCAACTCTAAAATGTGCTGAAAGAGAGAAACAGAGACTGACAAAAAAATGCAATGATGTTATAAAGAACATTGGATCAAAGGCAGCAGCTCTTGAGTTCTTAAACCCTAGCTATCCCACTTGATGACCCTATGCCTGGAGCTAGTGATGTCAGTCACCAAAACCACAGTATCCTCCATTATAAAACAAGAGGGAGGATGTCAACTATAGTAGGGGATTTTAAACTTTTCTGTCTATAAATGGGACAATAACAACTAGATGAACAGGTTTATTATGGAAGATTTAATAAGAAAATAAATATAATGGCATTTTGTAAATGTTAATTGATAGACAATGTTCACTGTTTTCAGACTGACAGGAGAAAATGCTTTAAGGACTATTTTTATCATAAGCAGTTTGGTGCAATTATTTGGATTCTCTAAAATTAGTAAGTCACTGAATTTCTTTGAACTTCAGTTTTCCCATCTAAACTGATTGCCTTCTGCATGAGCAAAAGGAAGTGTGAATGTGCTTTAAAACCATAAATTGTCCTAGAAATGCAAGCAATTATTATTTAGAGAACTCGTTTTGACTTTTGGCATTATGATGCACACACTGTTAGTTCTTGGCTTCATGACAGATTTTAATTGGCCTGGCTCTGAAAACCTTATAGAGCTATTATGTGCTACACCTGTGATGGCCGTGCAGCGTGTTAATCAAGACAATTAGGTTGGGGACCCAGAGAACAGCTTTCACCACTGTGCATAATCCTCCTCACTTTGAGAAAGAAATTAACAGCTGCTTTATGATCTCTCATATTATCTCACTTTCTTGGAGAGAGATCCCAATCAGATCCCCCTCAACTAAACACCATCTATCACCGGTGTCCAGAATGATACAACATCTGTGAAGAGATATTGACTTTGACTCGGGAACAGTTTTTGAGCTGGGAGTCAAAAAAAAAAAAAAAAAAGTCACATGTACTGATCATTGGGTGAAACAGTTCCTTGGCAACAGCCAGGATCAGGGCAAAAGTTAAATCTTTTTTAAGTGATATAGTCCAGAGATAAAAGAAGTGTGGATCAGCAGATCCATTTAATTCTCAAAGTATTTGTTTCCTAGCCTGAGAAAGAAAAGGAGAATGAGTCTTTGGGGACAAAACAAGTCTGGTCCTAAAGTTCTCCCCTAAAGTATACAATCTTTCAGAATTTTCTTCCTTGCCAACTCCTCTCAATAAGCCCATCTCTTCTAAGAGATGTAAGACAAATAAAATTTGTTGTTTGGGCAAAGAAGTCCGAGTTGATAATTAATGATTAAAAAGGTAGCACATATTAATGCTGGCCATGTGCCAGTCATAACACTCTCTGCTAATAAGTTCATAAGCAGAGTTTGGACTCAATCTCTGGTCTCTTGACTCCCAAGTCTTTTCTACACCATGCTGCCTGTCATCCGTGGAAGTAGCATAATTCAAGTGTTGGCAACCAGGTCCGATTAATTTCTAAGACCACAGAACCTGCTACAGTGTTTGTCCTCTTCTAGGTACTTGTGAAATTTAATTCTGAGAAGAGGAGCTTCCCCAAATGCTCAATATCTCTAGAATACCAGAATCTAAAAGATGCAGCAGCCCATTTCTAATCATCTTCTCTGCCATCATTGAGTCAGAGACTTTCATCCCCCGAAGGTGGGCAGTTTGGCTGTGAGGCCATCCTGGCAACACAGGTGTATATAGTGTAGGCAGATGCAGGTGGGTCATTCTAGTTGGGAAGAACCCATAGAATGGCTTTTGGACTGGGTCTACGTTGTTCTGCTCTAGAAGAGGCCAAACTGAAATGTTACATCTATAGTTCCCAATCTAGGCAGCCAAGGGTATCATGGTTAACTTGGAGAGGTGCTGTAGGATAGTTTAAATTTTGAGAAAGGGCTGGCGGTGTGGCTCAGAGGTAGAGCATCTGCCTAGCATGTTAGAGACCCTGGAATTTATGCCCAGCACTGCAACAACAACAAAAAAAGGGGATGGGGGTGAGGGAACAGTGATATTCAACATAGGCAAACACTAATAGCATGAGGGAACTCACTCAGCCAACCTCAATGGGATATTCCTTTTAATAACAATGTATCTTTGCAAAGCTGGATTTCCACAAGAAATTATTAAAAAACAAGTACCACATCCAAATCAATGTGGAACAGATAATGAGGGGGGCAGTATCCAATCAGATTCCAAGGTTTGAGAAGCTGGGCAGAGTCTAATAGGGGCACATATTTTATTTTAACTAGTTAAGAATGAAATAAAAACATTTCAATTTATGTATACTATTTTTTTTCCCAGAAAGTTAATGAACTGTTATAGTACACACACCATGAAGAATGTCTTCTGGCCCAAGAGCATTGTTAAAAAAATTTATTTATACACACACACACACACACACACACACACAATAGTAAGCATGCTGAATGGAGGTAGTTTAAGAACCTCAGCTTTGAACCAATCCTGGCTTACCCACATGTTGTTCCAGAGTGGTTCCTGCCACTAGACTCTCATTTGTTAGAATGATAGCAACAAGACAGCTCCCAGTTACTGAGCTATCTAACAGAGGCCAGCTCCTAAGCATTATAACCGTATGGTCTTGTTTAATCACCAAAGAAATGTGAACATAGGACTTTAATGTTCCCTGTTTTTCAGATGAAGTAATAGAGGTTGTGACATTCTGACACCACCCAGGGTCATTTAGCTAGCAAATGGCAGAGAAGGGATGTAGCTCGAGGCTGTTTGATTACCAAGGACTGTTTTTCTTTTTTTTAATTAAGCATTTAAATTTGAGATAATTGTAGATTCATATGCACTTGTAAGAAACAACACAGCGAATTACTATATACCCTTGGCCCAGTTGTCCTCCCTGGTAACATCTTTCAAAAGCATTACTTTTCCTAATACCTATTACACCCATCACAACAGGGTACTGACCTGATATCATCAAGATATAGAACATTACCATTACTGCCCTTTCACAGCAATGTATCCACCTCCCTTCAGCCCCTACTCTCTCCTTAATCCCTGACAAACACCAACCATGTTTCTATTTCTATAATTTTATCATTTCAAGAATGTTTTAGAAATGAAGGACAGATTCATGGTTATCACATTTAAGGAAAGGTACATCATGCAGTGCATATAAGCTTTTGGGATTGAATTGCTTTCCCTGGACATGATTTTTTGGAGAGTCATCAGGATTGCTATGGGCATCAATAGCTCATTCTTTTTTGTTGAAGATTATTCCATATTAAGTATGTATTGTTTGTTTAGCTATTCACCCATTTAAAGAATCTGGGATATTTTCCAGTTTAGGGCAATTATGGGAAATATGGCTCTAACATTTTTTACTATTTTGTAAGTAAGTTTTTGTGTGAACATAGGTTTTTATTTTCTAAGATAAGTGCTCAGGAGGGCAATTCTTGGGTGACTTAAAAAAAAAAAAAAACTATAGCAGAGTGTGGTGATATATGGCTGTTAATTCCAGTGACTCTGGAGTCTGAGGCAGGAGGAGCAAAAGTCTGAGGCCAGCCTGGGCAACTACCACGACTCTGTCTCAAAATAAAAAGGTCTAGATAGCACCTCTGAGTTTAATTTCCCCACCAAACAAACACACACTACCAAATTGTTTTCTACAGTAGCTGTACATTACACAATCCCACCAATGGCATGAGTGATGAAGCCTCCCCTCTAGAATTTGGTGTTGTCACTATTTTTATTGCAGCCATTGTGATAAGTAACAGTGCTATCTCATTGCAGTTTTAATTTGTATTTTCCTGAAGGTCTTAATTTTTATCTGTCTACCATTTTTGACAAAATGTCTTATGTATTTTCTCCATTTTCTAATTAGATTATTTTTTAATGGTAAGGTTTGTATTTTTTGGTAATTGGGATTGAACCCAGGGATGCTCTACCACTGAGTTACATTCCCAGACCATTTTGGTTTTTTCAGACAGGGTCTCACAAATTGTTGAAGCTGACCTTGAACTTGTGATCCTCCTGCCTCAGTATCCCTAGTAGCTCAGATTATAGATGTGTGCTACTGCACCTAACTAAAACTAAGTTTTTTCTTTTAACACAAATCTAGAAACTAGCTTTTGTCTGTTATTGGTTTGAGATGTTTTCTCCCAGTTTGTAGCTTGTTTCATCCTCTATATAGGGCCTTTTGCTGAGCAAATGGTTTTAATTGTGATGAGATTCAATTTATGAATTATGCATTTAGTATCAAGTGTAAGGATGTGTGTGTAGACTAAATTCTGAAATTCTTCTATTTTTTTCTAAACTTCTTAGTTTCATGTTTTACATATAAATTTGTGGCCAATTTTTGTTTAAGGTACAAACCTTAGGTTGAAACTCTTGGCCTGTGGAGTCATTACCCCAGGATCATTTGTTGAAGAAGCCTTATTTCCTCCACTGAAAGGCTTTTGCAGCATTGTGAAATTTCAGGGGGGCATGACTGGGTAGGTCTGCTTCTGGATTCTTCATTCTGTCCTACTGATCTATGCCTGTGTCTCTTTATTAATGCTGCACAATCTTGGTGTATTAACTCTTGAAATATAGTAAAATGATTCTTTTATCTTTTCTGTTCTTTTTTTTTTTTTTTAAACAAAACAAAACAAAACAACCCTATTTTAGTTCTTCAAGTTCCTTTAACGCTCCTTATAGGTTTTAGAATAACCAGGACTGTATCTATAAAAAATACTGAAATTTTGATAAGAAATTGCATGAAATTTATATCTCAATTTGGGGAGAGTTGGCATCTTTGCTGAGTAGTCAAGTCCTATAATTTCTTTCTTTTTTTTTTTTTTTTTTGGTACCAGGGATTGAACCCAGGGACACTTAACCACTGAGCCATTTTTTTTATTGCAAGTTTTATTTTTAAACAACATCTCACTAAATTGCTGAGACTGGCCTTGAACTTGGCCTCCTTCCTCAGATTCCCAAGCCACTGAGTTTACAGGTGTGTGCCACCATGCCCAGCACTCTTGTCTTTTGATCCATGTGTATCTCATGTAAAATCTCAGAGTGAATTNTCTATAAAAATACTGAAATTTTTGATAAGAATTGCATGAAATTTATATCTCAATTTGGGATGAGTTGGTCATCTTTGCTGAGTAGTCAAGTCCTTTATAATTTCTTTCTATTTTTTTTTTTTTTTTGGTACCAGGGATTGAACCCAGGGACACTTAACCACTGAGCCACATCCCCAGCCCTTTTTATGTTTTTTTTTTGTTGTTGTTGTTGTTGTTGTTTTTTGAGACAGGGTGTTGCAAAGTTGCTTAGGGCCTCACTAAATTGCTGAAGCTGGCTTTGAACTTGGGATTCTCCAGCCTCAGCCTCCCGAGTCACTGAAATTATAAGCTTTCTCTACTACCAAGCCCGGCAAGTCCTATGATTTCAATTGCCAAGAAACACCTTTTGATTTTAGGATTAGAATCACAAATTCAATTGCCCCAAAGGGATCCCACCTACCAGGTTTAAGAATATGCAGCCTTCTTTTCATAGCAAACTGAACACAGAATTATATTTCTATACTGTAAGACAATAACAGCTTAATAAAATGGTAAATGACAAAGAACACTTGACTGCAACATGAGAAATACATTAGGAAGTAATGGGATTGTAGTTCTCTAGAGGAAAGCATGCCCCCTATGAATAGAGCAGCTAATACTCAGTTCCTCTCTTTAAAATCATAGCATTGTTACAGCTTATAAATTTTTAACAGAAGCCAGATATCCATTTAAAAAAATGTTAGCATCTGCTTTGAAATAATGTTACACAAAACAAGTCAAACACACACCTTAGTAGTCTGAATCCAGGTGATCAACAGCCTCCATGTGGTCACTGAATTAGAGGAGGCAACAAGCGAAGATTCCCCAGCCTCAAGAAACTTACACAACAAAGAAGTGCTGCATGCTCTCCTAACAGTGGGAGCCATCAGAGAGCACAGGGGGACCCTTACCTCTGCTCTGGAAGGTCAGGGATGGCTCCCCAGGGAAGTGGACTTATACAGCAATTCCAAGTAGGGATACTTTGAGGCTAGCTGTAAGCACACTAGGAAAGAAAGACAGACACTTCCCAAGGAATTCAAAGTGTGGCTCAGGGTACTCTTAGAAGGGTTAATGCAGGTGATAATTCAATATGTGTTATTTAAGCAGAGGGTCTGGAGTGAACACTGACAGGATCAAAGAGCTGCATAAACCCTTACTCCTGGACATCACAGAATATGGCGGGAAGAGGTCATAGAGTTCCATGTTTCTCCAAGTGTTGCGCCACCTATTAGTGGAAATTACAAAGCAAATCTCTGCAGAGAAGAGTCTTCAGATTTTATTCTAAGAGCATCAGAACTCTTTATAATTACGTACAAGTCCCTGTGTAGTCTCACCTCTGCCTGCCTTCTCAGATAGCTCTCTCCCCACCTCCTGCCTTCTTTCCATTTTTCCAATGTAAGAAGATTCCAGGTCTTCATATCTTGCCATTCATTAATTCATCCATTATTCTTTCAAGAAATAGGATTGATTGAAGCTGGGAACAGCAGTACATGCCTGTAATCCCAGCTTCTCAGAAGGCTGAGGCAGGAGAATTATAGTTCAGGGTCAGCCTGTGCAACTTTATGGGATCTGTCTCAATTTTAAAAAAATAGTTTAGTTGTCAATGGACCTTTTTTCATTTCTTTATATGTGGTGCTGAGAATGGAACCCAGTGCCTCACACGTGCTAGGCAAGTGCTCTACCACTGAGCTACAACCCCAGCCCCACCGCCATCTCAAATTTTTAAAAGACAGAAAATTCAAAGTTTGGAGATGTAGCTCAGGGGTAGAGTACTTGCCTAGAAAGTGTGATACTCTGGGTTCAATCCCTGATACTGCCAAAAAAGAAAAAGAAAAAAAAAAACAAAAAAAAACATAATAAAAAACAAAGAAAGATATTGATGAAGACTAAGCACTGGGGATATAATAGTGAATAAGCTTACTCAGTTCTTATCCTCAGGGCACTTGTGTTCTAATCTGACAGCACATATATCACGTTATGCCTAGTGCAAAAAAATTTATGAAGAATAATCACACAGGATTCAAGTACAGGGAGTAGCAGTGATTGACACCATCAGCAGGGATCAGGAAAGGCGTCTGGCTAACAATGAGCAGAACCTGAATGGAGCAGTAGAGCAAGCCATGAAAGCACACGGGAGAATGGCTTTCCAGAGGAAGGGGACCATGGAAGTGGAGAGCCTGCAGTGGGAGCGTGTTTGGCATATATGTGGAGTGGCCAGAAGGGCCCTGTGCTAGGACAGGAGCATGACCTTGTTAACCTTGTGGATTTTACCCTACTAAGGAGAAGGTGCTCGAGGACTCTGAGCAGGGCAGTGACACCATCTGACTCACAGAGAACAGACAGTGGAAACGGAGAAACCATTAGGAGGTTATTATGATAGTCCCAGTGAGAGGTGGCGGTGGCTTGGACTAGTGTAGTGGGAGTGGGGAGAAGCTGATCAATTTGAGTCACTCTGAAGGTAGAGGTGACAGGGTTTGCCCTTGAACTGGACATGGATGATGAGAGGAAGGAATCTAGGATGACTCTGAGGGTTGTGCCCTGACTGGCTGATACATTCACTGAGAAGAGGAAATCTGTGCCCAGCTCACAAGGCTGGCTTCTTACCACGACTCAGGTTTCAGTCCAATGCATCCTTTGTGGAGAGGGCCTCTCCCTGACCACCCCCATCCTACATTAATGTTTTCTTCTCCCTCCTCCCTCAGGACTTACAAACATCTGAAATCATCTTATTTGACTCATTGTGTAAACTCATCATCTGGGTCATTCGCTGGAGTGCAGGACCCACGAGGATAAGAACTGCGTCTACTGAGTTTATTGCTCTATCTATAGTAGCCAAGTTGGTGCCTACATCTTGGGATATGATTAATAAATATTTGTTGAATGAGGTTTACAAGTGCAACACAAGTTAAACAAATTTCCAAGTTTCATTCATGCAATCCTTTTCAGAGTAATTAGTAAATGGACTAAGTAATATTGATTTTTGGTGGCAGGTACTGTGCTAGGCTCTGGGGAAATGGAAATGAGCAAAGAAAGCATCATCCACACCCTGGTGGAGGCACAATAAATAACATCACAAACCTACTTTCACCATGCTAAGAATTCTTTTTTTTTGGGAGGGGGTACTGGGGATTGAACTCGAGGGCACTCAACCACTGAGCCACATTCTCAGCCCTACTTTGTATTTTATTTAGAGACCGGGTCACTGAGTTACTTAGCATCTCGCTTTTGCTGAGGCTGGCTTTGAACTCGTGATCCTCCTGCCTCAGCCTCCTGAGCCACTGGGATCACAGGTGTGTGCCACTACACCCAGTGCTAAGAATTCTTAAGGAAAGGTACGTGCAATAATGAGTACACATGATCTTGGAATCCAACCAGACGGAGAGCATTGGAAAAGATCCTCTGAACTGAGATCCACAGGAGGAGTCACTATGGGCCTCAAGGATTTCTGAGAAGGGTATGTGCCGTGACCATGGAGCCCAATGTCCATGAAGCTTCTCAAGAGAAGAAACACATTTAGTGTTGGCAAAAGCTGAACTAGATCAGCCTTCTCATGCACTGGGGTTCAGCTGAGCTGAAAACTCAGATGAAAGAGGCAAGGGGTGGAGGGGGGAATACTGGGAGTGACACTGTCCAAACTATATTGTTCTATTGTGTGCCTGTGCAAATATGTAACAATAAATCCCACCATATGTACAATTATAATGCACCAATAAAAATGTGGAAAGAAAACTTGAAGATAAGCAGTTGGTCAAATGACAGAACTAGGGTTTTGCATTTACCATGGTACATCTACAAAATGCAAACACTACCTACTTAAGAGGGCTATTGTCAGAATGAATGGTTCAATGTCTGTCAGTGCCTGGCACCCAAGAAATGCTAAATATCTGGTAACATTAGATTTCAAATTCTTGAAAGTGTCAATCATGTAAGTACTCTCCCTTCACATAGAGACCAAATAGCGTAGCACCTTACAAAGCAGGACCTCAATAAATGTATATTGGATGGATGGATGGATGGATGGATGGATGGATGATGGGTGCCTCAGTGACATACCATTTGGGATCTGAGCAACTATTCTTACCAAAGATGGGCATGTTAAACAGAGAGAAATAAAGCAGACCAGATCCTCTGTGCATTTCAGCTGTCTCAGGATGGGTAACTGCTGTTAATTATTGATAGTATAGGGAGGGGGATTCTTAGCAGCCAAGGACACTTGGCAGCTTGAATATAAAGAAGTCAGTTGGATCCTTGGTTTTAAACTAAAGATAAATTATGAAGTGGGAGGGCCCAGAGGAATTGGTGATTTTATGCATCAACAGTACCAGCGATAAGAAGGCACAAAGGCCAGGAATAGCTTCTATTTAAAGGGCATTTTCCTTTACATTGAAATCTGCATGCTCGATTTGTGCATGTGACTTCTCAGCTGCTACCATAAGAGAGGAAGTGGTTTTGAATTAACACTAATCAACCTGACTCTCCAGGGGCACCTTGTACCTGAGAACTTCCAAGTCCTTTGTAAACAGCAGTTAAGCCTCCCCGTCTCCTGAGGGATGAGCTCCTGGATTTTTGCTTATATCAAGCAGAGTTGCAGGAAAGAGGCGGTGATCATGAGCAAAGTAGGTATCAGAGGGGATAATGCTCAGTCCTGTCACAAACTTGGGCTTAGAAAGAGCCAAAATAATCTGCAAGTCCCCAAGATATTTTGCCTAACAAGGTTTTGCCACAAGACCCCCAAAGTGTCGGGTGAGGGATGAATGAATGATTGAAAATTAGATCAGTCATTGTGAAGGGCAATTTAGCAGTAACTGTCATAGTAAATAGACACTTCAACTCAGCAATTCCACTTCAATGCATTTTTGCTAGAGAAATCCTGGTAGATGTGCTATAGAGGTTTAAACAATCCCCCCCACCACCGCCATGGAGCGTTGTCTATAAGAACAATCTCCAGGTGTGTATATTAAGAGGGGAAGATTAAATAGATGATGGTATAGTGTGCAGCAGTTGAAAAGAAGAGGGCTGACCCATGTGTATTCTCATGAAAAACTAAGACCATTATAAAGTGGAAAAAAAAAACTGCAGAATCATAATGCAGTATGTCATATGTGGTCACTTTAAATTATGTCCAGAAATTCTTTGATACTCCTTTCTTTAGGAGATGGAGCTTATTTAGCCTACCTTTGAATGTAGGCCAAACTTAGTGACTCATTTCTAAGGAATAAAATACGGTAGAAATAACAATGTACCACTTCCAAGATGGCCATAAAAAGGCACTGTGGCTTCCTTCTTGATGTTACCCTCCACCCTGGAGGGGGCCTGCCAAGAACACTCAAGAAGCCCTATGAAGAGGCTCGTGTGGCTGCCTCCTACCAATGGCCAGTGAGGGTCTGAACACTTGGTGAGCAGCCCTGCCCGTGAGCTGTCATGGAAGCACGTCCTCCAGCCCCCATCAAGCTCTCAATGATTGCAGCCCTGGCTTCCTGAATCCAGCTTCATGGAGACCACGGACTATAACCACCCAGGGATTAGTCACCCTTGAATCCCACATTCTCAGAAGATGTGTGAGATAATAAGTATTTGTTATTTCAAGACTCTAAGGATTGTGGCAACAACTGATAACAAATACACCATTTATTTGAAGTTTCAAAAAACACATCCTTATGAGCAGATAGGCCCTAATGAAACCCACTATTCTGTATAATTAATATGCACCAATAAAAATGCAATCCAAGAAAACCAGACAGACAGACAGACACACACACACACACACACACACACACACGGAAAAAAAAATGGTAGAGAATGGCTAGAAGGAGATAGGCTATAGTGAAAACAGTGGTTACTTCTGAGGAGTAAAAGGGGAAAGCAATTGGATGGTAGAAATACAATTAGCTGCTTGTGTTCTGTGTCTATTATTGTATAAGATTATCCATGTGTTATTGATGTAATTTTAGAAAACAAAGGGAAGAAATAATTTAAAATTCCACTGCTTCAGAATTTCATGATAAGTCAGATAAAGCTGAAGCTTACCTTTGGTGATTTCTAAGGAAGAGTTGCTTAGCAAACTTGTTTAAATAATAAACAAGGTTATCAGTGGAGCTTTCCAACCCACTTGGAGTCTGCTCCAGTTACTCACTCTTGAAAATCACCTTAGCATGAGTCATGCACCATAAATGATCATATTTGGTTGTATTTCTTATCTATTGTTAAAATGGGTCAAAGAGTCCTTTATTTGGATACCAATTGGTAATTAGTCTGACTTCCAAAGAGCATCCAATTCTTTTCCAAGTGACAAGAATTCCTCCATTTGAAAATGTCAAGTTATATATTAATGCATTCTGGTTTTATCAGGTGGTTTAGAATCAAAGAGGTTTTGTTATCAGGTAAGGTTATGGAAAAAGGTATTTTAAAAGTAACTTTGTATTGGATTTCTTTTAGGCTTGTGCTATTTTGTTTTCCAACTTTTGAGCCTGGGGGGTCTGCCTCATTTAATGGCAGTGTGAAGCGAGGACCCTGCTCCCTGTCTGTGGCTACACTGGCTGCAGGCACCAAAACTTATGCATCTGCAGTGAAATTGGGTCCAGAGCGTAGCTACAAGATGCCTTCTGGGTGACTGACCAGGAATTCAATCACAGCACATTCATTTCAAAAATCCCTTTCATGTATCATTTAAAAGCAGCTTGCATACTTAAATTTGCATATCTCTGACCCTGGATTTTGGAAACCAAAAAGAAGAATAGAATCATGTTTAGTTTTCAGGATGACGGGAGACAACAAACTGGAGGCATTTACTTACCTACTGGGTAGACTCTTCTGAAAGATTCTGAACTGGCAGTTTCATAACATGAGACTGCCCCACAAAACTCAGGAGTAAGAGGAATGAGACTAACATCTATAGGGTATTTAACACCCTCCAAAGTGCATTAGCATTTGATGCCTCATTTAATGGTCAGATAGGCTCTTAAGTGTGCTTTCTGGTGAGGGGACACTGATTCTTCTGTATCAGCATGTGCAGAGATTACTCTGGCTCTCCTTTTACATGGACACACTAAGGCAATGGTGGTGCTGCTCGTCATATTCCCCAGCCTCAGAAAGAGGGCAATATAGCAGGTGCAACGCTCTTCATTTTCCCCATGCTTCAGTGTGTGTCCCAGGTTTCTGTTAACTCAAATGTGCATACGACATGGAGACAGGAGAGGTATAGGGAACTGCCGGGGCTTTCAGCATTGTCTTAAATGCATAATCTTAAGCAAATTATTTGTTAAATATTTTATATTATTTGCCTTCTCAGTTTTTCTTCTGAATATTGGGCAAATGCTAACAGTACATATATCAGAGCGTTTTCATGAGAACTAAATGAGTACATTTATGTTGGGTACCTGGGATACAATCCACATTTGGTCACTGAGCTGCACAGTGGACTGGATGGGAACAAGACACACCCATTCTTCCTTCAAGGTACCAAGATCTGAGGATATATCAAATGTGGTTCCTCTTTTCACAACACTTAAATTCTGGTGAAGGAGGCAGATAACCAAATCAAAGACCAGTGAAGTGTCTGGAAGGTAAAAAGTGGAGAGATGAGCTAAAGAATGAAGGACCAAGTGGGAGCTGGAGATCTTTTTATTACAGGATGTGAAAGACCAGACTTCCAAATAAGGGGAAGAGTAATCGAAGTAGAGAGAATAGCATGAGTGAGAGCCATGGAGGAGGAAAGAACCTGGCAAGTTTGAGAAGCAGAGGGTTGATGAGTTGGAGCCTGAGTTGGGGGGAGAGCCCATGGCAAAAGGTTAACATTTTGTTCTGTGGATCAAGGGAAGCTACAGAAGGTTTTGAAGCTAAGGAGTAACGTGGTTTTATATAAATTCTATAAGTTTGATGTACAAATTTTATTTGATTCTATTAAATTGTGTAAAATTACCTATTACATATAGCTAAACACACGGATTTAAAGAAAATATGGGCTTCCATGTTGGGGGAGAACTGTGTAACAAATGGAATGATTACAGTAGAGACACAAATAGGAGGAGGAGAGACTGGCTGGCAGTGAAGTGAATGAGGAGAAGGGACCACCATCTATAGTGATCTTGAAGAGGGTTCTGCTCCTGGATATACAAGGTATCTGGAAAACTGGGCTTCACTCACTGATGTGTATTTTGCAGAGGTGACATGGGAGTTCCCTAACGTGGCCCACGTTTAATGTATGGATCTCTGAAATCTACACAGGCATGTGTAGTGGGGGCAGGAGGGGGGCAAGAATACAGTACAGACCCCAAGTTACACTTAGATGACCCTGGGAATCCAAACCACAGGGAAGTTTCTGAGATATTTGTACTGTGATCTGCACCCAAGTATAATCCTTTGCCTCAATGTCACCAACAGAACTTAACTTCTATTTTCCATAAGGTATCAAGGCAAAACAGAACCCCTCCAAGCTCCCCAGGGGCTCACCAAGGAGTCACAGGTAAATGTTCAAGTGAAAATGACCAATGAAGGACATGAAACACCACAGATAGTGGCACAGACCCATCCAAATATGGATCTTGGTATTGTAACACTATTCCTGGGTGGATGTGCTAACACCACAGCTCTGTTTGAATAATCTTTCTGCCTGGTAGGCGACCCCTACTTCTTGATATTAACCTCAGTGATATCTGCTTTCTCTGTAATTACACCAGCATTCTCTTTGGATTTGAGGTTTATAATGGTCAGATGACTGAAATTCCCAATGACTACCCCAAAAAGTCCAACCTACAGCAGCAAAAGAACACAAGGACTAGATCAGAGGAGATGGGTTCATGTCCTGGCTCTGTCATTGACCAGTCTGTGATTACAGGCAAGAACTCTTATCCTTTGAATTTGTTGCCTCTTGGTTAAGAGTTATTAACACCTATCTCAAAGGTTTGTCACAAGGATTAAGATGCACCTTTAAGTATTTTATCAAAATTCATAAAATACAAGGACGACACTATCAACAAATAATATTAAATGTTTACATGTCATGTAATATTTAAATATTTTCATTTACTGTACTTAGTCAGATAATTAATGAAGTACCCATTAAGTTGGTGTTATGGCTTGGAAGTGAGGATCCCCCAAAAGATCATGTGTGAGACAATGCAATAAGGTTCAGAGAAGAAATGATTGGGTTATGAAAGTCGTAACCCAATCAGTGAATCAATCACCTGATGGGATTAATTGAATGGTTACTGAAGGCAGATGGGGTGTGGTAGGAGGAGGTGGGGCATTGGGGGCATGGATATGGGGTATATATCTGGTAAGTGGAGTCTCTCTGCTTCCTGATCACCATGTGAGCTACTTCCCTCAGCCACGCTCTTCTGCCATGTTGTTCTACCTCACCTCGAGCCCTGAGGAATGGAGCCAGCTGTCTATGGACTGAGACATCTGAAACCGTAAGCCCTCAAATAAATGTTTCCTCCTCTACAGTTGTTCTGGTCAGGTCCTTTAGGCACAGCAGCAAAAAAGCTGACTAAAACAGTTGGCTTCATGAAAGACCAAAAACCTTGTCTGATTTTTGCTCATCCTGAATCCCCAGCATCCAAAAAAACTACCAGCACATAGGAAGAGCTCTATGTCTCCGTGCTTAATGAAAGGAAGGAAGAATGAACCAAAAAAATCACCCTAGAGAAGGGATGGTCAGTGCTTAAGGAAGACAAAGAATGTGGCTCTCATTTTATAGGCATGGATTCTGAGCAACAGAAAGACTTAATGTGTCTTAGACTCTCTCTCTCTCCCTCCTTTTTCTTTCAGTGATGGGATTGAACCTGGGACCTCTGCATGCTAAGTAAGCACTCTTCTACCTCTGAGTTATGTCTCTAGCACCCCCTAAACCTGGCTTTCGACCCCTATTGTTTGTCTAGTTTTTTTTTGTTTGTTTGGTTTTTTTTTTGGTACTAGGGATTGAACTCAGAAGAACTTGATCACTTAGCCACATCCCCAGCCCTATTTTGTATTTTACTTAGAGACAGGGTTTCACTGAGTTGCTTAGTGCCTCACTTTGGCTAAGGCTGTCTTTGAACTCATGATCCTCCTGCCTCAGTCTTCCCAGCCAGAGTTTGTCTACTTCTGATTCCTGCCCTCTCCTACATGGAATTTCTTTTTTTTCCCCAAATAAAATTAAAGCTTAATGCTTTCCTAATGCAGTCTTTCAGTCTCTTCCTTAAGCCATCTGCTCTTTTATCTGCCCAAACTTATTGATTTTATTTGAAAACTTTTAATTAGATGCTTCCAGGCAGTGGCTGAGTTAAGTTTAGAAGCTTTGAGCTTGTCTCATGCTCGGCAGCTGCTGTAAGGCAATAAGGCTTATGATTTAGGTTTATCATTATCTCCATGTTGATGTCATTTTCTTTTCCTTTGGTATTGCATTGTTCCAGGAAGTTACATAAGGCTTAAGAACCATCAAACTAATATTGCTTCTTAGAAATGACCTTTCAGGGAATTTTCTTATGTGATCATATACTGGTAAAGCTATGTGAATAAGTAATAAACTTCTCTTCTATCTCATCTTTTATCCAAGGATAAAGATACTGAAAGCTTTACAAAAATTAATTAAGCTAACTTCATAACACTTCAGGAAAAGGGAGTTATTGACTGAAGAAAACTAAAACTGAATATAAAAGCATATGAATGATAAATTTAGAATCAGCCAATCAGCAAGAGCACTCTTGTTCTGTCACAGAACTGTCCTCATCTTCCCCAAAACTCCCCTGTAGGCTAGAGAAATTCTTACGTATCCTATGCAACCCTGCTCAGGCCTCTAGAAAGCTCCTCTTACCGTAACCCCTTCCACATTGAATCAGGTGTTTCTTTTTATTTCTCAATCCCAGCATCCTTTGCATGAATTTATAATCCTTATCAAAAAGCTTTGCAGTTTGTTTTCTTAGTTATTTCCCTTCCTAGACTTCAATTTACTCAGCAAAAGCACTTATTTTTCTTACTGAGGATATGCACAAATTAATTATTTTGGTGTCCCCTGAATCCATGTAGCAGATATTCAATACATGTTTAAATTGGACAGGATGCTTTCTTTAGTCATCAAAACACACTTTCTAGAACATGGCCAGAAATCCCTTAGTTTACAATTCAAATTGACAACCACCGCCACCAAAAATTACAGGGAAAGGTTTTCTCAACCCAATCTGGTCCAATTTCTCCATATAGTACATAGACTAAGACACAGAAGAACTCATGTTAATACTGATCCAGATCACACTGAGTAATATAGCACGTACTTTGTTTGCCTTATAGGTCTCACAATATTTAGTTCTACAAACAGGGCTTGGACCTTTGGTACTCACCATATTCTGTATAGTAACACACATTCATCAAGTTTCCACATGGGATGCTCTCTCTGGCAAGTCCATTTCTGTCTGGCTCTTTTTTCTCATTCATTTCAGAGAGAGGGCAAAGGAACAGAACTGACAGAGAGTTATGTATGATATTATAATTATTCTGAATCCACTTGGATGTATATAAAAAAGCAAAATTGTCAATTCCAGTGCTTAAGTTGTTGTTAATAATTATCGAGGTAAGTCTATCAGTTACTGTAGTGTACCAATGGTACTTTATAATACCATATTTCTGATTGCTGTCCCAGAACATGACTTAGAAGGCAATAAGTGCAGCCAGGGTTTTTAAATAACTTTCGGGTAACAGGAAAAGCATTTTTTTTAAAGCTTACAAACCCTTTGTATATTATATAAAAATTAAATGAGATAATTGCATACAAAGCATTTAGCACAGCATGCAATACACAGAAAACACCCAATAAATTCAGCTTTGTGTAGTAATAACAACATCCGTAATTACTATTTATTGAGTGCTTATTATGTGCTAGGAACTATGCCAAATGCTTTATATGTACCCTGTTGATATTTCTAGAAACACTAAGTTTTGTTTTGCTTTTGTGGTACTGGGGATCAAACTCACGGCCTTGTGCATGCTAGGCAAGCACTCTACCATTGACTCACATTCCCAGTCCTATAACGAACTGTTTTAACCCTTATTTTACAGATGAAGGAATTGAAATACACGGTATTTATGAAATCTTCACTAGGTTGTATTGCTACTGAACAGAGCCTGTTGCCTCAGAGTTAAATAAGCTATCCTGCCTTGACTTAAGCATATATACAGAATTTCTTAAGTGTCTGTGTGCCTTGCAGCGTGTTAGAAAGTGACTGGATGGGAGGAAATGACTCTCTGCTCTCTGGCAACCTACAGTCTGATTGGAAAACACAGGCAAGATACCCAAGTGAAAGATAAGAGGTGATAATCTCTCAGCTCAACAATTTAAACCAAATATGCTTTGGGCTAAAGGAGGAAGCAACTGGGGACCAGGCATAGACAGGAAAGACTGCAGAACACCAGCTGTGCCAGGAACCACATGACCTGCATAACCTCCTGTGACTTTGTCAGTGAGGGATGCATTGGATATTCCTGGGAGGGGGCTTTTGCAGACTTCACTTGTCCTATCTTTAATACACAAACTTGGGGAAACTACTGTTGAAGCTGGCCATAGTTACTGATGCACATATTTAAAATGCTGTAACTGAGAGTCTGTATTCCATAGTCAGATGGCCTGGGTTCAAATTGTGGCCATATCTAATCTCAGTTGTTGAATCTCAGTTGTTCCATCCATAAAATGGGAAATAATAACTACAGTAATCAGAAAATGTATATACAGTCCCTGAGTATACAAGTGCCCTGCTGTGTAACAAAGGTTCAGTGTGTAAGAGTGTTAGTAGTGGTTTTTCTCTCTGGATAGGGAGAAAAAAGGTGGAGAATCATAAGAGGTATGTCAGAGAGCCAACTGCTGTGTGCTCTCTGCAGAGTTTGTGCTGGAACTGTGGCAGGGAAGGGGGAAGGATGAACAGACAATCTCTACATTTCCAATTTATCTTGGATCCAAGCCTTCAGTCTTATTCCTAAACCTTCCAACCTAAAGACCTCATATGCAGATGACATTTCATAAACAGCTGTGAAGCCAAATGGCCACTTAAACATAATAGAATGCTATGATTACATACAACAAGCTCTTGGGACTGGTGGAATTCCTTGAATGAATAAAATATTACAGAAAAAAAAAGTTAATAATGTTGGCTAAAACACAAGAACAGTGCAGGATGTAGAATGATCTTTCACATGAGGGATTTTAAGAAGAGACAATCAGCATTCATGAAGATCAATGGTCAGACAATTCCTGAATTTACTGAAGCATTCACTGGATCCTTCAGTTTTCCCATCTATTGAACAGAAATAAAAGTGGTTCTGAAAGCTCCATAAGGCAGTTGTGAGGATTGAGACTGTAGATATAAAGCACTCAGCAGAGTAGCAGGCCCATAATTAGCACTCACTGCTCTTACCATTTCAGGTGCTATGCTAAGATTTGGAGTTACAGAGAAGAATGAAATACATAAGCATTCTCATGACAGCTTTTGATCATGGTTTCTTGCATGCCTACACACACTTTGGGAACAGAGTTCTGGTTTGGTCCATTCTATTTATCTCCATATGCCCAGAGATAGGTACCATATGTGCTTAGCATGACTTGAATGAATGAATGGAGACATGTGCCCGATCCTTGTGTTTAAGAAACTCACATAAAGGAAGAGAGAGGCACAAAGGACTATAATGCAGTGTAATTGCTGTGGTCAAGGGGCTCTGGGTTCTCAGCATCATTGTTCTGGACACAAACCAGACCATGTCCTGGTCTGCCCAGCTTTAGGCTGGGAGTAATAAGTACCATGTGTAGAAGATCACCAACATCTGACTATAGTCACTTAGAACTCTCTAGCTGAGCCTCTGTCATTTGGCTAATGTGCCCCACATGTCAGCAGAGTGACCTGTGACCCTCCTGGCCCCAGGAGCAGCTCTGTGAGCCTGTTTTGTTAGATTCTGCCTGGAGCACTTGGCCGTAACAGAGTGGAGAAGGGAAAAAAAAATCAATACAACCTGAACTGAACGCACACTTAAAACATCAACCTTCAACTCTGGAATCACACCCTGTCATTGACATCCAAAGTGCTTTTGCTCTATGACCTGTTCAAAGTCTAGTAAGCAAACATGAAGGGGGAAATGGAAATGGCTCCAGGGCACAGACAGGGATAAGTGCTATATTATAAATGGGAACACACACTGGGACCGATTACCAGAGTGGTGGAATGGAACGTTGCCTGTTCGTGTGCCAGCTGGGGATCCTGGTGTATATTTCTCAACCTCTCTGAGCCTCACGTTTCTTATTTGGCAATAACAACAACAATAATTTAACCCAAGGATGGTAAAGTTGTTTTGGCAATTTGTTAAGCATTAACACACATTGCACACTGACTCTTGGTTGATCAGCCTGACCCTTGGCTGATGTTCAATAAGTGGCCATTTCTTAGGACAGCCTTTTTGCTGCTCAGAAGGAAATAAGCAACCTGACCTGCAGTAAAAATAGCTGACCAGCCATACAAATAAATACAAGCTATGAACAACTTAGATCTCCCACAATTCTGTTCAAAGAATATTTACTAGCCACCTCTCCTGTGCCACACACTGTGTTAAGGAATGGGGATACAAAAATGAGATGAAGGCAAGGGCCCTTTTAAGAGCATAAGCAATTTTAATATAATTCTTGAGCCAGCCTTCACAGAAAAGTAGAAATGTAAGAGGTGGAAAAAAGGCAGAGAGGAGCAACCAGCTCAATGGAGAAGATGGGACCTGATTAGTTGGAAGGACACGCAACGGTGCAGGGAGGAACATTCAGGTGGGCTGTAGCCACCTAAGGCTGGTGCAGGGGCAGCTGCCAGGGGACAAAAGCCTTGTGGGTCCACTTTTGAGGAAATCTCTCTTGAGCAGATGGGAGCCACTGAAGGTTTTTAAGTAGGGACAGATGTGCTTTAAGGTCACATCACTTGGGCTTTAGGGTAGAAAGGGAAAAGCCACTGTTCCATTAAAGTATATATGGTGCAATTTCTTCATTCCTTTGCAACCCAAGAAAATATGCAAGTATATCTATAGCCTCTTCCGGGTGACCCAGCATGGTAATTCTATGACCATGTATGACTTCTAGACACTGAACCCTTCCCTCATGGATGAACTATTTCAAGCAAGCACCCATCTCTCAGTTCTTGGGCTCCATGTTCCTCGAGTGGCTGTCCCTCGATTACACACTTGTCTACTTCTGCTGTGTCTGCAAGATGGAGCTCATCACTCTGCATTATGCACCCCCACTCATTCATGCTCAACATCAATGGGAAGCTCAGAGGTTCCAGCCCTTTGGTATCTGGTACAGTTAACTGAAGTGCTTCGAATCCCAAGAGGTGATCAACCCTGTCATCAGCTGCAAAATATCTGTCTCTGTGGATCATCGCCACCCCTCTGTCTAAATCATTCTAGTAGCTCTTCCTAAATATTACTGACATTAAGCTTTTTTAAAATTTAATCCACATTTTTATTGCAGTACAATTAAAATTTTAATACCTAAGTTTATTTGCCACTCATTGCTTCAGAAAAAGAGTTCAAACGGCCAATGATTAAACTCTTGAAGAAAATGCATAATTGGGGCTGGGGTTGTGGCTCAGCAGTAGCGCACTTGCCTGGTATGTGTGAGACACTAGGTTCGATTCTCAGCACTACATATAAATAAAGGAAATAAAGGTCTATCAACAACTAAAAAAAAAAATCCTACGAGAATACCTTTAAAAATGCATAACTATAAATAGAAGTTTTGGAGGAATAAGTAGATTTTATAAGAAGTATGTCATACATACTTTTATACAAATTTAAATTTAATTTTATACAAATTTAAATTATTAAGTTCCAAATCAATGGAAAGAACTTTTAAAAGCTGTAGAAAGTTTAGAACCAATTTTTAAATGGTCACTGTTTTAGTCAGCTTTTTTGCTACTGTGACCATAGAATTGACAGGAACAATTTTCGCCCCCTGGACACTTAACCACTGAGCCACATTCTCAGCTATCTTTTTTTTTTTTTTTTTTTTTTTTTTTTTAGTCTTTACCTGGCTTTATTCAACTTTATAATACATACCATGGTGATATATTAACTTTTATATATAGTATTCATATTCCTACATTTAAAATAGAAAATTTCATTCTCTTCTATATGCTCGAGCCTTTAAAAGTGACTGATTTTCTGTATTTTATTAGAACAAAGTCTTGATGAGTTGCTTAGGACTTAGTTAAGTTGCTGAGGCTGGCTTTGAACTCACAGTCCTCCTTTCTCAGTCTCCAGAGCTGCTGGGATTACAGGTGTGTGCCATGGCGCCCAGCTACAATAATCATCTCAGTCCATAGATGGCCAACCTCATATCTCTGGGCCCAAGCTCAGGCAGAATACCCAGGCAGAAGGCATGGCAGAGGAAAGCTACTCAGGACATGACTTACAACCAGGGAGCAGAGAGAGAACTCTGTAGCTCAGGAACAAAATACAAACCCCCAAAGCATGTTCCCAATGACCCACCTCCTCTAGCTAGCCTCATCCTACCTGCCTATAGTTATCACACGGTTAATCTATTTAAATGGAGTCGTGCACTGATTCAGGTAGGGCTCCCATAACCCAATCATTTCACCTCTAAACTTTCTTACATGGTCTCACGTGTGAGTTTTGGGGGGACACCTCCTACCTAAATCATGACAGTCACTAAGAAACAAAGTCATAAGTAATAATTATATTTCACAGTGATGAATCTAAAAACCTGTTTTTCCAGAATATCTGAATGCTTTCACATACCTTAGCTAGAGTGAGCGCAGGCAGTCCACATCTAGGCATTGTGTTCTGAGTTCACACATCATACAGGGAGTGGGATAATTTTTAGTTACTACCATTCTGGTAAGAAGGTTTAATAGGG
This sequence comes from Marmota marmota marmota, assembly GCF_001458135.2. Classification (NCBI taxonomy): domain Eukaryota; kingdom Metazoa; phylum Chordata; class Mammalia; order Rodentia; family Sciuridae; genus Marmota; species Marmota marmota. The sequence continues at coordinate 77,560,353 of NW_026000026.1, forward strand.
TAAAAGAAATTATGAAAATCTATTCTTTTTTTCCCCACATTCTTGGAGACTTGCAGTCAAGCTTATATTTGAAGAATGGTACCCAGAACATGGACAGAACTGCATACTATAAGTGACCCCAAATCTTTATGGTAGCACCCGATTTCTTATTTAATGACATTTAAAATGACACTGTATATTATGGAAAGTAGCTGAATCACACCCAACTTGCAAACATCGAGACCACACATTCTTCCTGTGCATCCACTCTGCTGGCTCTTTTGCTTTAATCCCGATTCCTCCAGCACTGCATGTGTTATTTTTAGAACTTGGTTCCCTCATCAGATTTATAGAGAAGACAGTTAATTTATGTTTTGCATCACAGGAAGTGCTTGGAATAAACTTGATATCGTAGGACATTTTGAATTTAGACAAAGAAACCCATTAGATCTCTCAAACAGACACCAGAGAGACTTTAATTATGTCGCCCTCACACAGAAGGGGCTTCAATTGGATCACCACCTCCCATGTCAGTCACTTTCAAGTATGCCAGAGTCACTCTGGGAAAACGTTCAGCTGTTTTGGACAGATCTTCTTAGACTCTCATTTCTGATAATCTGAGATGGGGGAACCTAAATGTATTCTTCTCAAGGAAAATTTAAAAAATTATCATTAATAATTAATTGAGGAAAAACAGAGAAAGAGCTGGTAACATCTTGTGAGAAATCCTCACGATAATTCATGCAATGTGTTACTAGCTTAAATTCATAGGATGCCTTTGCTGGTTCTTTCTGCTCCTGAAAAGTTGTTAGACCACATATTTAGTAGTCTTTGATGTATTTTGCCGGTGGTAAAGAGTCAAATTTCACTTTGCCCTCCAAATTTCATTCCACTATTTTTAGGTTTAGACAAGATGATGGGGGAAGAAAAAAAGTTAACGTCAGAGAGGAAACAACCATTTTCCAGAGATATCACTCCCTATAATAGTCTACCCCAGACACACAGTAGAAGAACTGTGACTAAACCCCTAAAAGAGAAGCAGGTGGGGTCGGGGCAACACTGTAGGGAGCTGAAAAGAACCAAATTAACATCTGACTTAAAAGGTAGGAAACACTAAATTTCTTCTAACAACAATAACAGCTATTAATACAGCTTATATTGTTCTAAGGACTTTGCCTGAATAACTCTTAAATCTCATACGCATTTCATTAGGCCAATTCTGTTATTTTCAAATGAGAAAACAGTTCATTCCTCAGTTACATATACAGTAAGTACCTGTGTCAACTTCCACAGCAAAAATTCCTGCACTCCCTCCCCACTTCCCCAAGCACCAAGAATTGTCAGGAACAGCACACAGTATCTTGGGTAGTGTTCTTAAGTTTCTCCTTGCATATGTCTAAACTTCACTAAATGTTTAGGTCTGGGGGAAAATCACAAAAGAGCCATATTGGAGAGTGTATTGAAATGTCTCCTGTTCTTCAAAGCTAAAACCCTATACCCACCCCTCATCTTACCTGTTCAAGGAATTCAAGATTTTATAGCCACACCAATCACCTACTCTATAAACACATTTCCCTGAATTCATTTTGGCCTGGGATAGCAGTCTGGGGTGCAAAATGCTAGTGGCACATACTCCTAGGACTCTTGCCAGCTTCAGCTAGGCCATGACTGCTCCACAGCTCATTCTCTCTTGGGACAGGTGACTCTTCCAGTAAGAAGGTCTGGGGTTTCTAACATGTTCCCTCCTGCTGAGGTCGATGGGAGGCCAGTATTTTGGAAACCATGGATGCTTGAACTATTACTCCAACATATGCATATGTGTGTGTGTGTGTGTGTGTGTGGTGTTTTAAATACACTTGTGCTTTTTCAGCAGTTTGAGGTTTATAGCAAAATTGAGCAGAAGCTCTACAGATTTCCCCTATACCTAACACCTCCACACATGCATTTCCTCCATCAGAGTGGTTTATTTCTTACAGATGATAAACCTGCTCTGACAGCATCATTATTACCCAGGGTTTGCAGTTCCACTTCGGGGCTCACTCTTGGAGCCATTCATGCTATGGATTTGGATAAATGCACAATGGCATGCATCATCACCACAAAGTGGCACACACAGTAGTCCTACTATCTTGGAAATCCTTTTAACTCTACCTCCTTCCCCTCTTAGCCCTGGCCAACCACTGATCTTTTTACTATCTCTATAGTTTTGCCTCTTCTGGAAATGAATGTTTTCTGAAACATTAATTACCTATGGTACTCATTTAAAAATATCTTATTAGAGATTTGCAACAAATAATCCATTTTAAAGATTCTGAAATCAGGCACAGTGGTACATGCTTGTAATCCCAGCAGCTCAAGAGGCTGAGGCAGGAAGGTTGTGAGTTCAAAGCCAGCCTCAGCAATTTAGTGAGGCCCTAAGCAACCTGTGAGAAAACAAAAAGGATGGGGATGTGGTTCAGTGGTTAAGTGCTCCTGGGTTCAATCCCCACTACCCCCTCCCCCCCGAAAAATGACTCTGAAAAGCCCAGCAATTAGCTACAAACAACATTGGAACCAGTGCCTAATGCTTTCCAAACATTTTGGGGGTGTGGAGCAGTTCTGGCTTCATTTCCTCCTTTTGACTTCTTCCAGCATCTCCTGCTGACCTCCTCTCACACAGGCCTTCTGTTGTGACCTTCAAATCCTGTCTCTTCATGCAGTTCCTGTCGGCTTTCTATTCTTTTCTCTCAACAGAGTGATCTCTTTAAAACACAAGTGCATCTCATCCTTTCTCTGGTCAGTATTCTCAGTGGCTTTCCACTGCATGAAGATAAAATCCAGATTCTTTCCCACAGTCCCTAAGGTCTGTTAGCCTGTGAGGTTGAGCCCACCCCTCCAAGTTCCACTTTGACAATTCTCTTTTTAAAAGTGAATTATTTTATTTTGATACCAGGGATTGAACTAGGGGACACTCAACCACTGAGCCACATCCCCAGCCCTATTTTGTATTTTATTTAGAGAAAGGGTCTCACTGAGTTGCTTAGTGCCTCACCTTTGCTGAGGCTGGCTTTGAATTCATGATCCTTCTATCTCAGCCTCCTGAGCAACAGGCATGTGCCACCGCGCCCAGCTAAGTAAATTTTCAAAGGAAACTTTAAAGTGAATTTTTGTTTATTTAACCTTTTTTAAAGCCTCACTGGCCTCACTTAAATAAGTCAGGTCATTCCTGTTTCTAGACACTTGCTGTTGCCTCTACCTATGGTTTCTGAGGCTTTTTTTTTTTTTTTTTTAATAGCTCCATATCTTTCAGGTATCAGTTTAGCATTTACCTCTCTTTTCTTCAGACAAAAATTTTCATAACCATATAAAGCAGCACGACTCTCCCCCACAAACTTGCAAAGTGTGGTTCCCCAGACCAAGAGAATCGGCAACACCCAGGTACTTATTAGAACTGCAAGTTCTCAGGCCCCACCCCAGACCTGCTGAGTCAGAAACTCTGGGCCCAGTGACCTGTATAGCTCATTCAGTGATTCTGATACATACTAAAGTTTGCACTGTTCTCTAGTTTGCATTTCCTGCATGTGTATCACAAACTTATTTCTTGTTTATTTAACCCCTTGTATGTAACTCCCTCATTAGACTCATAGCAGCTAAAGACAGAACCTTATGTCTGCACTCCCTGCCATGCAAGATCACAACTGAGACTGGTACTTACTGGATGAACCAATGACATGGAACACACCTTGGGAAAAATTGCTTTAAACTATCAAAAGCATTAAAATATACATGTCTTTGACCTAGTTATTCTAGTTCAGAAAAATTAATTCTAAGAAAATAGCCAGGGATATGCACATAGATTTGTCAAAAGGATTTTTGATAGTATTGTTAATACTAGGGGGAAAAAAGGCAAAACCAAGAAAAAAAAATCCAGAAGCATTCTAGAAGAATGGACAATAATTTTCAAAGTATCTTAGCTGTAGAATACAAAAAACTTATCATTTAAAAGAATTATTAATGACAGGAAATGGTTCACAATATACTAGTTTTTGTTTGTTTGTTTTACTATTAATAGTAAAAAAAACTATTCTAAAAAAACTACTTAAGTAAAAAACTGTATGGTACAGTTTTTAATTCTACATAAAAATAGAAATATACTTAAATATACTGAAAAAGTACATACTACAAGATTAACAGAAGTTACTAAGGTGGTGTGATAACAGATAACTAAACTTTTCTCCTTTCAAGCTTCTCTGTATTTTCAGATTTTCTATACCACGCTACTTTAATTAGAGAAACACATTAAGGGCAATGGGTCAGAGTTAAGCAAGTAAATCTGCTATGTGGAGCGGACAGTATCAATGCAGAGTGTCATGTGAGCTGGGACATGAGAAGGCGTGGGAGCTGGTGTCAGGAGAGGCATCAGCAGAGGTAGGACATAGGCAAGCCTAGCGTGTGTGAGGGAAGAGGTAAGCTCAGCAAGGCTGTGGGGGATTTGCAGCTCTCCTTATAATTTAGCCTACAGACCTGTTTATCTTCTCAAAAGGAAATAAAGCCCCACATGGGCAGTGGCATTCTTTATTAATCAAAATCAGAATTTACTTATGCATGATGGGCCATCCATGCTCCAAAGGGCTCTCTTCTAAGCATTTTGAAAAGCCAAAGACAGCTTCCTGTTGCATAAAGGATAATACGAATAAATGGAAACCATAACAAGGTTTCACTGTGGCTGGATTATGATGAGATAGCATCAGATGGAAGAGGAAGGAGGAGGACATTAAAAGACATCCTCCTATCTTAGACCTAAAGCTCCCACTGCCAGAACTCTAGAAGCTCGCCTAATCCCATGGTCTGGCTCTCATCAATGGCCCAGAAGACAGAATGAACAGTAAAACACCTCTTTGATGCTTGCTCGTCGCTCAGCACTAACACAGAAATTTCAAAGGCCATGATAAGTGGCTTGACAACCTGGAGACAGATGATAAGGTCTCAGCTTCTGATCACCAAACACAATAAATCCCTTGTGAACAGGTGCTACTAATTTTTTAAAAATCCATCTTGTGCTGTCAATCATTTTCAGGTCAATTACATGTGAGCCTCTTGACCCGAGGCATACTCATATTTAGCTAAAATCCAGTGGAATATAAATTTTGAGGAGGAGACATGTGGTTTAAATAGAGGGGATTTTCCCTGGGGATGATTTATATGAGGGGTAGAAACTCAAATGTCAATTGAGCAGTGGCAGATAATGAGTTGTCTACCAAAATCTATTCTCCCCTTCTTCAATAGGGGTAAAGTTTTAGCAGAGCACATTGTTAGGCAGTAACAACATTTCCAGCTTCCCTTGTTTTGGTGAAGGGCTAAACTCCCCCCCACCCATTTTTCTTGGAAACACAGCTCATCTGTATTTCCCAGTCCCACCTGTAGTTAAGAGGGGTCTTGTGAATGTTGTAGCCAATGGAATGTCCTCAGATCCTGGCTCACCCACAGAAAATCTTCCAAGCTAAACTCTTTTTTTCATTCCCACTTGCCAGGAGAAAAGAAAGGAATCCAGAAACCTCCAGGAGATCAGAATGTGTGTCTCTGAGCCACAGGTTCTCCACTCGAAGAAAGCCATTCTTCAGAAGACTGCACGTGCACAATCGTTTACATGGGTGTCAACTGCAACACTGTTCCTCAGAGTGGAAAACTGGAAACAACCTGACTCACGCCCATAGACAAGACATTAAGTAAATTCTGGATTATCCATACTATAAAATACAATGTGACTTTTAAAAAAGGATAAAAGGGTATACATGTGCTGTCATGGAAACCTGCAAAAACTGTTACTGAATACAAGAGCAAATTGCAAGATAATTCATCCCCTAACACAGCAAACATTTATTGATGCTTTATGTCACGTACTGTTCTAGGCACTGGGAATAAAGTGGTGAACAATGCAGACAAAAGCCCTCGCCCATAAGGAAGCTACATGCATGTAAAATATGTTTTAAAATCCTAAAACCTATTTTTATTTTGGGGACTATTGAGGATTTAACCCATGTGCAATTTACCACCGAGCTACATCCCCAGCCCCCCTCCTTTTTTTTGGACAGGGTTTCACTAAATTGCTGAGGCTGGTCTCAGACTTGTGATCCTCCTGCCTCAGCCTCCAGAGCAGCTGGGATTATAAACATACACCACTGTGCCCAGCTTTCTTAAAACTACATATTAATAATATACATATATTTCTAAATACAGAAAGAAGATCCAGAATAACACCCATGGTCTGTTCATGATGGCGAGCGGGACCAAAGAGAGGATGAAACTTTTTAACCTATATTCTTCTATGTTATTTGACTTCTTTTCATGGGGATGCCTTTGTGCATTTGAATTCTTTTTATTGGAATGTGATGAAATGCCTGGGGCTGCTGGGATAGTGCAAGGCCAAGCACTGGGCTTCTTTCCCCAGGCAAAGCCTGCATCTGCTTTACTCACTCACACCCGTAAGTAAGATTTCTTTTGATTCAATGTTTCTGTGACAACAAAAGTTTAGAACAACCAACCTTGCTCATAATCAGAAAATTAAAATACAGAAAGGAACAAGGATGAAAATCTCGTGTGGGCATTACACTAGACTAATCCCAGATCATTTAAGGGTTTTGATTGTCAACCTTTTTGTTGTAAAGGCCTCTCTGCCAGTAAAGGACAAGATTTCAGCTTTTCAGATGTCAAATAGCACTCAATAAACATCACAAATGAGTTCTGATGTGGAAAATGCATTTTCAAATAGAAGAGTTTTGTTTTATTTTATTTTAAAATTGTGTCAGCACCTAAAAGACCCCTGTAATAGTGAAGATAAAGTTAATCCAGCAATGCATTTACCATAATAAACCTCCAGAACAGAAACACATTACTTCCCTCTGATGGAATTTTAAATCAGTGGAAGGGATTAAACAGTATTATCCATCGGATGGAGAGCAACTTGGAAAACACGATGGATTGTGGGAAATGGCCGCCAACCATTTGTGTTCCGGGAACTGTGTTTGGCCCTTCCATGATTAATATGTCTGATATCATTCTAGGGAGCTGGTATCTTTTTTTCCTTTAACTTTTCATTTCATCTTTTCAAAAGACCTGCACAAAGCCCAGGCAGGCTTCATGCTCTTTAAGACTGCAGTTTTATTATGATCTGGATTTGAATTAAGGCAGTGAAAATGGTCTCACTTGCCCACATTTCCCTTTTTAATATGTGGCTGACTAAGGAAACAGAGCACAGTCTCCCCTGTATTAGCACATCTACCAAAATAAGGAATCATAACAGAACGGAACTACCAAAAAAAAAAAAAAATGCTGTCAGATCAGAGTGAGAGGACAATCCCACACAGATCCCAGAAGAAATCAAGGCTCACTTCTTCCTTCCTTTACCTTCCCTTTTAGCTTGCCTTCAAAGGCTCCAGGGTTTAGGTCATTTCTCTTAAGTTTTGTTTTATACATATGAAATAAAGTAAAATGAATATCTATTTTAGATCAGATTGTCTCCCCATCAATCCAGTTCTTCCTGAAACATTTTAACCTTAGAGGCCAATTTTTATCGCCAAGTTATGGAATCAACCTAAGTGTCCCTCAATAGATGATTGGATAAGGAAAATGTGGTGTGTGTATATACAATAGAGTTTTACTCAGCCATAAAGAAGAATGAAATTATGTCATTTGCTGGTAAATACATGGATCTGGAGAACAAAATGCTCAGTGAAATAAACCAGACTCAGAAAGTTAAGGGTCAAATGTTCTTTCTCGTGTGCAGAAGCTAGAGACACATACGGATTTTTTTTTTTTTTTTTAAGTAAGGGATTCTACTTAAAAAATAGAAGAAAAAAATAGAAGGGAGAATGATCGAGTAGAGGTAGGGCCTGAGGGGAAGGAAAGAGGGGAGTGAAAGGAGAGGAACAAAGAATGAGATTGAGTAAACTATGTTTGAATCAAACTTTTATGTATAACTATAATGTATCGAATAAAAAATAAACTAATATCTGGGCTCAGAGGTGCACACCTGTAATCTCAGCAACTTGGAAGGCTGAGGCAGAGAGATCCCAAGTTCAAGGTCAGCCTTAGCAACTTAACCAGTCTCTGTTCTCAAAAAAATAAAAAGGTTTGGGGATGTAGCTCAGTGGTAGAGTTCAATCTCCAGTACCAAAAAGTAGAATACATACATAAACAAATAAAAGTTAATTTTTTTAAAAAGAGTATAAAAAACCTGGTGATGGGAACTAAAACCAAACACACACACACACACACACACACACACACACACACCCCTGACAAATAAGCACATGGAAGATGGTCGTCATGAATCAATATGAAAAAATGTAAATAAACACAATGTGGTACTATTTAACATCTATAAGGAGAGCTGTAACTTGAAAAAAAAAAAAGGAAAGTGTTGTCAAACATTTGGAAAGATTAGAATTCTTATGCATTCCTGGTGGGAATGTCACATGGCACATCCTCTTTGGAAAACAGTTTTGTGGGTCCTCAAAAAGTTAAATGTGGAATTAACAGATGGCCCAGCAATTCCACTGCTAGGTATACACCTCCAAGAATTGAAACATGGACTTAAAGAGATACCTGTATACCAATATTTATGCAGCATCATTCATAATAGCCAAAGGTAGGAACCGTCTAGTGTCCATCACCAGATGAGTGGAAAAACAAACTGTGGTAAGCACATACATTGCAGTATTATTCAGCCATAAAAGGAAAGAAGTTTTGATACATGCTACACGTGGAAGAACCTCGAAACTACTGTTCCAAGTGAATGAAGTCAGGTACAAAGGGATAATATTGTAAGATTTCACTTATGAAATATCTAGAATACATAAATTCATAGAGATAGAAAGCAGATTAAAGTTTACCAGGGAAGGACGAAGGAGAAATGCATAGTTTTTACTTAATGGATAAAGAGTTTGTTTGGAATGATGAACATTTTTGGAAATAGTGGTGAAAATGACACAACACTGTGAATGTACTTAATATCACTGAATTTGACAGTTAAAAGTTGTCCACGTGAAAGTTTTATGTTACATATATTTTATGTATAAAATGGATTTTAAAAGTTTATAAATATCATTATTGACATTTGTAGTGGTGTAATACTATTATATGTACATGCCACTACATACATAAAACTATTCAGTTTTGTTCTACCCATTAGAGAATAGAAGAAAATGGCCTTTTCATATTGGAATTTAGGTATATTTTTGGCTAATACAGACATAACAGGTAAAATCTAATTGATTAAATTGTAGTATGTTTCATCTAAATATATTAACAAAAGTATATAAATGATTAAAAAAATAATGCAGGGAGCATGAGAGGAAAAGACGAACTCTAGATAGGGTAGAGGGGTTGGAGGGGAAGGGGGGGCATGGGGTTATTAATGATGGTGGAATGTGATGATCATTACTATCCAAAGTACATGTATGAAGACACGAATTGGTGTGAATATACTATGCATACAACCACAGATATGAAAAATTGGGCTCTATATACGTAGTAAGATTTTTAATGCATTCTGCTATCATATATAAATTTAAAAAAATACAAAAAAATTAATGCACTGCTGTGAGTGAACTTATTGGCACTAAAGTTGCTCATGAATAACTGGATGATCACCCACTTGGAAGATCATAGAAGGAATTTTTACAAATGGCAAGGTAATGGACAAGATGAGGGTTCAAAGTCTTTTGCTATTTAGCAGTTTAAGTTTCCATGTACAAAAACAAAACAAAACAAAACTTCCCTTCTTTCTTAGGAGTGCTAGAACAGGAAGTTTGCCATCACCTAACAACAGTTTACTCTCCTGGTCTGGTGATGTCTCTACTATGTTCTTTGTGGTCAATATCCTGCCTGAAATTTCCATAGAACTTAATAGTCTTCATAAAGTATATCACCTTAGAGTAGGTCTTAAATATTCAGAAGATCCCTCTATGAAACAGTAATACAGAAAATATGTTCTCTTACCCCCGTCTCCACTAGAGTGTTTCTAAGGCAAATATCCAGGGATATGGCACCAAGGGGAAGATCATAATAGAGATGTGAATGCCATTTCCACCCAGGCTGTCAGCCTCAATAAGTAGCCCTCTCAGAAGCAATTTGAATAAAAATCATCATGGCTATTGTCAGTGTTGTCATTTCTTGATTTTTTTTTTTCCTCCTTAGGATTCTGCATTATTCATTCTTGGACTTACTGATTGCCCACAGTACCATCCTCAGGCATTCAGTCAAGATTTCTCCAGTTGAATTTTCCCTCTTCCTAGATTTCCTATATCATGACTTTTCTATAACACAGAGGACTGTGAAGAAAGGAGATGGGACTGCGAGTCACACAAAGCTGGGGTGATTGGCAGAGTCATATGAATACGTAGCTGGGCCACAGAAGGCGTGTTTAAGTAATGATTTGGAAAACTCAGAATCTAATCAAACACATCTGTGCCTTATATTTTTCTACCTGCTGTCTTGCCTGAAATGAAGATGCTTAAATCCCCATTAGTGGGGTAGGGCCACCCATCTATGGAAAAACAGAGCTGGACTCCAATCTGTTCTGTGGGTCTTCAGAATGGCTACCAGCTGATCAGAAAACATTGAGTGTGGGGGATCCAGGATGGGGCAGGATGAACACAGCTGGCTGACACAGCAAGCAGTTAGGAACAGCAACAAAAATGCCATTTGATTCGTGGGCTGAGCCAATCCATCTGGAAAATCCCTCAAAGAGAATATCTGGGAATGACATTTCAGCTCTGATTTTCCTAGTAAGTCTGCACCTTAAGCCAGAGACTCAAAAATAGCACTCTATCTAGATGGTGTCAACACAGTGACACTTGAGCCTCATCTCTTTAGTCTTTTGAGAGCAATTTTAGCTCTTCTGGAGATAACATGGAGACAGAAGGGGCTGCCTGCTGGAAACAGCCCCACGCTCACAGCTGGTTTCCAGGAAATGGATGACTCTGCTACTGGTTGACTCCTGGATTTCCTATCATGAGATCTGAACCCTGGGCCTGATGTACAGTGAGGTGTGCGATTGGCATTTGCAGAAACCTTGACATCCCACACTGCAGTTCGTGATTGGTGTCAGACAAAGGAGCATATTAAATGACTGCCAGCCTGATGATAAGGCCGGTTATTACCGAGGTGTAGCTTCCCCAGGTCTAAAAACTCATAGTAGTGCCACTGAAGCATGCCGGAGAGAAGATAAAATTTAATTAATAATTTCCTTAGAGGCCCACAGTCTATTACAACTATGTTCCTTGCTGTTTTCTGTGATGACCTTATAGCTCATAAACATTATAGGTACACGTTGGTCATCATCTCATCCCCAGGTTTAATTTATGGCTCAGGTTGCGCTGCATAATTAGCTAGACAGAAGCGAAGATTTTCAAGATGCTCGAAACACTGTAGGTTCCGCATAAGGTAGGTGTGTGCCTCCCTCCCTTCTGTTCAGCCCAATGCCTGGAACAGAGTGTCATTTCCTAGATTAATAACACGCATCATGAACAAGGCTAGGGATGAAGGCAAAGTCTGTTTCTGACTTACAGGTGATAAATTTTGGTTTCTGCTAAAATTAGAGTCTAGATGCTCAAGTAGATAGATTGAGCTATTCCATGAAATACAAGAAAAACTAATTGTTTTTAGAGACATGAAATTTCAAGAAATGTTGTAGTATTGGGGGATTTCTTCACTAAAGTAAAATACTTGTTCCTTTGATAGACAACTTTAATTTATTTTGGACCTATTATGTGCCCAACACTTTGTAGAGTTGTGGGAGAAACAAATGTATAGTCTTAATCATCTCTGAAATCAGGGCCTCAAAATCTGGGAAGCAGTACATGTTTAATAAATAAAAAAATCTGTTAAAGGATACATGAATCAGTTAATTGACTTTGGGACATTTTATATTTTGAATGCTAAAAGATAAAGATAATATTTGTATAGTCAGAAAAAATAACAATAAAATAGATTTAAAATGGCAGTCTCTATCTTCCAAAAATTGAGAACCAGTGAATGTTGAATGCCTCCTGTCAGACCCTTACTGGAAATATAGAGAATGTGGCAGCAATTACTGCTTTAGTCTTTCAAGGCTGACTGTCCAATAGCAAAAGTGACCCCTCAACCTCTTGTCAGAATATGACCTAAACTCCAAGCATGACATATTCTTCCATTATTTTTGGACTATTCCCCTCCCAAAACTGGCTTTGCTCTAGTGCCTGGCCAGAAGGGCGTCTCAACTGCTTGGTAAATGAATCATTTTATAAAAAGAGAATCACTGTGCCTTTTGCTTTTGATTCCCCTGATTACATGTTCTTCCCCCCAAATGACTGGCCTATGAAAATTCTCTCCCTACTTATTCTTCAGAGTCTACTTCAAGTACTACTTACAACATGGTCAGTTGTCCCTTGGTATCCACAGGGGATTGGTCCAGGACTCCCATGGATACCAAAATCGGCCAAAGGTGTGGTATTTGCAAATTAACCTATACATATTCTCCAGGATACTTCAAATTTCCCAATTATCAACAATGCCAAACACAATATAAACACTACTTAAAGAGTGGTTTACACTCTTTTGTTTAAAAAATGACAAGAAAAAATATGTGTATATATTCAATACAGATGAAAACATTTCCTCCCCAATATTTTCAATCTGCAGTTGATTGGGTCTGTAGATGAGAAACTCACAGATAATGAGGACTGACTATGGTGCTTTGTTAGTGTCCATGTTTTTTTTTTTTTTCCATTCACTTACTTACTCATGCACGTACACCTCACCTCATTCTAAAATAGTGAAGGCAGCCCATAGTAAACTAGATGGAAAAATGGTGAAAACCTGTGGTTTATTTAGGATACAGTCTTCAGTTTCAAAACAATCCACTTTCCTTCCAACTCTCACCCACATCCCAGGTGATGATGGTGACGGCAGTTAACACTGTTGGCAGAGCACTCATTTCCTCTGGACTGTGCTAACCTCTTCACATGTAATTATGTCAGTTGCATACCAACACCACCACAGTGTAGGTTATTAGAATCCCTGTGTTACAAGTAAGGAAACTAACAGACAAAGCAAACCTGCTCCAAAACCACACACATAGTAATGGTATCAATGATATCAATCAGGTCCAAGTCAAAAATCTTTGCTCTTAGCCAATGTCATCCTACCTCTCTCATAATGATTATAAATTGGCGTGCCTACTCAGCTACATCCTTCAAGGAGAAACTTCACCATCACATTTGCCTGTCTGATGCCAACTCCTCAAAATTGTGTAGTCATTCAATCATCTAAATATCTGCATGAACATCTGAATACTTAAGAAATATTGATCCTCAAACAAGCATTTCAGATCTTCTCTGAATGCTTGGCTCCTTCTATACACTTAGGTAAGATCCCCCCACCACTCCATGAAAATAGAATATAAGATATCTCAGCCAACAGCTAAGACAAAAATATTAGATAAAAAGTATATATTGTTTAATTGTTATCAGTGGAAAAACACAATTCTCTTTCAACCTGCTACAGTATTTCATTGATTCAGAGTTGTCCTAATGTGATACTTTATGAAAACAGGCAAGGTGAGTTACAACCCAGATTACATTCAGTTGGGACTCAAAGGGAAAAGGAAGATGTCATGAAGAAAATGAATTATGGGTCAGTCTAGTTACTTCACTACCCACTACCATAATAGAATGAGAATTCTCCTGCAGCTATTGAAATTCTTACCACCATTCCTTCAAACCAAGAAAAAGATTCCATTCTAAACTCCTATACATTTGGAATATCTTGGGTTCCATATTAATCTGAGATGCAAAGAGATGGCTCACAGAAACTCATACTTGAGCCTGACTTAACTGGAAGAGTAAGATAGTCCTCAGTTATTAGTAAATTTTTCTTTTTTTCTCTCCTGACTTTACCTTCTTGCATAAACTGCACCATAACAAAGGACAATGAGATTCTCCAAACCTACCATCTCTAGGGTTTTCTTCTTTTCTACCCATTTTTTTTTAAGAGTTGATCCATAGATTTTGAATGTTTACTGTATATGGGGACCTCCTTGGTTTCCGAACTACCCTCAGCTATTTCACTCTATCAGATGCCTAATTTTAAACTGAAGGATATGGGGCACATGTGTGTGGGGGACAGGTGTAGAGACAGAGAAGGATGACTATGAATAGAAATGTGGATGTACCAATGTCATAGAATCATTTATAAATGTGGATTCCTTCAGCTTGCTGTCACATATTCTGAGCCAAATTCTATTTTTAGGAATTTCCCTCCCAAATATGCAAAATGTACATAGGTACACTAAGGGTTACTAAGACTATTAAAACAAAAGTCCAAGAATAAAGGTCACATTAAATAAATTAAGTTACCTTCATATGGTGAGTTATTACAAGCTACTGAAAGTCATGTGATAGAAGAATATTTAATGACACATTCATGATCTATTTCTATTACTGAAGCATGCACGGTCAAAGTCTCATCCCCAGGTTTAATTTATTGCTCAAGTTGTGCTGCATAATCAGCTAGACCGAAATGAAGATTTTCAGATGCTGCTGCTGAAAATATTACAGGTTCTGTGTTACAGTGGAGCATAAGCCCTAACTCCATTGAAAACGTAGAATAAAAAGTCATATTTCCACAAAAACATTTGCAAAATACATTTTGAGGAATTTTATGCATCCCCTCCTTAGGGCTATAATTTTCTCTTTAATTGATTAAACAATAAAATAAAATGTTTTTGCATATTTTTCCTATTGTCCAAACTTCACATAATTTGTATAATCTGTTAAATGACATGCTATTTTAAAAATAATGTCAGAAGCTGTAAATTTTTTTTTTAATGAGCAATAAAATCCTTCTCTAACACAAAGCACTCCAAAGAAACTTCTTGGAAGCATGTGCCTTTCTTTGTAACAGTCCACAAACACAGGATTGCAGACAATGCACCTGAAGAAGTCCCTAACAGCAGGTGTGGTGATTGTCCATGACAGGAAACAAAGTGTCTTAGGATCAAGACCGTCAATCAATAAACATCAATTTCATTCCTGGGCACTGCAGAGATTTTGTCACTGTCTGATTAGGGGACAGGAGGAACAAGAAGGCTTTGCTTATGTCTCAATGAACTATACCAGTAACATTTCACTTTAGAAGAACATCAGGGAGATGTAAGATACAACCATGTGCAGCCTGAGTGTGTGCATGTTTGTATTTTTAGCAGACAATTAGCAAATAATTTCTGGACCTACAAAACTTGGTTCACAAAGGGGTGCCACAGCGATGAAGCACTGATCACTCCTTATACCCTGAATTTTAAACACACACACACACACATACATACACAAACAAAAAAACACTCAGGTTAACATTTTACCCTTTCCTTCACTGACTGCAATTTTAAAAATGGGATGCTTCATCCTATTTCACCTCCAAAATCGCAGACTTCCAGTCTTTCCTATACAAAATGGTGTACTAAGGTTTTCTCAGTAAAAAGCTATTTAAACTAAAGGAATCTCAGTAACTAAAAGTGTGTGAACAAGGGGCAGCCTCAGCCCCTCTAAAAACCTGAATTTTTATGTATTTATAAAAGAAATGTAATCATTGTTTTAGGTCAAGGATGTTTCTGAAAATTGCTATGAATGAAAATTCTTCCAGATCTATTTTAATTAAGTAAGAAATATATTAGCACTTGTACCACTGGTGAGAAAATTGATTCATGCTAATACTCCTTGGGCATTTCTCCCACCACAATCTGATTTATCTTATTCACATCTTCAGTAAATATCATAACTTCTGGTTAACGGCAAATCAGAATTAACATCAACTAGAGCTGGAATCCTAAATATGTATAATCTAATTATATGCTGGCCTTAAATTTATTATTAAAAGTGCTCATTCAAATTGAACATATCAACACAATTTCTTTTCATTTAAATCTC
Source organism: Marmota marmota marmota (assembly GCF_001458135.2). Lineage (NCBI taxonomy): Eukaryota > Metazoa > Chordata > Mammalia > Rodentia > Sciuridae > Marmota > Marmota marmota. The sequence continues at coordinate 77,576,273 of NW_026000026.1, forward strand.
AGCTCTTCAGAAGGATGACTGCCATATCAATATTAAAATATTGCTTAGGACTGGGGGCGTGGCTCAGTGGGAGAGCACTTGCCATGCAAGAGGCTCTGGCTGGCACAAAAATGTTCAACTTTTTTTAAATGCTGATTTTTTTTTTTAGTAGAAGAAATATTTGCATTTCACAAAGAAGGTTCCTTTATGTTAACTTTATAGAATATAAATAATATATTTCCTGACGAGTTAAAAATCAGACACACGTAAGAATAAGAACCTTTTAGGATTGGACATACATACATAAGTTAAATTCAGGAAAAGGGGAAAGAGAATCATCTTATAGAAACTATGATTGCAAGAGAGAAGCAAACAGAAAACAAAAATTATTGCAGAGCTTGTACAAACTATCAAGATGATCTTTTCTCAAGGGTCACTTCTGAGCTTTGTATGATTTTGGAGAACCTGTTCCTCCACTTTTCTACAGCATGTGCATCCGTAAGAACTGCTTTAAATACATTACTGTGGTTCACTAGGTTGGCAAGTTCAGCGCTCCCAGAGATGGTCAGGTGCTGAGTAAGAAGCTAGCCACCTTCCTGTTTATCCCACATTCTGCTAAGGAAGACACATACTGCCATTTCCTCAAACACTGGGCTGCCCAGGCACTGTATCCACCCACAGCTTCTGAGAACCAGCAGCTACTGTCAAAAGGCCATTCTGGGGTAACAGGTTACTAATGAGCAATAGGAGATGCTTACATTGCCCTCTGTTTTCTATGAGCTTAGTTTACAACTCTTTGTTTTAAAATTCATTGCTTTATTCCTTTGTCCATGTGACTATTCCTTGGTATCAATGGGAGAGGGGTAATTTGGTTTGATTCTCTCTGGCCAACCCCACAGCCCTCCAAATACAGAAGTAGAAGGAACACGTATTTGGATATGAAGGATCTAGCAAGTTCCTTCTTATTACAGAGCAATATTTAGAGAAAGAGAAAAGGCTCCTGAAAGCAATAACACAGGACCTCTAAAATTTGTTTGATTTTTACCATTTCAGGAAGTTCTTTATAACCAGGCAAGTACAATAGTACTTGTTATTTACTTTATGCTTATTATAATCCCAGTCAAACGGACAATACTTTACAGGGTTTACCTTATTCCTTCTTCACAACTCTATGAAGTGGTTACTATAATGATTCTGAAGTTTACTGATGGAGAAACTAAAAAGCATGGGGAGGTTAAGGATTTGTCCAAGCCGACCTGGCACTTAACAGATCTGGCATTTTGATTTTAGGTTCCCCCCCTCCAAAAAAAATATAAAAACAGTGCTAATAACCACTCTATTATTTTCCTTCCCATAGCCTCTGTTGGGATAACAAATGCTGATGCTAGGCAGGTAATTTCCTTGAGTGGAACAGGAGGAGGGGAAGAAGGCAGCCTGAACTTCTCCATGATCCATGGGAGGATCACTCACTCCAGCCAGCTGTGACCAGGAAAGGCGCACATGCCCACTGTGGCCACAGCATCAGCCCAAAGGAAAATGGAAATATGGACATTTTTAGCATTTAAAAAAAAATCACCTAGTTTTTAAATGCTGACAACTCACTAAAATAAAATAAATAAATAAATAAATAAATAAAATAATAATAATAATAATAATAGCAGCATTGAGGCCCACCTACACGGACTAAACAAAGGTCATCATCAGTGGGTGGAGTTCATCTCATGGGCCCTTTTTCTTTCCTCGGGCTCAAACCTTGAGAGGTGTGAAAGTAACATGCTGCTTCAACACAGCAACACATCCAAATCACTCTGTGAGTAGAGAACTCTTTCCCATCTGGGCTCTAGAAGCAATGTCAAAACTAAGTGGAAGCCTGCTTCTCTAGCTGGTGATGAGGAGCCCGCCCTCCCTCTCCTGCAGGCTGTGGTGTTGAAGTTGCCTCTGGCTATCTCACAGGGTTCTTCTACACCCTGGTTTCTACTGATTCTAGCTAGAGTTTGTGTCTTGGAGGAGAAAGGAAAAAAATATCCCTCATGGACTCTGAAAATATAGAGGTCAACTTCAACCTTCACTGTCCAAGTTTTAGAGATGATGGTAAATTTCACACTCAACAGCCACATTTTTCATCCTAGTTTAGGAAAGGAAAAAAAAAAAAAAGGAAGGAGTAATCATTTTCCAAGCCAAGAGGCCAAGGTGGTATAGAACGTACAATCCTCAGCATTGGGTAATTTGGAGAAGCACTTGACAATCTGTAGCAACACATACTCTTTAAATCCAGTCCTTTGATGAACAATTAGACCACCTATAAAACCAGCAGCAAACCTCTCTGCTTTGGGGTTGGCTCACACAGATCTCTATATTCATTCGTCCTTCTTGGTTTCTTCCAGAGACCTTAGCATGTGCTTATCAATCTTGCTCACTGTTGTATCCCCAGTACCTGGCACAAACATTAATAAATATTTGTTGAATAAATGAATAAAATGAAAGAAGGACTCGAATCAGTTGGGACCAAGATAACATCAATGTAGTGATTTATTCATTCAAGTATGTTGGAATGAACTCAGGTCCCTAAGGAATGAGCTTGAGGAACAATGGTAGCTGTTTTGAGACTAGGAGCTTTTGTTTGGCTGTGTGTAGTGGAATCTGGGCCACAGCTGATTTTGTCTGGACAGAAGGGGAGGAAGGAAGATTTTTGACCAGAATATGTGAAAAAAAAGTAAAAAAGGAGAGAGAAAATAACTGAAGCTTGGGGGTATGGGGCAAATGAGCGAGACATGGGAGAGAGAAGAGATAGTAGGTATATGACATGACCCTCTCTCTCCAGTCTCTCCATAACACTTTCAGTAAAATATTCACTATCAATTATATTTGTGTCCTGTTAATAGTATTAACAAAGTAACTATAATGCATACTCAATATGGAGAAGAAATTCTAACTAACACTGGTTCTTTCTTGGGTAGTAAATGGTCTAAGGTGAAATCTCCAGAGAAATAAACCCTTACATCATGGACATAAAAGCTGTTCAAAGGTCCTCAAAAACATCATTGATTTACGCAAGCATTTATTGAGCATTTACTTTGTGCCAGCAATGTGCTGGGCCCTGTTAATACTGTGGCAAATAAAACAGTTGAACTCCCCTGCCCTCAAGGGGAGAAGAGGCAATAAATTTAAAGATGAGACAGTATCAGTGATGGGGACTTTGAGAGAAATGATAAGTGGGTGATATAAGCTAAGGGCTGGAATTCAATATTGATTAGGTTGTCAGGGTTGGTCTCTCTGAAGGGTGATGAGTTGAGAACTGAAGAAGCCAGCTATATGAAGCTCTGTAGAGAAAAGCTTCCTAGAAGAGAGAAGAGCTCTATGCAGATGACCCACCTGTGGGTCAATTGTGTGATAAGAGATGGGGAGGAGGGTACAGCAGGTATTTGCATAGGCAGGCAGGGGCCAGATCAGGGAGTCAGATTGTCTGCAAGGATGATGTGTGCACTAGCAAAGACTCTGGGAAGTTGACTGAAATGCAAAGGTGAAATGTAATCACAACACAGGGGCCTTGACATGCACCCTCCCTGAGGAGACCATTCTCCAACACCAGCCCTCCAGGGGGGTGGGAAGTAATGTGGTCGAGTTAATTGCCCATAGGGAATGCTCTGTATATTAATGTAAAACTAGGGATTATCCAGCCTCAGATGCAAATGAAAAGGGCACAGTGGGTCACTAATTTTCCCAAAGACTCTTCTTACTTGAGGTAGAAGTGAAAATGCCAATTACCCTCATTTCGGCAGAAAGGAACTGGGAGAGGCGAAACACTGGAGAATTCTGATTTTCATTGGTTTGAAAATCATAACCACCACCCCAAAATTAAGAGAAAGGAAAAAAAGGCCTTTGCTCTTGGGACCTTAAGTGATTAGAAAGAGTTGTTATTTGGCTGATTTTCACACTTCATTAGCATATGCATGATTTAACGAGGAAGCATGCTGGGGGGCTGGCACGGTGAGGGCAACTCTCCCTACCCGCGGACTAGAAACTGGGGCAGTAGCATTGGGAGTGCTTAATTACGCCAGCAAAGCAACAGAGATGAGCACGGAAAGAGAGATGAGCACATGGTAGAGCCCTGAACAATCACAGAAAGAGGCTCCAATGTGTAGCTCACCCGGGGGGCCCACCTGTGGAGGGGAGCCTGAAGACCCCTCCGAAGGACAAAGCCACCTGGGGTAAGTCTCCAATTCTCTCGCCTTCATTACACACACATATTTTTTCCCCCCAAATCTGCCAAGAAGAATGTAAATAAAATATTGAATTACATGTATGATCCACATTCCCCTTAGCACTGAAGAGAGGGAGAAGGAAAAGGGGTGACATTGGTGGGGGGAGGTAGAATAAAATGAACCCTTGAAGGATAGTCAGGCCTTCATATTTTATTATTATTATTATTATTATTATTATTATTATTATTATTATGTTGTTCAAAACATTATAAAGCTCTTGATATATCATATTTCATACATGTGATTCAAGTGGATTATGAACTCCCATTTTTACCCCGTATACAGATTGCAGAATCACATCTGTTACACATTCACGTTTTTACATACTGCTGTACTAGTGTATGCTGTATTCTGCTGCCCTTCCTATCCTCTGCTATCCCCCCTCCCCTCCCCTCCCCTCCATATTTAGTTCTGAATTACCAGATTAGACCCACAAGCAGAGCAGCAAGGATAATGTCACAACCCTTGCTTCTAATTAGCTAAGGTGGAGGCTTTCTTTTATTCCATTCAAAAAAAACCTCAAAGGAAGAAGGAAGTAAAAACAGACTCCCTGAAACAGAAGGGCTCCACCATGCTCAGGCCACTGCTTTTCTGGAACTGTATCTCTGCTCATGTCTGTTGGAGGGACAGATTTATAACTCAAGAAGTGATGAGTAGAGTGGTGTAGGTGGTGGGGAATTTTACGATTCTTACATCATCTCTCACCTCATCAACACATTCCATGTCATATAACTTTACAAGTGTGTCACCTCTAGTGCATTGGTCTATTCCGAGATGATTTGCCAATCCATTCCTCCTTCTGGGATCTCCTTAGGGTCAATGTTCCCCTCTTAAAAAATATCTTAATGTTCCTTTCTCTCAGTCCAATCTAGGTGTGTGTGTGTGTGTGTGTGTGTGTGTGTGTTAAAAGAGTGAGCTCATCTGCATACCCCATGCCCATAGAAACCCACCTTGTACCAATGGCAGTTAGGTTCAGATTTTTGTTGCCACAGCAAGATGATTTCAACATATCCCTCTCTTTCCCTTCACACCCATTCCTTGAAGCTCTCCAAACATGTCAAACATTTTCGTACCTCTGTGCTTTTGCAGATGCTATTCCACTTCTTGAATGAATGAAGAAATCCATCAGTTCTTCCATATGTTATTCTGGCTTGAATTCCCAATCCTTATGCTACCACATTTAACTTGATAAACATGCACTCACTACTATTATATCAGATCACCGTCTTTCTTCCCAGCAACCGTTCTTTTCTGCCAACAGTCCCCCAGACTCTCCCCTTTCTCATCCTCAAGTCAAATTTAGATTCTACTGATTCCTCCTCCCTCAGTATCAGAGTTAGACCCTCATGGGCTTGACTTATGTCCATCTACTCTAGGGAGGAGATTTCGGGATGGATGCAGAATTTAAACAGAACTGATGTTAGGAAAGATTTCCTAGGGATTTAAGAAAAAAAATGCAAAACACTGAGTTATGGCAGCCAGTTTTCCACCACAAAGAAAGCCTGGGATGACTGCTGGGTGTCCACAGAAAGCAGAGCAGAGAAACTATCCATGAAGGGCAACAGGGCTAAACGCTGGATGAAACCTTTCCTGAACATAGTATTCTTTTGAATTTTAAGTTGTGTTTACCAATATTTTCTCGTGTCATACTAGAGATTGAACCAAGGCCTCACACATGCCAGGCAACCAAATGTTTAAGTCAATTTTTAATAGGATTATTAAAAATTATTAAAAGCCATTTTAATCAAAACATTCCTGATGAATCAATGACAAAGATGTTAAACAGTTCGAGTCAAGCCAAGGGCTGTGGGAAATTATAAACTATGTTCTAAGTCAACTTCAGGTTGCTCATGAATCCATTCATTCAACATACAATTGAACACTTACAGTGCCAAGTACTATTTTAAAATGCTGGGATGTAGTGAATGAGGAAAACAAATATCCTTTGAAGCATAAATTCCAATAGAGGGAGATATGTAATAAACAGTAAGTAAGTATATAGTAAGTTAGAAAGTATCTATGGAAAAGGAACAATAGGTAAAGGCAAATCAGAAAGGCTAACGTGGAAGGGGATTGCAGTTTCAAATAGATAGTCAAGATAGGCTTCATTGAAAAAAAAAATGCCACTTAAAGACTTATAGAGTTGGTAGAGTTGGTTTTGGTGCCAGGGATAAAAGTAGCAGAAGCAGGAGACAACTGCACCAATGCATTTAGACAGTGGCTTGTGTCCACATGGTAGCAGTAGGACTGATGACAGAATTTAGAGTCAGGAAAGATTTTTAAAATAGAGACAATGGGCAGGATGTGGTGGCTCATGCCTTTAATTCCAGAGACTCAGGAGGCTAAGCCAGAAGGACCCCGAGTTTAAGGCCAGACTAAGCAATTGAGCAAGGCTCTAAGCAACTTAGCAAGATCCTGTCTCAAATAAGAAAATAAAAAGAGCTGGGGATGTGGCTCAGTGGGAAAGTGCCCCTAGGTTCAATCTCCAGCACGTGCGCGCACACACACGAGAAAGAAAAAAAAAAAAAAAGAGAGACAATGGTACTTCCTGCTACAGGGCCTAAAGTGTGAATTGAGACATCAAAGTTTTTGACTTAAGAAACTAGAAGGATGAAGTTGCTGTTCATTGAGAAAGGGACAGATGCAAGTGGAAAGGTTTATTTAGGAGATGTTCATGAGTTCAGTTTGGAAATACTAAGTCTGCAATATTCAAGTAGATATGCAAGTAGACAGGCTGAAGAAGCAGTTGGATGTTAGTCTGGAATTCAGGAAACAAAACTGGACTAACAATTTGAACTCAGGAGTTACTGGAATATACATAGTATCTAAGTCCCAGACTGGATGAAACAATGAAGGAAATAATTATAGATGAGTAAATCCAAGACTAACTCATTTCATTTACTCATTGAATCCAGACAAGAATCTTATGAGATCAGCTGTTATTGTTATCCTAATTTTACAATCAAGGAAATGGAGAATTAGAGATGTTGAGATTGCACAGCAACCTGGCCAAGAACATAGATGCTCAACTGTTTTTAAATATAAACATAATCAAGCTGGGACTGAACTTCACGTACTCAAACTCTGAGCCTGTGTTCCTGTTCCACAACATTGCTGCCTATTCCCAAATGGGATTGTTTAATCGGCCAATAGAAGTTTGGATTAGAGACAAGGAGAGTATTCAGGGCCTAAGAGTGGCCAACTGAGCTAAAAGAATTCAGTTTCCTGTCTCCAGAACAAGACCCAGCTGCAGACACTATGCTCAAAGGTAATGAGGCCATGGTGTGCGCACAAACAGGGAGACCAATTTGCTTGCTGGGTCTCACACTTGGTCAGATTCACTTGGGGACCTCGTTAAAAGATGCTGGTTCCTAAGTGATCATTCCCACACATTGATTTAGTAGAAGTTGAGCAGAGCTTGGGATTTTCATTTTGACATAATCTCAGGAAATTCCAAACAGCTTTTTGAGAAATACTACCATAGGGAATCTACTTTGGCCTCTGTGCAATAACTCTCCACTCACAAAGATCAATACAATTGGACTTTAATTCATCTGAACTTCACTGACAGGATTGTGGTGGAAGAAAGATACCCATACATGATTACAACTTTGCTTAGAAAACTAGTTTGATATTCTTTATAAAGCCCTTTAGTCTTCTTTTGTCAAATCAATTTCCTATTTAAAAATCAATGTTATTCTTTTATTGATTTTGTCAATAAACGAAAAGGTCTTCAACTTTGCACGGCACACAGTAGGTCTTCACTAAATGCTGACAAAGTATGTGAGACACTTACATCTTGTATTTATTAGTGGAGACCCAAGTTTAGTCAGGTATCTTTACAGAAAAGACAGTTGCAAACAAAACGTAACAGCATTTACTTTAAGCTAGTTTAACTAGCTTGAGTCTACAACTAAATTGCCAAAGCAGAGCTACAAATCAAGCGGGTTACTGTGAATGTCCACCTCCTTTGTGTTCTGGTCAAATCGACAAGTACAGAACTTCTCAAAAATCCACACAACTCTGACATTTGGATAATTGGGTAAATGCAGAAAAACATGAGAAAAATAGTTAATATTTGCTCCTAATTTGGTTAGACTCTAAAGGTAATTACACAAATTATTTCCTCCAATACCAAATGCCATTACCAAATGTTTGCACATCCTATTGCTTTCTGTTTCTATTTAGGATTTTGAAAACAGTTCTTACAAATTGTCTCTATTTTAGTGGTGTGACTAATCACCATATTAATATGGTGTAGTTTCATTTTAATGTAAGAGTTTTTCCAGAACCACTGACTCATCCAATGTATTGGTTTCATTGGGGGGTAATCAAATAGAATTGGACTAATTTATACAGCAGAAAAATCAAGACAACAGTGGTCTCTGCTTCAAGGCTCCCTACCTCCTTGCAATTTTTTTGTGCAAATGAAAATAGCGGACAAATGAATAATTTCTCATTCCCATCCAACCACAAACCCTTTTAATTGCATTGTATTTAACACTGATATAGCAACATGGTGTAGTAATTAAGAACCTGGGCTCTAAATTTCTTCATCTATAAAATGGGGCTAGTGAAAATATCTGTCTTTTAAGGACTATTTAGAAGATTAGGAAGAATCCCATATCCAGATATATATCCAAAGGAAATAAAATCACTATCTTTTAGAGATATGTGCACTCCCAAGTTCAGTGCAGCATTATTTACAATTGTCAACATATGGAAACAACGTATATCAACAGATACATGGATAAAGAAAATGTGATATATATACACAACAGAATTTTATTCAATCTTTTAAAAGAAGGAAATCCTGTTAGACACGGTGGTGCACACCTCTGTAATACCAGCTACTTTGGAGGCTAAGGCAAGAGGATCACAATATCAAGGCCAGCCTGGGCAATGTAGTGAGACTCTGTCTCAAAAAAGGCAGAAAGGGCTGAGATGTAGCTTAGTGGTAGAATACTAGCCTAGCATGTATAAGATTCTGGCTTCTATACTCAGCAACACACACACACACACACACACACATACACACACACACACACACACACACACACACACAGAGAGAGAGAGAGAGAGAGAGAGAGAGAGAGAGAGAGAGAGACCTGCTATTTGCAACAAAATGGATGAATTGGGAAGATATTACATCAAAACAAGCTATACAGAGAAAGACCAGTATTGCATGACCTCATTTATATGTAAAATCTAAAAAATATGAACTCTTTGGAACACAGCAGAAGGGTGGTTACTAGAAAGTAGGGGTAGGAACTGACTTCCTCAACAAAACTCCTAAAGTATAAGAAATAAAATCAAGTTTCAATACATGGATGGATTTGGAAAGCAGTATGGAGATTCCTGGGAAAGCTGGGAATGGAACCACCATTTGACCCAGCTATTGCCCTTCTCGGACTATTCCCTGAAGACCTTAAAAGAGCATATTACAGGGATACTGCCACATCGATGTTCATAGCAGCACAATTCACAATAGCTAGACTGTGGAACCAACCCAGATGCCCTTCAATAGATGAATGGATAAAAAAAAAAAATGTGGCATTTATACACCATGGAGTATTACGCAGCACTAAAAAATGACAAAATCATGGAATTTGCAGGGAAATGGATGGCACTAGAGCAGATTATGCTAAGTGAAGCTAGCCAATCCCTAAAAAACAAATGCCAAATGTCTTCTTTGATATAATGAGAGCAACTAAGAACAGAGTAGGGAGGAAGAGCAGGAGGAAATGATTAACATTAAACAGAGACATGAGGTGGGAGGGAAAGGGAGAGAAAAGGGAAATTGCATGGAAATGGAAGGAGACCCTCATTGTTATACAAAATTACATATAAGAGGTTATGAGGGGAATGGGGGGAAAAACAAGGAGAGAAATGAATTACAGTAGATGGGGTAGAGAGAGAAGATGGGAGTGGAGGGGAGGGGGGATAGTAGAGGATAGGAAAGGTAGTAGAATACAACAGTTACTAATATGGCATTATGTAAAAATGTGGATGTGTAACCGATGTGATTCTGCAATCTGTATTTGGGGTAAAAATGGGAGTTCATAACCCACTTGAATCTAATGTATGAAATATGATATGTCAAGAGTTTTGTAATGTTTTGAACAACCAATAAAAAAAAATACATGGATGGAACCAAACTAAAAAGCTTCCTTACAGCAAAGAAACAATCAATAATGTGAGAGAGAGCCTACAGAATGGAAGAAAAATATTTACCACACACACCTCAGAGCATTAATCTCCAGGATATATAATGAATTCAAAAAACTTAACACCAAAAAACAAACAACAAATAACCCAATAATTGGACTAAGGAACTGAACACAGACATTTGAAAATCAATCAACCAACCAATATATGAAAAAATGTTCAACATTTCTAGCAATTAGAGAAATGCAAACCAAAACTACTCTAAGATGTCATTTCACTCTAGTCACAATGACAATAATCAAAAATACAAGCAACAATAAATGTTGGCAAGGATGTGGGGGAAAAGGCACACTCATACATTGCTGGTGGGAGTGCAAATTGGTACAACCACTCTGAAAACAGTATGGAGATTCCTCAGAAAACTTGGAATGGAATCACCATTTGACCCACATATCCCACTTCTAGGTTTATACCCCAAGGACTTAAAATCAGCATACTACATTGATGCAGCCACATTAATGTTTATAGCAGCTCAATTCACAATAGCTAAACTACGAACCAGTCTTGGTGCCGTTCAACAGATGAATGGATAAAGAAATTGTGATATACACACACAATGGAATATACTCAAACTTAAAGAAGAATGAAATTATGGCATTTGCTGGTAAATGGATGGAAATGGAGAATATTATGCTAAGTGAAATAAGACAATCCCAAAGAACCAAAGGCCAAATGTTTCTCAGATATGTAGAAGCTAATTCACAATAAGGGGGAAGGGAAGAATACAGACATTTTGGATTAGACAGAGGGAGGGGAGTGAAGAGGGGTGAGTGTATGTGGGTAGGAATGATAGTAGAATGAATTGGCCATGATTACCCTATGCACACACATGATTACATGACCTGTCTAACTCTATCATGTACAATCAGAAGAATGAGAAGTTATACTCATTTATGTATGATGAGTCAAAACACATTCCACTGTCATGTATAACTTAATTAGGACCAAAAAAAAGGAGGTAGGAGAATAATGAGGAGATGTTGACCTATGGGTACAAATTTTCAATTATAAAATGAGTAAGTTCTGCAGACTTAACAACTTGATGAACTTAATGAAGATGACAGTTAATAGTAAGTGTTGTATACTTCAAATTTCCTAAGAGTAGATTTCAAGTACTCTCCCCTCTGCCACAAATACAACAAACATAAAATACAAATGGTAACCATAAGAGGTAATGAATATGTTAGTTAGCTTGATTATGGTAATCATTTCACCATGGATACTTATCAAAACATCTGGTTGTACACCTTTAATACAATTTTTGTCAATTATATCTCAGTAAAGCCAAAAAAATAAATTTGCACTACAAAGAAAGAATTTTAGATGGAATAATACATATAAAATAACCAGCATAGTCACTGTGCACAATCTATTGTCTGCAACTGTTAGTGGCTGTCATTTTTATCTGTGCATATGCTCAACTGGATATAAATATGCATGTGCACAGGCTATCCATACTTTTTGCCAGTTTGCATTTCACTATTATACTCAGCTGCCCAGCTACTGCCTAATAAGCATCCCTGTTTCCCCTCTTCCACTGTGGCTATTCATTTGGTGGTTTTTGCTGCTGACTCAAATGACACGACAGTATACCAACAGATAAGAATCATACAAACAGCACTGCAATGACCTGACGTCTGAGGAGGATTTCACAAATGCATGCCATCATCTTCATATTCAACTGGGGAAATCAACAAAGTCTTCATGATAGGTCCATGCATCCTGGTGAAGTGGGTGTGCTCAGGTGATCTGTGCCCACACTTCCAAATCCATGTACATCTGTCCCTCAGCTAACTCATTGTCAAGTCAGAGTGATTACAGGGATGGGGTAACAGAATTTGTAACTGCCCATCTGTCTTACTGGCCAATGAGCTTTTTATTGAGGGATAGGTTTAGGTCATTACAACATTGAATGTCATGTCCACAGCATCTAACTGCTCTTGCAACTTCAAGTGGCAAAACACGTTTTCTTTTAATTTACATTTGTGGGGGTACCTATGCCACACACTGTGCCAAGAAGTGCCTTTGAGAAAATAGAGGCAAATAAGATCCTGGAATCAAGGTAATGATAAGCCACAGAATACACTATTTCTCCAGCACATGCCTAGCAAAGAACCTGGTCCTTAACTGATGAGTAATAAAGATTTACTGAATGAATGAACAAATGCACAGTATTGGCAGTTCCATCTACAAACCCAGGGTAGAAAATAAAACTAATTGGGCCAAATTTAGAGCGCCTCTGTTCCCAGCTACCATTGCCAAAAGGCATTGTTTTGCAGCTTCCAGGTCTGGCTAGGAAACACAAGCTTCCACTTAGTTAGACCATCGATTCCTAGTGAGCACAATCCTCCTGTGATAACTGCTTCTAATCAAGGTCTACTCCTTTATAGTGGAGACAGCAACTTGATAAAAAAAAAAATGGCAATGGGAAGAGTAGGCTTGACTTCACCAGCCAGTTCCCCCATCCCACAGGATATCCACCTTGAAAAGCTGAAGCAAGAAATTAGCTAAACCCTTCTGAAAATTTGGGGGAGTTAACCCTTTGTTGGCTCTAAATATCTCTACTGAGTCCTCACAGCAAGAAGGGGCTCCACTGTGAACCGCATTATAACAGGCACTGTTCCATTGCAATCACTAAAATAAAGAATTCTCAGTGCATCCTATCAAGTTATTATTTGCAGTGTGACTACAATACTGCTTCAGCTTTCAAGACACTCGAGAACCTGAGGATGCACCATCTGTGTCATCACATAAAGCAAATAATTGCTTTTAAAAAATCCATGCCACTATTGCTAATTTTTTCATTTCTACAAAGCTACCCCACTAACAACCTCTGGGTATTTACACAGTTTATTTAATTATGCAGTGGTTTTGTGTGTACTGAGCATTACACAGTGGGTCTATGTATATTGAACTCACCATCCTGATTTTTCAAATCCACTCTCTTGCTTTGTTTCCCACCCCTCTCCATTTTTAGCAGGAGGGCTTTCTGGCCTCTGGAAGGATTAATGTTCACAAGAGCTGTAGAGCTGAAAGACGCTGCATCCATGCTGAATATGATACAACACGATGTATTTTTAACCTTGTGCTTGAAGAGATCTAACTACTGGGTATCTCCAGCTACCAGCAGCTAAGCACGTTATTGTCATCAAATGGTATTTATTGAACATGCAGTAACTGTCTTGTGAGTTCCAAATTAATGGGGGACTCCTGAGAACCTAATTTTAAAACATTATCCTCCTCTTTGTTATCTGTAATTGTTTGTTTCAGAGCTTGACACTTTAATTGGGCCTCACGACTCCAATGCACAACTGCAATTTTCCTTTTGAAAACTTAGAAAGCTGCTGTCTAAAAGATGCCTGGATTAGCTCCCGGAGTTCAGAGGTTGGCAGGGAGCTGTGCAGCCACTAGTGCCAGTAAATGCCACGAATGTGGAAGGAAACTGGAGCTTGTCTCAGGTGCAGGCTGGGAGGTGGGCAACCAAGCCATTCATCTTTCAGTGTCTCCCTTCCTGTAACTACTCCATCCTAGACAGGCATTGGTCTTATTTTTAGTCTACTTCTCAGGAGCTTTGCATTTTGATCCCCTAGTTTCTTCAGGGCTTAATGCGTCTGGATTTGATCCTCTAATTGGCTTTTACCCTGCAATTCTTTTGGATTTCCCCACCAGGCAAATTGGCTCTTTTTTTGCCTACTTTAACCCAACATTTTTGCTCTATTGCCTTGTTTTGCAGTTTCCAATGAGACACACCCCTCCTCATTCCCCTCGTATCACTGCAGAGATCTGTCAAGGTTGCCTTAACTCTGCCTTCCCCGGATGAAGTCCCCTCTTCCCCCAGCAGTCATTCATTTCTCTTGACCACAGATTCTAAGTCCTTGATATGGATCTTTTCTATAGTACATTCTGTGCTAATTTGGGCCCATTAACTCTTTTTTAAAAATTTGTTCTTTTTAGGTACACATGACAGTAAAGTACACTTTGATATTTTATACATACATGGAGTATAACTTTCCATTCTTGTGTTTGTTCATGATATGGAGTTTCACTTGACTGTGTATTCATATGTGAACACAGTAGAATGAATGGGGCATAACGTTCCTATCTTTCCTATTCCCATTCTCCCCTCTCTCCCTTCATCCCCCTTTTAACAGAATGCTCATATTGCTTCTCATTTTTGTCTTAGAGGTTGATAAATTACATCAGGCCAATTTAAAAATGAGTGCAGTAAAAATTTTAACAGAAAGAACTGTTAGGAACATGCCAGGGATAAATCCCCACACACCATACAACACTCACCAGTCCTGAGCCTGGAGCAGATGCTTTGGATATATCTTTAGATTAATGCTATCATTTAACTGATGTAAGTTCTTTAAAAAGAACATTCTACTGGTGTTAAAATCAACACCTAACATAATCATGTGGTGGTCCTGGGAACAAAAGCAATACAAAAAGCAGCAATAGCAATTACTATTTACTTGGCATTTAATGTTCCAGACACGTAACCAGGTGCCACTTGGATGGACTCCTTGAACTCTATTGATAACTAGAAAAAATAGGTACTAATACTATAGATGCAAAATTGTGCTAAAAGGGTTAACTTTTTTTTCATTTGCACTTTACTTTTATTTATTTTTACTAACTTTTACTGGGGTATATAACAAATATTAGATCTAGGATTCAGTCCATGATTATCTGACCCTGAGTTTTGCTCTTTAGCTACTTCATTGCAATACCTTCCTTTTCTAGGCCTGTTTGGAAGACTTGTTCAGGCTCAACCAGAGTAACTTAGTCTGAGACTTCATAAAACCTATGTCTAAGGATAGGTGATGGACATAATGAACACTCAGAGGTGACTTTTCAACTTCTGTAGGGAATGTCTGCTGATTCTAATTCTAGGACTGACAGAACAAAATGATAGAAAAAGAAACTTTACCTACTCCCCAATTCTTGATATAATAATGATTCCTTCAATAAACAATAATGGGGCCAATTTGGATTCTTATATTAAATCCTGTTTTCTGGCAATGCTCATAAAAATCTTCTGATTTTTTTCTTAGAGGTTGAAAAATTGCATCAGGCCAAGTTAAAAATGAGTGCAGTAAAAAAATTTTACAGAAAGAGATAGACAATATGAAAGCTTTTGGGTTGCTGGTTGTTTTAGTGGGGGGATCTACTGACTTTTGGTTAAATGCCAGTATTACTAGAGTCCAAGGTCAGTAAAAGAGGTGTGAAACCAATTAGGATTTCTCAGCTTCTGGCTGCTGAGGCTATACATATTGTGTACTCAAAATACACAGTTTTGCAAGGGAGTATGGATGGGCTGCAGTCACTCTGCCATGCTGCACAATGGCTTGGTGCCAACCCTCCTGGGACAACACATGTCCACTTTTCAAACTTGGGTTAAAAGTGCTGCAACCCAAAAGAACAGGGGTGAACAAAAGAGACTCAGCAAGAGTGGGAATGACGCATGAGTCATAGAGGAGATTACCATCAAGAGCCTGAGAAAAAAAAATCTGCCAAAGCTATATAGCTCTCTGGTAATGACTGTGACTATAATTTCTGCATATTTTAACAGATGTTCTGTTTATAAAACTGCAAACGGATTTAGGGGTTATGAATAAAGCCAGGAGGCCCTGGAGATGTTTCTTTGTATGATTAACTGACCACAGGCCATTTGTTTTACAACAAAGATGCTCAATGATCCATAGTCCATGATTTATACCAACCCACATGTACTAATGGCTGATGTCTCCATGGCACTTCTCATTAGCATCAGAGGGGGATTGGAAGAAAACAGATTACAGGAATAGCTCCCCCATTGCTTGACATGATAGTTCATTAGTGGTTGTGGAATTGATCCGAAAGAAAACTAAGATAATCATAAGCAGAAATTTGAATTATTTTAACAATTAAGGAACCTAGTTCAGTGATGAAACAAAGAATATGGCCTTTCATAATTCTAGCTGTATGTACTTTGATAAGCTGGGAAAGAAAGGATGTTTTGTATTTTGCAAATAAAAGACACATCATATTAAAATTTCTAATAATATTAAACTTACATTGATAATCTATGCTTTGGACATTTTGCTAGGTGATTTATGTAAATTACCTCATGTCATTCTCACAACTGTATATTGTTAGGATTCCTGTGGACTGTAACCAAAAAGGCATCCAAGTTTTGTTTTTCTTTTCTTCCCCATTTTTCTTTCTTATAAAAATTCCAATAATTCCATTTCTTGGTATGGATCCTCTAATGATCTCTCCATCAAACAAATTTTCTATGCTTACTTATATTCACTCTGTTTCATTATTTCCCTAGCTCTGACATGACTTGTGTCATTTCATCTTAAGTTCTCAAAGCTAAATATCCTGGTGGCATTTTTCTAAATTGTCCAAAGAAGAGATCTAACAGGCTTGGCTAAACCATTTTTAAAAATAATTTTTGGTACTAGGTCATGTAAGAGGTCACAACTGATTGACTGCCTTTCTGTTTCCCCTTCATAATAATCAACCTGAATGGTTGAATGTGGTGAGGATGACCCGTGACACAAAAATAGGGCCTATTTCCAAGGAAATGAAATCGGGATCTCCAAGAGATAGCTGTACTTGTATGTTCACTGCAGTCTTATTAACAGTAGTCAGAAATGGAAACAACCTGACATCAACAGATGACAGGATATAGAAAATAATGAAAATACACACACACACACACACACACAGAGGATAGTATTCAGCCTTAGAAAAAGGAGAAAATCCTGCCATCTGAAACACCATAAATGAATCTGGAGAACATTATACTAACTGAAATAAGCCAGATGCACAGACACAAATACTGCATGATCTCACATATATCTGGAATCTAACAAACAAGAGCAGTGGCTGCCAGGGCTTTGGGGTAGAGGGACAGGAAACGAGACGTTGATCAAGAAGTACAAACTTTCAGTTTTGCAGGCTGAGTAAGTTCTGGAGATGGAATGTTTAGCAATGTGACTACAGCTAGAGTTATTCTGCTGCATACTTGAAATGCTCAGGTGATAGATAGTGTCTTCACCACACATGTACAAAGAGAAAATGATAATTTTGTGGGGTGATGAATATGTTAATTAAACTTGATTATGGCAAATATTTCACAACATATAATATTATCAAGTTGTATATCTGAAATATACATAATCTTTGTCAGTTATACAATAAAGCTGGACCAAAAATGAGGGGCCTTCTATAACCCTGAGTGGGGACTAGAGTTGGACAGATACCCTGGGAAGGGAAAGTCACCATCGGCACACCTGGGTCACTCTGAGGGTGGTGAGGAAGGGCACAGGCTAGCATCAGGATGTCTGCATCTGCCCCTTATCAGCTATAGGACCTTGGGCAGTTACAGTAAAGGCAACTTTATCTACCCATTCATAATCTGAGAATATCATAATTACCCATCTCACAAGGGTGTTAGAAGTCTGAAAGGGCACCTAGTGCAGAACCCATACTTAATAAATGCTATCTATTATTGTAATTCTATTAATACATTTTATAAAGAACAAATTACAATCACAATCACAACTTTTTCTTAGATAAAAGATGTGTTAGTGGTCTGAGTGGCCCTACATAACCATGCTGGAATGAGAGGGAGGAGCAGCTGTATGTATCTGCAATTTAAATCAACTGGGTAATTCTGTTTTTATTGTGAACAGATAAAACTAAGGCCTCAACTGGTTCCAAATAATGAGATTTGTTGAAACAGAGGAAGTGATGGGCAGAGAGTGGGGGACAGGTTCCAGACCTTCCTGAAGGATCCTTACAAATGCCCCATAGTTCTTGAAGCCTAAAGAAATAACATCTACTCTACAGAATTCACCATAAATTTCAAGCTCTGGGTCCCCATTTCTTGTCCCCTTTTCTCACATTCAGTTTCATCTCCCAGTTTTTTGTTCCCTGCTCTCTGGAATGTATCAGATGCTTCCATTTGAAATGTTTGGGTCAGGACCCAACATCTGGCATAGCTACCCCTAAATTTGTTAGTTAATTAAATTCTACCCAAGAACTCATCAGGGGGTGGCAAATAAATACCTGAGGGCACTGCTTGGCTCTGGAAGTTTCATTTGAGTGCAAATTATTACTATTTGTGTGTATTTGTGAGCACTAAAGAGTAAGTGCTCCTGAAACACCATCTCTTTCCATCTGTTGCCCAAGTTCACATTAAGTACCACATTCAAGGGAGGGTAATGAGTTATTGAAAATGAAGTTGTGCTTGGCATTTCAATATCCTCAGGTGGTGCAAACAGGCACATTTGAACTTGTTCTGAAAAATCCCAAGCTTGGGGACCTGAACATATGGTCCAAGCTATTTAGCGAGATAGGACATGGGATTTCCTACAAGTATGGTTTTGTTAGCAGGTTGGTAAACACTTTTCCCTCAGCTTGGACATGCCAAAGTGTGGTAGGGGTGGGCCAAGCATATAGTAAGGTCTTTCCACAAAGGACACACTTGAGTGGGGGAGAGGGGAAAGAGAGAAGGAGGGAGGGAGGGAGAGGGAGGGAGGGAGAGAGGGGGAAGGGAGGGAGGGAGGGAGAAAGGGGAGGGAGGGAGTTGAGAGGAAAGAGAGGAAGAGAGGGGAGGAGGAGAGAGAGGAGGAGAGAGAGAGGAGAGAGGAGAGAGAGAGGAGGAGGAGGAAGAAGAGGAAG
>NW_026000026.1:77595436-77635439 GCF_001458135.2 Marmota marmota marmota
GGAGGGAGGGAGGGGGAGAGGAGGGAGGGAGGGAAAGAGGGCACTCAAACCCTTATGTTATGCCTCAAGGCTCAGAAGCTAACATGAGTTTTTCAAGTGTTTTGAGCACACAGGATTTCTGAGGAATTGGAAGAAGTCCAACCTGGCTATTAAAATTAAGCTTCAGATACATTTTACCCCATCCTCACTATCAACATTAATAAGATGGTCATGGAGCTGGAGCCAGAGCTGTAAAAAACGTTCCTATCACCGAAGGCAAGGTACACCATAGAGTAGGAGTGAATTCAGCCCATAGAATTTGGAACCCAAATGCTACTTCTCTCAGAAACAAGCTTACGCCATAGACCTCAAGCCTAACACTGTCAATTCCTCCCAATGCTTTACAGCAACAATTACGCATCCTGAATTAGATGACTTTTAAAGTATTTATTATGAGACCAAAGCCCCAGGCAATTTCTGATGCAAATTTTCCTACATTATTTATTTTTCAGTGCCGTATGAAATCCACCATTAGAACCACATAAGGCCAGGCAAATGCCTTGTGTGGGAGAATGTTCTCAGAGAGCGCTGGATATTATCAGCCACATTTGTTAACTTTAGTACAATTGAGACACTTTTAAAGATAAAGGTCATTAATATTTCAACACATCATTAAATTTAGATTCAGAACTGAGAACTGTTATAAGTGAGAATCCAACCAGTTTTAATTAGGCATTTAATAAAAATTTTCTATGTGGAGAGAAATAGTTACTGGATATTGGGAGAAAAGAATACAATGGAACGAATGAATGAAAATACTATATCCTCGCCAAGTCATGTGAGTCATCATTAGCAGATTTAGCAAATTAAATTTCTCAAAACCTTATGACATAGGTAATTCCTGAAAGTACAAAGAAAGCTTGGCCTATTCAGACTGGGTGATGGGAAGGAAGAAGAATGCTCAAGTTAGATACTCTGGGGTTTAAGCATGTCACCTATAAACTGAATCTTAGCAAACTATTTTGCCTTTCTAGACCTCAGTTATCCCATCTGACAAGTGGAGGAAAGTAATAATATCTGCTCCAGGAAATAGTATCTGCAATCAGGAAATAATGAGTGCTTATATATTTTACTTCTTTCTAAAATAACCCAATAACATGGGTATTTTAATCTCCAATTTTAAGGAGAAGAAAACTGAAATTTAAAGAAGATCAGTGGCTTGCTCTAGGTGACTGTCACAACTAGCCTTTGGCAGATCTGGTGCTGGAAGTCACCAGGGTAGGCACTCAGATTCATTGTCCTGCTGCCTACCCTCTCCCCAACTCCCACTTACACCTTTCACCTTTTAAATTGATTAGCTTCTCAGTTACACAGTAAACACACCTTGAGAGCCAGGGCTGGGACTTTCCAATCAATAAATATTTGCCAAATAAAGAATGTACCTTCTTTAGAAAGACAAAATCAGATGCTGTGTAGAGGGAGTTAAGCCCCTTTAGAAAGCTGGTATTCAAGGCAGGACAGAATTATGGATATTCTGTATCTTTGTTCTGGACACTAATCTCTTAAAGCTGGAACAAAAGCTAGCAAACAGTAATTGCAAAGTCTGTGCCAAAGGCCTTGAAATCATATAAAGGCAAGTTGCATGAGGAAAAGAGTGCTCAACAGTTCATACTCCACGATGAACTCTGGAGAGGAAATGGGGCAGCCTTGGAGGGGTTTCCATCTGGAAATAGAGAGAAATATCCTAACACTTTAATGGTGTGTGTGTGTGTGTGTGTGTGTGTGTACACACATGCATGTGCAATTTAAGCTACAAACGTTGTTTCAGCCTTTAGTATAAAGCTGTTGGGTCCAGAGATGGCAACATAACAGCGATCGTACTTGTTTAAGCTGTGGGGTCAGACTTTATGTGCTGGTAAAAGATTAACTTTATTGCAAGAAGGGTTTAATTGCAGAGAATGATTAGCCCAAAGCTTAGATCAATAGAATGCAGGTCAAACTGTGCTCAGAAATATCCACAGCTTTTATTACATGGAAAATCAAGGACTAAAAACCATTTGGGGACTCTAAGTCATTTGAGCATGAAATCATCTGCAGACCTTTCCCTGGGCTGCAGATGAACTCTTTGCTTTACCCAGCAATGATGGCATGCTGACTCAAGGAACTTTCACTCCCCTTCTCTTGGAATTGGAGAAAGCCAATAAAACAGCTGGGGTCCCTGAATGCTGTTTTTAAAAGTAGGGAAATGATCCTGCATGGCCCAGATCTTCATTCTCTAATTGCGAAAAAAAATCAATGGTTTTGAAAATGAAAAGCAGATACATCACTCTCCATTTATCCAAGAAGATATCTGGGCAGAAGATAGAATGACATCATCTAATACATCTCAGATTTTGTTCTTGCCAAAGCCCTTCTATTGAATCATTATTAGCCTTGTGGAAAA
This sequence comes from Marmota marmota marmota, assembly GCF_001458135.2. NCBI lineage: Eukaryota > Metazoa > Chordata > Mammalia > Rodentia > Sciuridae > Marmota > Marmota marmota. The sequence continues at coordinate 77,597,859 of NW_026000026.1, forward strand.
AAATTCACTGATAGTAACGAAACATGGTAAGCACAAAATGCACCTTAGGAGAAAAATGGATTGTTTTGAAAATGCTGTTTTACTTCAGTAATATGGACTGGCTCACCCTGCATCCTAAGCAGAGACTATGCACAGGGACATGGCTCAGGGAAAAGCTGTGCTTGCTCAGCCAGGCTGGCACCTCAAAATAGGTGGGTTTACCTATGGCTTCCACCCTACATGTATAAACTACAAAGTCACTTAATTATCAGTAGTTTGAGGAGTCTTAGTTCCTAGTTCTTGACATTTATCTCCTAGAATCCAAATCTTGTGATGGAAAAAGACCTAAAAAACGGTCTAATCCTACCATGGCCACTAGAGCAGATAAAGAGATAACATTGAAAAAAAAAAAGGCCAAATCTTTCAGAATTCTCTGGGAGTTCTGCCAGTGGCATTTCACTCGTCTTAACAATGCCTTTGTGAAATCAGGAAGATGATAATAGGAAATGAGTCTGCCACCAATCATAATGGAGGAAAAGGGTGGTAATGTGTGTGTGTGGTGCACAGTTACCCAAGGCTACCAGTTAGTGGTAGGACTTGGAACTGTTTTAGTTTCAATCTCTCTCACCAAGTTGGTTTAAGAAACTGTGTAGCTTATGCGTACCAAGGGAACACTTTCTTTTCCCTGACATTTTGATGCTTCCTTTCCACCTTTCTCACTTGGAGGGGCCATTAATTTTAGGATCCCTTGAAATAAGACATGACTCTGTGAAAAAGCTCATGCACAGGCTTTGAGCACATTACTATCACTCAGTTTGTAAAAATGGCTCTAGAATCCTGTGCTGTGGTAGAGAGAGAAGAAAAAGAGGCTTTTCACTTTTATTTATTTATTTTTACTGAGTGGTATCCTAAAGTGTAGACTGACACCCAAGTCAGTCTGCAAGATTTATGCTGTTGGCCATTACTGTAGTCAGCCTGGAGCCTTCCCAAGAAGAGAAATGCAGCTCAGAGGCACTGTGGTGCAAACCAGGGAACTCTGGGATAAGAGTAAGCCCATGTGAATTTTAGCTCCAGTTTAACTATAACCATTAATGGAAAGAGTGTAGGCAAGTGGAGAAACCTCTACTCTGTTCTGCTTGGCTCACAAGTGAAGAACCCCTGACTCTGAACCTGCATTTTCATGAGAGCTCAGGGTGATTTGTTTGCATACTAAAGTTTGAGAATCAATGGTCTTCAAGAACCCTCCCAGCTTTTTTATTCTATGATTTTATTGTAAATGGTCCAGTATATTGCACAGGATGCCTGTTTCATGAGACATGGGCCTAACTTGCTATTAATTTGTGGCTAGAAAGGCATAGCCACATTTTGGTGTTTCTAAGTATTTTTCCCAGTCCGAATGAGGCCAGTCACTTCTAGGGAAGGGAAAGTTTCTTTGTTCTTCCTCTTCTTTTCCTCTCTGGTCACAACACTCACCAATACTGCTATCCAGATGTGGATTTAGATCTACAACATGATCATCTTTCAGCTAGGCATAGTAGTGAATGCCTGTAAACCCAGTGACTCAGGAGGATCACAAGTTTGAGACCAGCCTCAGCAACTTAGTGAGGCCCTAGCAATTTCGTGAGACCCTGTCTCAAAATAAGAAATAAAAATGGCTGAGGATGTAGTTCAGTGGTTGTGCACCCCTGGGTTCAGTCCTCAGTAAAAATTAAAAAAATAATAATAATATTTCATTTGAAAAGTCTGTGTGCCAAATTTGCTAAGATATAACTTGTACAAGGCACAGCATGAAGTATATAGATTAATATTTATATCAGTCCTGAGAAGCAGGTTCTATTGTCCTCATTTCACAGATGAGAAATGTTGATCTTGGAGAAGTGACCAGTCTTAGCTCCAAACTGGAACTTGATAGAGCTGGGATTGGAACACAGATTTGTCTCCTACTGATGTGTGTGTGTTCTTAACCACATACTGTCCCCAGTCACCTGGTTAAGACTCCTGGTATGCCTTCTCCTAGATAGCCCCATTCCACCTTTGTATCCTCATTGCTGTTCTTCCTATTTTTACCCCAATCATACAAATTTTATAAGTTTTCTGTTCAATGGGGAAATCGGTAGCTGTGTGTGGCTATTCGTTTAAATTTTAAAGTTTGGTTTCTTAACTAATAACATTTCAAGTATTCAATAATCACACGTACCTGGTGGTTCCATGCTGGACAGCACAGTATAGAACATTTCCACCATCAGAGCAAGATCTATTGGACGGTACTGCATTAGAGAGTCAAATTGCTGAAAATAATCACTCCACATTTCACTGCTTCTTAATACTAAAAACTCTCCTCTTAAATGCACACATTTTACAATGTCACGTTCGAGGTGAGAGGCTATCTGGGCAGGAAGAACTGAGTGATCCTGAATATCCAACAAGATTGGAGTCTTGAAACTTGACCCTGACTTCAAGTTCAAAGACCACACCACACAGGAGAATTCAGGGCTTGGCATTCCTTGCCAGCCTTGGCCTGTGTGATTCACTATGACATCTCCTCCTTTCTGTCAGGGTAGAGAAAGTCCAATCAGGCAGAGTTTTATTTTCTCCCTGAAATAAAACAGAACTGACTGGCCAAGGTATCTCCAGGGACATCTGCTATGGGGCCTTAAATTACCCAGTAACACTTCAAGTCAGTCCCACTTCCACACGGGGGTTTGCAATCAACATTTATCTCTATTGGACAGACCATCTGCAGGTTTCTAATACAACTTTTATTATCACCTTGTAAATGTAAAATCCTCGAGGCAGAAATGCCAGCTGCTAACCATGGAGTGTGTATGAGCACCCACTTCTCCAGTGATGAATGTCCTCGGGTCTCTGAGTGTTTAAAAAAAAACAAAAAAACAATAACCAAGGAAGGACTTGCCCAGAAACTATGTAGGGGCTTGGGCCCCATGCCAGGGACATTGAAGCAGCTCTCTCTAGTGACCCCATTGCCATAGGACAACCTTCTACTTTGGAAACTGAGGCAACTAAAGGGACAGGAAGAAATTCTCACCAAACATAACAAGATTCACAGTAACAGTCAGGTATTAATGAATAATAATAGATATTTAAGAAACTAGCTTTCACTTCTCTACTAATTTAGCAATCCACTGGGCCCCTAACAGAATAGTTCTGGATCTTATAACATAACTAACCTAATGAGGAAGCTAGACATTTAATCCTAGTAAGCTCCCAAATAAATGTATATTGGCTACTCATAATAATGGCTGAGTATCAAAGAAACAGGTGCTGTAAGTTAACAAGGAAAGCTGCATTTAGAGGCAGTGGTCAGAGAAGGCCGTCTCAAGGAGGTAGCCTATCAGCTGAAACCATGAAGCAGTGTGGCCAGAGCTTAGTGAGACAGGTGGCTGGGAAGGCTAGGAGGAGCAGAGGCTAGACATGTGCTTTGTATTTTTATAAGATTCCTCTAGTTGAGGTGAGAAGAATGGCTTAAAGGTTACATGGGGCAGAGAGTGGATGCTGGAACACCAGGTCAGGACTCTGTTTGTAGTCTAGGTAAAAGATGGTGGTAGTTAAGAATCACATTGTAGTGCGAGGGATAGAATGAAAGAAATTCATGAGATATGTTGGTGATGGTACAGAAAGGACTTGCTAACCAACTTGTTGTGTGGAGGTTAGGTAAGGAAAAAAAAACAGGAATGAAGGTTTACTCCCAAAGTTTCAGGCTTAGGATCTGATGGGTAGAGGTAACCTGTACTAGGACTAGTTTGGAACCTTTGCATTCATTATTTGCAAGCCTGACGATTACCTTTGAAATACAAGTATTATTATTAATATCTCTTTTTACAGATGGGGAAATGCAAGAAAGATGGAGTAACTTGCCCACAGTTCACAGCTTATGAATGGTCAAGCCAGGATTTGGACCCTTGTCTGTTGTGTACTCTTTCCTTTGACTTCACTGCCTCACAAATGTATTTTCTCAGTTACTGGCCACAAGCCTCTATGGCTCCTATTGCTGTATCAGTTCACAGTCCTTTCCTTGGCTCACTCTACTCAAAGCATTTCTTTAAATCATTCTGGAAATCTCCATGCCCATCTTGCCCAATCTCCACCCCTTCTGATTCCTTAGAATCTTAGATTTGGTTTCCATCCCGGCCATTTGCTACCTTAATGTACATCAAGCTTTACAGTAACTTCTCACGTACTCATCTGATTTCCCCAGTAGATTGTAAGCTCCATGAACACAGAATCATATATGCATTACCTATCACTGCCCACACTAAGGCATAGTTCCTGACATATGACATAACAATAATTCTGGGAAGATGTGCTAAACAAATTCATAGCCACTGGTGAGTTTGACAGAGAAACTTGTCCAATTGAACCCAGGGGATCAGTGAGTAGTCTTACTGAATGTTGCAGGGAATTGAGACTCGGGAGCTCCGGGTTAAGTTTGAGCTTTTTGCTACTAAGTGTTTTTCTGATGTTTGGAAGTTCTCCTTACCTACACGCACCTTAGTATTCTCTTAGCTCGAAATGGAAGAAAGTGGAACCTATCCCTCTCACCTCATAGGGGAGAATAAAGTCCAAACTACTAAATGTGAAAAGACTTGAATAGGTATTCAACTGTATATATAGATGGCGTCTCATTTGCTAAAGCACTAAAATAACATAATTCTTCCTTGGTGTGATCGGGTGATGAAGATCCCAGAGCCTAGCAGATCTAAAAGGACTTGGTTGAGATACTTGATGTTTGGGCAAGTCATCTTTGCTGAACTGAACTAATGAACTAATGAGCATGACAGAACTAACTGCACAGGGCTCTGCCAAGGATTAAATAAGTTCTACATACGGCAGTGTACAATATGAAATAGAGCCTGGTGCATAGAAAGAACATCAAAAATCTTAGCCTTATTATAATTATTTTTTAAAACCCTCTTTATATACACACACAGCACATACCAACTCAACTTCTACATCAACAAATTCAGAGTTAAACTATTTGGATATGTATTTTTGAAAATGTCACTAAGTATGAATATTACATCATGTGCAACCTCAGGAATAGCTTCTTCAAACACAGCTTCCTATAAACGTTGTAGCAAACAGCATGTCACTCTAAATACTTTCTCTGTAGAAGTGAAAGCAATGTTTAGAGACAAGATCTGTGTGCAGTTCTGTGCAGCAGGGACAAATTCTATTGAGCACTGGCAGCTGCCGGAGACGTCAGTGAGTTGAAATGGGCCATATGGAGAGACAGTTTTTAAAATTCCTTCAATAAAGTTCTCCTTTTTAAAACTCCATCTCCTAATTCAAAATCAAAACCTCCCATTTTCCAGTGCTCTGCTCTGCTGCTACTTCAGTTATTAGGAAACCTGCCGACTGAATGCGTTTGGATCTCCAATAGCTCACTCATCAAAAGATGAGGAGAACTTGTTTAGGCAGCACAAAGGAAAGAAGGTGGGAAACGGGGAGGGCTGACAGGCAGCCAGATGAGCAAAACCAGGAATAAACAGGGGCAGAAATAGAGAAAGCAAGAGGAAAGGCATCTAGTAAGAAGGCAACAGTGCAGACTAGGACAAAAGCAGTAAGGCCAGGGAACAGGACACCACACTCAGGGATAGAGTGGGGAAGTGGATGATGGGCTTCTTAAAGTCCTGGCTCCAGCACATGCTGTATGTGGATTCTGAATCTCACTTTCTTTGTCCACAAAATGGGGGCACCCAGAGTATCATGAGAGTGAAATCAGTATTGTACATAGAGCACTTAGTACAGTGTTGGAGCCCAAGTATTCACTCAATAAATGCTTTAAAATAGATTATGAGCTACCAACAAATGGGGTAGAACTCTCCCCTCTGTGAATAAGTACTGAATAAAAAGAAAACAGATTTTTTTTTTTTTCCTCCAGTACTGGGAACTGAATCCAGGGATGCTTTACCACTGAGCCCTGTTTATTTGCAACAGGGTCTTTCCAAGTTGCTCAGTCTTGCCTGGAAGTTGTGAAGCTCCTGCTTCAGCCTCCTGGAGACTCACTGTGATTATCAGACATGCACCACTGTGCCCAGCAGAAAACTGATTTTTAAATCCATGGTCATCTCTCTTCCCCACCCTCTTCGTTTTGGACAATGTTCGTTTTCTAATTTACCAACTTTTTCGAATGCTGTTTTATTCCTTTGTAGCTTCTCTGCATGGGACCCAAGGATGATAGGTTCTTGCAGTGGGAAAATGGATACTGAAGTCATTTAGACTACTCCTGTGGAGCTGGAACCTCCTCCACAGCATCCCTGACAGATGCGCAAGCTGGCACTGCCTGCACCGTCCACCAAGGAAGCCCAGTGCCTCTAGGAAGGTCCATTCTCTTGAAAACTTGGCTATAAAACATCTTCCTCTTACAAAGCACTTCACTGTTAATATCAACTCCTAATCCTAATTAGACCTTCCTGCATTAATTAGAGCAACAGTGTTCCTCTTACAGTCCATATTTATCCAACACTCTGACATGACATACACTCTCAGGCTTCTTGAGGTCAGAAAGATTATCTCTTAGGCTCCTGGCTATCTCTAGCATACTGCGTAATACCTGACCAGAGTAGGCCTCCCAACAAACCTCTAAATCAATGAATGATATTCACAAAAGCAAAATATTTAGAAAGTAACCTGGTAAGGGGATGAATTAAATGCTTTCAGGAGCCCAGGCAGGAAAAATAATAGGAGTGACATGGCCTGTGGCTAACTGAGAAGTGAGTGTTCTACATAAGGGCATCTGAATTCAAATGTTTTATAAAAATCCATTGGCTGGACAAACCCTTTCACTGTTGGTTTATAGCTTGCAGGCCTCTGGAGTTCTCGACTTTAACACACACCCCCATGAGGAATTTGAATCTCCTCAATTACATCCTTTGCAAATGCTAACTCATCCTGAGAGCATTCCTAAGGACAGGGAAAGCAAGACCTTCAAAACTCTTAATTATTTTAAAATTCATTACCTTGAGCTGAAAGCTGCTTCCCTGCAATTTTTACTCAATTGGTCCTAGTTATGCACTTTGAGGTTGGCAAAACAAATTGAATTCCTTTCTGTTTGATTTCCCTGCAAATATTTGAAGATATTTACCTCTCCTCCAACTCTGCTAAATCTCCTCCAGATTAAAATTTTGCAGCTGGTTCTTTATGTCAAGATCATGAAACTTCTACTGCCTTGATCACTCCTCTGAGTCAATATTCCCCTCCCCTAGTAGCTCACAAGTATGTACAGTATTGACAGTGAAACATTTTGGAAGAGATCTAAATATACAAAAACAGGAATTTAATAATTTTTGGTACATCTCCTATAATACAGTTTATGCACTATTAAAATTATTGAAGAACATAGAAAAACCTTCAGATTAGAATTCTAAATGAAGAAGTCACATTAAAAAATGATGCATACAATATGATTCCAACTGTACTTAAAACTATTTTAAAATTGATTTGGGTAAGATGGAAAATTAGAAATTATAATTATGGTGACCAAAAATGACTTCCATAATCAGAAATAAAAATAGGTTATTACTTTATTAAATGTGATTTTAGTAATTAAAAATTTAATGGGCTGGGATTGTGGCTCAGTGGTAGAGCACTTGCCTAGCATGTGTGAGGCGCTGGGTTCCTTCCCCAGCACCACATAAAAATAAAAACAAATAAATAAAGGTATTGGGTCCATCTACAACTAAAAAATATTAAAAAAAAAAAAATTCAAGACCATAGATTCTTTACATTGAAGTCTTGGATAGTCCCTCCCTTGATCCAAGTCAGTTTTTAAAATCAAAGGACTCTATGGGGGAGGTATCTCTATTCCTTCTCTCTTCAGATTCAAATACAGTCTGAAAGGGTGGGACCTGAGCATATTTTAAAAAACCCTCAGGCAATTTTGATGCATATCAATGACTTAATCAAACTAGATAGTGGACTTCCATTAATGCTGGAAAAAAAAAAAAAATCTCTTTTCTTGACCTCCCATGGTTCTTTTGACTCCAAGTTAACTAAGACCCTGGAGGCTTCTGATGAGCACTGCTCTTAAGGGCTAAGCCCCTCCCTGCATGCATGCAGGTGGCTTTGTAAGACCTCAGGGAAGATACTGACATTGATCCCCACACAATTCATGTTATTAGATTTGGCCCATCCATCTGGACTGTCAAGATTTTTCTGTTCTGGTTCCTTCTCTCAGCTGTGAGTCATCCTAAAATTCAATCAAAATGACATTTAAGGTACTTCAACAAACCTCCTTTCTCCCAAGGTAAACATTTCCAATGTCATCAACCTGAAAGCCTAGGACTTTTCTTTGCCATCAACGTATAACCTAAGTGCTCACCATTGAGAAAGGAGTTACCATCTCTTTAAAAAAAAAAAACTTTAGTGATAAATTTTATTCTTTTTACTAAGGTGTAGTCAACAAAGAATAATTGCATATATTGGTGGTAAACAATGTGATGTTTTGATATATTTATCACTGCAAAATGGTTAAATTGAGCTAATTAACATGTCTATCATCTCACATGCTTATTATTTCATGTGTGAGCCTTTTCCCTCTTAATATAGATACTGGAATACAATTTTAAAATACCCCCTCCCATTTTTTGGATGAAGTTCCTAGCTAGGGTTTTTAATTACTAAAGTAATATTTGATTATAAAATATTTTAAAAACATGAATTGGGTGAAAATAAAAGTTCCTCCATCCTAGGCAGAAAAGCTCATTTTCCCAAGGTGATCACTCTTGACAACTTGGGGGGGGGGCAGTCCAGTACACTCTTTGCCCACCTCTCTGATAGGCTCAGTTTCATCTCCTTGACCCAAAGACAAGTTTTTGTCACGTATTTCATCATAATGATTTAAGTACCAATTTTAAGTGATCAATTCAGTTCAGAACTTTTGCTTCCCTGAAACACCATGTGATGTGGTCCAGCTCATCACCACGGGAGGCAGAGCTAGTAGCTACGATGTAACTGGTCTGTCAGCAGCTTGACCCAATGGTTCCTGTGAGGCCTCTATATGAACAGAACATGAGAGTAGTTCCCGAATGCTTAGCTGCGTCAGGATCATTAGGGGAGCCTGCTTGTCTCCTTCACTCCCGCCCTGGTATCAGGAACTCTTGATCTTAACAAATCCTATGGGTTATATTAATGTTTTGCAATGTTTGAGCCTATGGATTCAGACAGGCCAAAGGCCCCAATGCTGTGCTCTGGGGTCACTGATCCTATGTCTCTCCTTCCTATCTTACACAAACTGTTTCCTTATCTTTCAGTCACAGCCCCTTCCAGTGGGAAGGCCTCCACAGTTCTCTCTGGGGACATGTAGCAGCTCTCTTTATCCTGGTCTTTTACAGCTTCCCTTGCCCTGGTCCTCATCAGGGAAGTCTAAAAGCTTCCCTTCATACGGGGTTGAAATGCAGCCAGACTTTGCATCCCATTGATCCCACACTTTTTCTGGGTCCTTGCTCTCCTTGCTCTCATTCTCTGTTTCCATTTGTACCTCCTCTACCCTGCACTTCCTGTATCTGCCTTCTTATGTCTGCATCTTTGAGGCTTAGCCAAACACCACTTCCTGCGTGAAGCTTATATTATATATTCATATGCTCATCTCCTGCCTCCTCCTGATAAATTAGAAGGTATATTCTGTTTCTTTGAAATCTCCACTCATTTTGCTTACATTGTTACCAACTTCTTTCTATCTCTTATAGTAAGTTATTGAATATATTATCTCTGATTCATAAATACAGGTTAAAAGAGCAGACTAACAAATCCACTAATCAGCAAATAAAAACGAAGAGCATAGAAGAATCAACAGAGTTCCACCTGTACCATACTATCCTCAAGAAAATATCAAAAGCGCATAAATCCACCAGCAACCAATCTACTGTGCACGTATCCTGGTTTGGTAGATTCCTTAGCAGAAAATCTGTATTTAACTTGGAAGAATTTTTTTTTTCCTTGTAATTCAGATCCATCACTTAAATCTTTCCCCATGGCCCTGGAGTTAGGAAACTGATACCTGGAGGACAGGTGAGATACTGAAGGTCTTGGGTCCCAGATCATGGGGCAGGAGTTGTGTACATGCTCCTTTGGCACCCAATGACCAGTGTTGCATGCTGCCTAAAACTGCAAAGGTCTTCCCTTGATCTTAGGTTGGTCCTTCCTGACCTAACCCCTGATCTCTTTTAGTCTTTCTTGATGCCACCCTGCCACTAGCTCACACTGCACCACTCCCTTCTCTCCAAAGTGCCCTTTCTCATGCAGTGCCCTCTGCCTGTCAATGCTGCTCCTCCCCAAACCTCAGCTTTAATTTCATTTCCCCAGGGCAACCTCCCCTAATCCTACAAGAGTAAGTCAGGTTAACCCAGTACCATCATATATATAGAAGCCATCTCAGAGTTTATATATGACTTTTGTGATCATTTGAGCAAGGTTCCTATTTTCCACTAGATTTTAAACTTCATGAAGCCAAGAAACAAAGCTGTTTTATTGACTGCTATTTCCCCAGCACTTAGAACCATGTCTGGTACACATAAGATGTCCATATAGCACTTCTTGTCTGAATGAGTTGAATTATGACATTCAAATGTGCTTTGGGAAGGAAAAAAGCACAAGAAAACCATGGAGAGTTCTACATGCCTCTAACTCAATCTCTGCCTGGTTGGTAGGCATCCTAATTCCACATAGTAAGATCCCCAAGATTTATATGCCACTAAGCTTTTCCTAAGGTATCTGAGAGAAGCACCACCAATATCAGCCTGGTTGTCCCAAGGGAACTCATACTTTGAGCATCTTACTATGTGTACGCACCGTCCCCACATACCTTAGGTCACTTATTCTTTTTCAGTAATCCAATGAAGTTGTTTTGTGATTTCTATTTTACAGGTAAGAAACCCGAGACCCAGAGAGATGAAGTGATGTGGCTATGATCATAGAGCAAGTAACCATAGGAACTTGACCTTGAGTGGTGATGGAGCAGTGTCAGCGAAAAGGATGATCTGCAAATAATGATCTGAATTTCAGTCCATCTTTTGCCACCAATTCCTTGAGTGACCTTGACCCAACCATTGAAGCTCTGAGTTTGAATCCCTCTATGTAAATAATATCTGAAGATTGATGGAGTGCAGGCCTTTGGAGGTTCCTGGGCAGAAATAAAGTTCAGCATGCTGTAAAGATGATTATCCCGCCTCATTCCGCCCACTCTCAGGAACCAACAGATGGCCTTCTCCCCATTTGAAAATAAAACCCTCCCACCAAGGTCAGTTATGCCGACAAGTCAGACTAGGCTTTCTTCTCTGGCACAGCATCTCCAGCTGGAAATCAGCACTAATTCTTTCTCTTGCTCAGGCCTTGCTCTAAATAACATATTTCGAAAATGAACTATTTTGGGGCCAAGAAATCTGTAAATCTGAGCTGATTCATCACTTTCACCATCGGGCTGTTGCTCTCTTGCTTCTTCTGCTTTGTCAGATAAAGACGTTTAATCTCCACTAACAATTTCTCAGCGGGCTACGTGGAGAGTTCTTTTGTCATAAGATTCTTTGCAGAAGATTAAAAACCTAAAGATGGGGCAGAGTCTCAAGAAATAAATCCGAAGTAAATAAAAAAGCAGTGGGAGGGGACAGAGGTAAGCAGAGACACACACAACCACAGAAAAGAGGGACTGAAATGGGTCACACTGTGGCAACTTGAATGCAGAGACCCCTTGGTATCAACTTCCGAGTGTCACAACTCGTAGAAAAATGGGGAGGGAGAGCAAAAAGAAAATTATATATTTTATATATAAATTCTATAAAGTGTATTATTTAAAAACTTGCTCTAACCAGTTTTGGAATGCTCATAAATTCCTCCACAAGACTTAACTTTCTAACCCTGTTTTGCTTGGATAAATCTTTATTGAAATGAGTTTGTTGTCTTTGAGGAAAGAATGGACGGATGCTGAAAGCCAGGCAGAACGCACCACCCAGTCAAAGAATGAAGGCAAGTGGGATGGCGACCATCTGTAAATAACTGAGAATTGGATAATGTTTTCTCAGAGGCAAAAACCACTCCTTCCAAAAACAATCTTCTATGTTCACTGAGATTTCTAAACAGTAAGAGAGTGCCATGATCACAGAAGCATATCACGGCCATATTAGAGAAGAACAGCCATGCTGTTGGGGGCCTTCCCATCCTGCTCCTCTGTCTCTGGGCTGTGTTTCTTCTGAGCACTAGACAGTTTCCAAGTCCATCCCCAACACTGGCATGTTCACACAGAGGTCAGGATACACAGTCTCCAAGTCTGCCTCTACTCCCTCTTTCCTCATCTGATTCCATCCCGGATTCCATCCACCCCGGAGCTAACCTGGCACCCCCCGATTCATTCTGAACACTCTCTCAGCCACACCATGGACCTAGAAAGAAACCTTACTGCTTCTATCTCTAAAATTTCCCTCTAACAGATCCCCTTCCCACTCGGTATCCTCCATACTGCCTGAGCTTGGCCCACATCATCTCTCACCTGGACTAGTTTACTCATCTCCTCTGAAACTCCACTTCCTTGACAGAGGCATATTCGAGCCACATCCTGACTTCTCACTGTCACATACCACATTAAAAAAAAAATAGTCAAACACATAAAGCACAATCTTCATGACAAAAAAACACCCACAGACAACATGCACGCACTGGAACACATCAAGTTATTCCAACCTGCCTGCCCTTCCCCTGTTCCATATCCTCTCTCCCATCTCCAGGTCTCTGTGGAGGCTATTTTTTTTTCTCCCAAGATGCCCTTCCAACACACCATTGGTAAATGCCCTTGGAAGCTCTTACTTATCCTGCTAGTTCCACCACAAAGCATTCCTCCTCGATAAAACCAGCTGAGCTTGCCCCACCCCGCTTTCAGCTACCACAGCACTTTGTACATGTGTATCCCAATGGACCAAGAAGATTTGCTGGCCCTGCCTTTCTTCCTGGCCTTGGATCGTAAAAGGCAGTGGTACTTAATGGCCCGGGATTTTGAGGATTTAATGGAGATATCCTGAAAACTACTCTAGGCAGAATGGATCTGCTGGTCTCAGAACACATCTGGGGGACAAATAGACCTGGGGTGAAATTACAGCCATCTCTTAATTAGTTTGGGAAAGTAATTCTCGTAGTACTGTTTTCTTACTTCAAAAACAGAGATAATACCACCACTTAATAGAATTAAAATTTTAAATAAATGAGAAAATTCAGAGTACAAAATACCGGGTTAAAACTCAGTAAAATTATACTTATTATGGTGTCTACTACTCAGCAAATTACATGAATAGATTTAGCTTTCAGACCTTTCAATGTCATTAAAAGTATATTCTAGCTGGGTGTGGTGGTGCATGCCTGTAATCCCAGTGGCTCAGGAGGCTGAGGCAGGAGGATGGTGAGTGTGGATGAATGAAGTCACCTTTCTTTTCACAGCAGCCAAGATGCTATATGTTCTAGACTCTGCCTGCCTCCTCTACAATGCTTTCCCTACATACCTTACATTCAAGTCACAGTGGCCTTGGGTTTCTCATTCTCTCCAAACTCATTACTGCCTTAGGTCATTGTATGTGTGTGTGTATGTGTGTGTGTTGCTGGGAATTGAAACCAGGGCCTTATGCATGTAAGGCAAGCACTCTACCAACTGAGCTATATCCCCAGCCGCCTTAGGACATTTGTATTTACTGTTTTTCTCTTTCCTGGGACTCCTCATTTCCCAGATTTTCCCCATCTTGGTACCTTTTTAGTTTTAGGCCATAGTGTCAAAAATTGTCTGCTCCATAGAGCTTTGGCCCTCTACCATGCATACTGTGTTATATTCTTAACTTGCCCTAATTTCTCCTTATCATTATCATTATATGAAGTTCTTATTTGTTTTTAGGCTATTCCTCTCAGAGTACCATAAGGGCAGATTGAAAATACTGTTTTTTTCCACTGCCCTATGTCTAGAACCTAGAACAGTACCTGGTACATAATAGGTGCTCAGGAAACATTTGCTAAACGGATGCACAATTAAGTTGACTTTATCACCACTAAAACATCAAGACAATCCTTCTATATTTAACAATTTAGAGTAACAAACATCCTTAAAATTAAAAGCCATGAAGTCTCCAAAATTAGATCTCATAAAAAGAAGTGAGCCAATTCTAAATACCACTCCTACATAGCTGAGAACAAAGGACTCTTATTTATACTAAAGGAGAGCTGAGTCTTTTGGCAAAGGGACTGTTTGGAGACACTCCCTCCATGTGAACCAAGAGGTCACACATGCTTCTCCAACTTGGAGCTCAGCCTCCTGTTCTGGTTTCAGTCTGGAGATTTCATCTGACAGCCTACATGTCACTGCCCATGGTGGACTTGCTATCAAATAGACAGGACTTTGCTCATGTGGTATGTGGAACATCTCTTCAGAGGGTTGCTGAGCTGTCCATGGTGCTAGAAAGAGAGTTAGCTTAGGCAGCACACCACCTACGTAACAAGTAAAATATGCATCAAGGAGGGAAGAAAGGAAGAAGGGATCTTCAAAGTAGTTGAATTTCTAGGATTAACTTCTAATGTCATAATGCCTAGTCCACTTTAAAGTTCCTCTTGGAAACAGATTCATTTATTCATGACAAATACACATTCTTCCCAAGCAGAAATGAGATCATTCCCTCTACCTTCCTTAATTTTTCTTTTAACAACACGAAGAAGTAACAGCACCCAGCAACTCATCTGTTATCTAACGGAACAATTTTGCAAAACCCAGCAGAACAGAAGTCACAATTACCTCATTTCAGGTTAATTTAATAAAGCAATGTCAGAAAAGACCCCACCAGACTTACTCTGTAATGGTTACAAGCTTACAAGCCAGCAATTGCCATCTAAAAATAAAGGATGGGACTCCATTTCCTGGGTGCACGAAAAGTGAATGTAGACACAAACACCAAGCTCTCTCTCAGCTATGTTCTGTTTTCTTTTTCCTCACATTTTAAACAACTGACCCACAAGTTTCCCTTTATCAGATACCAAAGGAAGTTATACAAAGCAGGGCTGCATTGGATATCTGTAATCATATCAAATTTGATAGCAGCATAATTCACTGAAGATCAAAAGGCTTTTAAAATGTGGGATGATTTCTATTATAAAAACTTAAAACAGAGTCAGTCTCATCCTCCAGGTCCCCTCTTAAAATTTATAGATTCATGATACGAAAACAGACATCCAGAGGGTGTCCAAATTGGTGCTTGGGTTGCCTCAGTTTAGGTTCCTGGTGACCATGTCTCTAGCTTTCAGGCCGCTGAAGGCAGACCATTGCTAGTACAGCAGTTGGGAGCTGCTCTCCCAGTTTGAGTTAGCATCTCAGCTCCCCAAAGCCCCCTCCCTCTTCAATAGACACTATGAATTTCTTTTTATCCTTATCATCACAGAAGTAGGTTAACCATACATAGAGTAGGTGAGTTTGGGGGGGAAAAGCATTGTGGTGGGGGATGGGGTGGGAAGCACTAAAATAAATTAGATTAATGAAACTCAATTGTGGTCGACTGGTAATTATTGAAAAGGGCTTTAATGGAGATAGAAAGCAAGCTTTAAGAAGGCACTTCCCAGTAATTAATTGAGCCTCTCTTAGTTCTAAATTGAGAAAATACAAAAATCAATAATTTTAAATGTGTCATACTTATTGACACTAATGAAACCTCCTGAATAAGCATTTAATGCAACTCCACTGCTATTTTAAATTTACGTCCCTCAGTGAGTGAACATTACAAGGTCAGGTCAGTTCCCCTGGGCTTCACAGAGCTGATGCTATCAAATAGACAGGACTTTGCTCATGTGGTATGTGGAACATCTCTTCAGAGGGTTGCTGAGCTGTCCATGGTGCTAGAAAAGCAGTCGTTTGCCCCTTTCCTTTTTGGCTCAGCAGGAGACATGCAGTCAGAAACATGTTCTCTCTCAGTGCAGTGACCCACACTCCTGTGTGTATTTGGAAAAGAAAAACCACATAGAATCTACTCAAACTCTGCCTTCCCAGCAAGCTTTGGTTTATGCTACCTCAATAAAGTCTGTCCTTTTACCAATCACATTTATAATCACATTGAGGTATGCTAATTTATACTAGCTTGCATTTGCTTTATAACTTAGTTGTCCTAAGGGCTGTACAAATATTTACTGGTTGCTAGAATAACAAATTTAGATTCCACTACTTATTAGTTGAGTAACTTGGTTGAATCAAGTTACTCTTTACTACTTTTTTAACTGTTAAAAAAACAAAAGTGATTAAAGCCAGGCTTGGTGGCATATGCCTGTAATCCCAGCAGCTTGGGAGGCTGAGGCAGGAGGATTGGGAGTTCAATCAGCAAAAGCGAGGTGCTCGGCAACTCAGTGAGATCCTGTCTCTAAATGAAATACAAAATAGGGCTGGGGATGTGGCTCAGTGGTTTAGTGCTCCTGAGTTCAATCCCTATTACAAAAAAAAGTGACTAACACTTACCCATCTTTTGGAAGCATAAAATAAGTTGTATATTTAAAAGTATTTTGAAAACTGACATGACGGAAAATTGCAGACATTTATCATAACAAAAGCTAAAATTAAAAATAAGATGTTATCACATGTAGCAAGATACTCTTAGCAGAATATTCATAATGAAAGTTTTTGTTTTCTCCTCCAAATCAGAACAGGCCTCTAGAAGTTAAGGACTAATCTCATGTCAGGGAATGTTAGGAATTATGTGTGTAAGAGATTAATATAGGAGAAGATAGAAAATTTGGAAATGATAAAATTTGGATCCCACTAAATCACCCAAAGATTAACACCTCAACTCTTGGGTATCCTCAGGCCCATTATCATTGCCACCTTCAGATTTGGGGCTTTTATTGAAAAAAATCCTTGATCAGCATCAGCTAAGTTTATACAGATTATATCATTTAATATGAATGCTCCACTTTAAAGATAACATAACTGATTGGGGAATGATGAAATAACCTGTCCAATCAACAGAGAGTGGCAAAGTAAAAAGTAAAGTTAGATTATTCTAAATGCAAAGCTTAATTATCTAATCATCATGTCCACAGCCTCCTACATCTGAATGGGTCCTTTGGACACAGGTTAATTTAAAAGTAGACAAGAATTTCTCAGGTCCCTTATAAAGAAGCAGAACTTTTTTTTCTCTCCTAATGTTGGTTCTGAGAAAAAATAGCATATCCTAAACCACACACTATCACTGAACTACACATAGTCCTCTGAAGTAGAACTTTTGAGAGCGCAAAGCCTAGTATGTTAGAGGTCATCCTGCAAACAATTCTTTCAAAAGCAGGGAGATAAAGGGAAAGTTTCTAATCTAAGGTCATCTCCCAAATTCCATGATGCAACAAATCATAGGTGGACTGCTAAGCCCCTGGAATCAAGTACACAGATTGACCAGTTTACCAATTCAGTATTCCTACATCAACCAGACTCAGAACACAGCAACTTCAACAATACACCATTTTAAAGTTGCATTTATTGGTAATTCCTTCTCCATCAGTGGAAATCCTTCCCATTCTTAAAGATCTAGTTAATATCCCCTTTCTCCATGAACATTCACACAAGGCTTCAAGTTACAGTAATCTAACCTTTCTCTTGATTCATATCACTACTGTTTATATCACACATTTGGCAACAAATTACCTATTTGCCCTGTGATATCTGTTTTCTTGCATTTCTATTTAACATACATTCGTTGACCTTCACTTTATTTTTTCCATCCTTAGTGAAGCATGAGGTTCATAGCAGGTGCTAAGTATTAAATAAAATAGCATTTATTATACTTCATTGAAAATGCCTGTTAAATTTCTGCTGTTTCTTCAATGAAGTCCACGAGGGCATGGCTATTTTTTTTCTGTTATACTGTTATATCCTTGATGCCAAGCACATGTGTCATACGATATAACTGGAATAACTACAGGAATGAGTAAATGAGCCAGCTGAATTGACAGGGATTATTACCCAACACTGGAAACCCATACTCCTAACTCCCACCCAGCACCTATTGGTAGAAAATTTCTCATGTCTATTTCAAGTTGTTAAATTATGTTCTTAAGTGAATTTATTGGACATTAAGAGTCAATTCCAAAAAGTATTGTAGGGGAAAAACTGTGCTTGAAAATTGTCCCCAGGTAAAACAAAAATGAATCATGGATCACAGAATCGAATCTGGAATAAGGTAAACTTGCTGCAATGAAAGGGAACGAGCGGCGAAATGACATCAGTTAGTCGTGCTTAGAATGTCATATACAAAGAAAAGATGGAGGTATTGTCTTTTCGTACAGAGGGGAGAAGGAATTTATATTTGCCTTTCAAGAGTTTGCCATCTGCTTTCATTCTACGGGTTCACATATTTAGTCACATCTACTGTGGTAGATGCTGGGGATAGAGACACCAATAAAAACAAATGGTCCTGCCTCATAGAACCTACCTTCCAAATCAGAAAATAAAGGACACCCTTCTATGCACCTGCACATTGAGTATTGTTAAAAGAATCAAGTCCACACACAGCACTGTGCTTCCCTTCCCAGCTTTGTTGCACCTCTGATATGACAGAGTGTAGAACAGATGACACAAGCAGTTAATCTGATTTAATAAATCCTTTAATTCTCTTGGTAAATACGGGGAAGAAAGGGGATCATGGAGAAAGAGGGCCCAGAAATACACTCTAATCCCTTTTTCCATCTTCTTCTTACACCCTTTAAATGGAAACACTAAGACAGTTCCTTGAGAGCGAGCCACCTCTGCCTTGCTCAGGGGAAAAGAATTAGAAGTCTCCATGGCCCCTTTGGAATGTGTGTTAACAATCAAGAGTGTTTTCTCCCTTGGTGGGTATCCTGGCTCAGTCCATGGTCAAAGCTCAAGGAGGTGGAGGAGCAAACCTGACATGTGCATGGACGTTCATGTCTGTGGAGTCTGTGGTCCGTGATGTGCATTCTGATTCAAAGAAAGGTTTTTCCCTCCCTCTTCTTTGTTGTGACAGAATTTTCTACTATACCCTCAAGTTAACTATTACTTTTACCTTTTTTTAAAAAAAAAAAAAAAGATTCTCTTGCAATACTGCATTTAGTTCTTAATTCACCCAACATCATAAAGGAGAAATTTATGTATCCAGACCAAATCAGTAGGTAAGATCTACAAACCAGAATCAAGAGCTAGTGCACTGCTTTGAAAACGTTCTTTATTTATAGATTGCTTAATTGCATTAAGTGCCAAAGAATGTACTGCTTTCTTTGTAATGAGTTTTTATGGTCTTAGTCTTCAGAAGCTCAGATTCCATCTGTGACAGCAGAGTGTTGTAGAATTCAGCTATTAATAGCTGCTGGTACACACTTACTCAGAGCTGAGAGGCCCAGGGCTGTAGACACAGCCAGATGGAGATAATACCACAGGGTAACTGTACGGACAAAAAGGATGGTCTAATATTTTTTTTCCCCCAACACAGAACAGACAACACTTAAAACATGACAATCCTATTTTATTGCAAGCCAAACTCTCTGAGGAGATCTCCCACTGCCCCCTTGGGAATTTTCAGGTCTGGTTCTAAACCACATGTGATTTATGACTGTTTCTGATATGCAAGTAACTCCTTATGCAGGTTACAAAGACTAGAACATTTAGATGGGTTAACAACTCTGATTTAGAAAAATGATACTAAGAATATCAGGAAAAAACAATCTAACTCAAGGGGGGAAAGAAAAAAACACTTTGATACTGGACATTTTTTTTTTAATTAAGAATATTTTCCCAGAGAAAAAGAGACAGCAAATAAAGTAACACATACTTCTTTAAGGAAAACAAAAGGAAAGCCTATTTAAGATGACTATGGTTTCAGTGCATCTTGATTCTAATAAGAATAGTAATACAGTGCAAGACGAGAATGACACAGCTCTCACACCTAATGTCATTTTCTATTAAATAATTCTTTGGGGTCAAAGTTTTACAAATCACCAACGTTTCTTTCATTAAAAAAATTCTAAAACACCCTTTTAGGGGAATGAGGGGGAAGACTACTTTTCAATATGTGATTAATCACTAAATTGAATGCCTAAATAACATTTTAGGGGGGTACATTTAGAAGTTACAGAAATGTGGGGTTTATGCTTTTCACACAAAGAACTATTAATGGTAATACTTATGTGTAGTGGAAATGATTTAAAAAAAATGGGTAAGGAGTTAGCATATCTTTTTGTCCAGTCTGTAACGTGAATAGAATCACATTGTGTGAAGCCAAGCACACCTAAAGGCAAGAGACACAGGACCAGGATGGGAGCCCTCTGCTCTCACACTCAAGGACGTTCCCAGCAACCTGGAGATGGTGTGTTGAGAACACGTGACCTCTTTCATAGACACAGAACAGTCCTGAAAATAAGAAACCTACACAAGAGAGGCAAAAATGATAGGCTCATAAAGACAGATAAGGAATCCAGGGTGTCTCACACTATACAAAGAACCTAGAATCTACTCTGTGAACCCATCTTTATTCATGTAGCTACCCTTACTTTGTAGGGAGGACCTTTTTTTTTTAATCAAAAGTATTACTAAAATTATGATAATCTATTTTTACTACAGGAAAATTGGTTAGTAGTTTAGGTTCCAGAATCACCCTCTATTTTTTCAGAGATAATACAGGTACAATAGGAGTAGCTATTGTAGGAGTGTGAGGATCATATAAAATATTCTATGCAACACATATAGGACAGTGTCTGGTACGACAATTTTTTTTTCTTTTTTCTCTTTTTGCTATCTATTTATATTTTGTTTTTATAGCTACTATATGTAAAGTACTTTTGTAAGAGAGATCTGGATTTTAATCATGGGTGGGGACCTTGATCAATTTTCTTCAGTTTCTTCCTCTGTAAGTTAGAGCCAATCATACCTACCTTATAGGAATGTGAGGATTAAATTAGAAAATGACTGCCATATATTTATCATATCACTCTGTGACATGAGCTAACTCATATAAAAAGTAGCCATTATAATCTTACCACCATAATCTTCTCTATTCAGAGCTAGGCACTATGGCACATGCCTGTAATCCCAGCAGCTTGGGAGACTGAGGCAGGAGGATTGCAAGTTTGAGGCCAGCCTCAGAAACATAGAAAGGCTCTAAGCAACTTAGACCCCATCTCAAGTAAAAAAATAAAAGGACCGAGGATGTGGCTTAGTGGTTGAGCACCCCTGGTAGTGGGGCGGAGGTGGAGGGAGTTTATCTACTCGATAAGTTTGACTGATGCCAAAATGTAATAAATGCCCAACGGTGGTGCCTGAACCATAACAAACATTGGTTCACTCCTTTTCATGTTAATTAGCCAGGCTGTACATGTGTTATGATGAACCAATAGCATTTTTTTTTTGAGAGAGAGAGAGAGAGAATTTTTTAATATTTATTTTTTTAGTTTTCGGTGGACACAACGTCTTTTATTTTTATGCAGTGCTGAGGATCGAACCCAGTGCCCCAGTGCCCCGTGCATGCCAAGCGAGCGCGCTACCGCTTGAGCCACATTCCCAGCCCCACCAACAGCATCTTTTATATATTAGCTTTGATATTTACTGTTTTTCAAGATTATTAGGTGATTTGCTACCACACTATCATTTCAAAGAGCAACTGAGATATAGTATCACAAACCCTCTTTCAAACTAGACAGAGGAGGTATCTCAACTTCATTTTCATGCTTTTGTTAAAATCGGAGAGAGGAAAAAAAAACTTAAAACATTTCCAGTTACTTCCAGAAGATACTTTCACTTTTACTTAGCTTCTAGCTTTTTGTTTCTGAAATTCTAAATTGGGTCGTCACTTTGAGGTACCTACAATGCCAACGTATCAAAAAACCTAGCAAACAGAACTCCTTATACATGTGGCATGTGAGGCTCTGAGTGAAGGGATTTGTATCTACATCACTAAGTATCAGGGGGATTTTTGCTGTGCTACTTTCCCTCTCACGGAAGGTTTACTAACCAGCTAATAATTTCCTCGCCATTATGAAGCTGTTCATCAGTCACAGCAAGAATACATGCAGGGATCTGAGTAAGCAAGGTTCTTAGGCTGCCTTCAAATGAACCCTGTCTGGACCGCCACACCAAATTCCCCCAGACTGTTTGAAGGCTGGCAACAGAAACATGGCACGTCCCACCTAGATTCTGCCTTCAGAGTGACAAGGCAGTGTTTAACTTCAGGGCATTCGACAGTTACGAAACCCTGACACCTCACCTACTGTGGGAATGACATGCTGGGAAGGTTTCTCCCCTTTGCAGGCATTTCCACATTAAGCTCTGATGCATGGGAAGTAATGAGACAGACCAGAGCACTCTGTCAGGCGGGTGGTGCATCTCTCCCCTCTCCTTCCCATCCTCCTCCCCCCATCCCAGTCACAGAGCTGACAATTTCAAACATTTATTAATATTGATCTCCCTGTCCCCTACAATCAATAGTTGATGTCCAAAGAACCAAATAATATTTAATGTGCAGTACTGTATTTTCACATAACACTGCAGAGGAATAAGAGGTGACTCATTACATGAATCAGTGTATCTCTTTATGATTAAGAAATGATGGCCATTTCCACATACATCCTAGGCTTTTAAGTCATTTGCCTCTAAAATGTTCTTGGCAAACATTTCCTACTGCCTCTTCAGTTATACTAGCCTGCTCTCTAATGATCTCCTTGGAAAAATATGATTTCACAATATCTGAAATTTGCAAAAGGATACTCATTATTCATGGCAACTGGCTTGTCTTCTAATAACAGCAACAGCTAACTTTATGGAGTACGTGCAATGCAATGCCATAGGTCAAGTCCTAGGTATTGCACACATGTGATCCACTTATTTTCCCAATTATGTCATATAGGTAAGTCCCATTATCATTATTCATGCTTTTATGCAGATGAGAACATTGACACTTTTATAGAATGGGTGACTTAAATAAGGTTGCAACTGTCTAGTGGTAGAATTGGAATTTTGAATTGTTCTATCTGAAGAAGAGACAAAGGTCTCACCCAGTCCTTGCTGAACTGAATTATTCCAAACCATTTTTGTTTTGGTTTGGCTATAAATATTTCATTTGTCTTGAGTCACCTAATGCCTTTATTATCCAGGTTCCATTTTCAAGGTCCAGCCCTCTAATTGGTGCCCTGAGTAATACTGACTGCATTTTCCATATGAAAAGTCATACATCCTTTATTATTTTTCCATAAAGGTCAAAGTCTTTGGACTGTGTTCCAGAACTGGATTTCAGAAATCAGAATAAAAAATGATTTCAAAGACTCTGTAAGGATCTATTTTCCCAATTATAGCTAAAATTTTGATGACTAGTAATACAATTTAATATAATTTTTACTTACTATATTTAGAGAGAAAACAATGTTAAAATGCTATTTTTAAATGTATCAAGCAGTAAAATATGGCCAAGCTCAATCAGAAGTGGCAGTGAATGTTTTGATTTCCTAGTCTCCTACTTTCTGAGGCTACAGAGAGTCCACCAGAGCAGGTCAGTGGGTCAACATGTTCTAGGGAACATGTTCATCTTTGGTTTGTCAATTGCCCAAAACTGGACCTGGGGTCAAATGACCACTGCTTACAATGACAATCCTTTTACTCAAGTTTCCAAGGCTTAGAGAATTAGAACAATGCATAAAACCTTAGAACTCTGCCTACTCCTTCACAGTCTATGGATGAAGGAACAGAAGATCAGTAAAATGGACAGCTTGCAAAGCCTGGGCCAGAACCATGCTCCTGAGCCACTCCTATGCATGCTCCGTCCTGAACATAGGCTGTGCTACACAGATATAACCATTACTGCTGAATGAGGCCCACAAAGTCCCCTCTCAGTGCTATTAGCCATAACAGTTGCTTTATTATAAAGAAAACAGATTCTAATTCTGCATTATAGATATCATAGAGCTGGAGATGTTGCTTGGTGGCAGAGTTGCTTACCTAGCATGCATAAGGCTCTGGGTTCAATCTCCAGCACAAAGGGAATGGCAGGCGGGGGAGGGGAGGTGGATAACCTGCTCATTATGCTAGTCTAATGATCTGAGTAGGAGTCCTAGCTCCACCAGTTATAAGCTGTGTGTTCTTATGTAAGTTATGAAATTTTCCTGAGTTCCATCTGTCATTTGTAAGAAGGCAACACCACCAACCACATTGGGTTGTATAAATGCAGTGATTCGTATTTAATAACTATATACCTGATACATGAAGAACAAAAATTCACGTCATATTTTTAGCTGGGCACACTGGTCCACACCTGTAATCCCAGTGGCCCAGTGACAGGAGGATTGCAAGTTCAAAGCCAGCCTTAGCAATTTAGCAAGGTCCTCAGCAACTTAGGAAGACCCTGTCTCAAGATAAAAAGTAAAAAGGGCTGAGAATGTTGCTCAGTGGTTAAGTGCCTCTAGGTTCAATCCCCAGTACCAAAACAACAACAACAAAACCCACATGAACATTAGTTTACAAAATTGTAACAGAAAATTCACTGTAAATTCATATTACCTACTCCCCATCAGTTGTCAAAAAAACTACTATAGTTGATATATCACCAATTTTTTTTCTTTTTTCTTTTTTTTAAAAACAGTGGTGGAGGTTAAATCCAAGGCCTTGCATATACTAGGGAAGTGCTCTACCACTGAACTACACCCCCAGCCCTTTTTAAATTTTTGAGAAGGAGTCTCACCAAATTCTAGTTAGGCTTGGAACTTTGCAATCCTCCTGCCTCAGCCTCCTAGTAGCTAGAATTATAGGTGCGCACCACCATGCCTGACTTGGACACAATTTATAAAAAATTAAAATTCCTGCATTTGTGTCAGTTGGGAGGTAAGTATAAGACCCCAAGCTTATCTTTATACAAGTAATATTTTTTTTTCATTTTTATTTAAGATTAAGAAATTACATCTTATTGGCCCTGTTAAGCAATCACCAGCTACTTGGACAGCCAGAATTCCACTGAAAACAAATCTGCAAACTCAAGTGATGAAAACATGATACAGGTCTAATTTTCAGGCTTTTTGGTGGTGTTTGGACAGCCACTACCTGCCACCTGGCACCCCCAGGGGTTGGGCAGAACAGAATAGAAAGAATGTCACCATTTCTGCAACTTTATTCACCCATCTCTCCAAACATTTCTTTTCACTTCCTTAGGGTATCAGGAAGAACATGTTCCAACACAATTGTTCTGAGTTCTTGCCAGGAAGTCATGTTTATCTTTAGCATCATCTCTGGGCAAATAGAACAGGCAGAGGAAAATAATGTTTGGGGCCAAATGTTAAAAACTTGAGTCCTGTTTAGCCTGAACTGAAAAAGCTGTAATGAAAAGCTAATAATGTTGATTCTGTTTGTCTCTACAAGAGTTTCTATTTAGAGGAGAGGCAGAAGTGGAAACAGGATGGGCTTCAAGTACCAACAGCTTTGGACTCTAACTCTGACTGATCAATGACTGCCTGATTGAGTACCCTTGGATAAGCATAAACATGTAATTGAGTGACTCCTCTGTGTCAGGCAACTTTGTCCTCACAGAGCTTCAAGTTCAAGTTAATAACCCCTTGGAATCTGTTTTCACCCCCCCCCAAAAAATAAAAGACATTACATTTGCATAGCTTTTATGATAATTAAATGAGAACAATGTATGTGAAATTGCAAAGACGGGTATCTAGCATATAGTAGTTCTTGATAAATCTTAGTGCCTTTCCCTTATCTTCAGAATAATCAAATTAATCTCTCCTTTAAGCCTAGTTGTTATTTAAAAGAATAGCTGTACTACATAACTTAAAATAAAGCCAGCAAGCAGTTCCATAAATCTACACTTAAATACTCAAAGTGTTTTTAGAGGTCCTTCAGTCAAGACACTCAGACTTCAAAAATCATCCTCAGAACCTGCCCTTTCCATAGTCCTATTTTGACTCCAATTTGGTTTTATGCAAAACAAAAATAAACTGCTTTTCTTTTCACTTACCACCCAGAAAGTATAGTATACATAGTCCAGACATCAGAATTATAAAGAATATGGAAATATCAGAACTGCAAATTCAGAATAATATATTCATTGCCTGTGATGTGAGAGACATTGCAATGGGATTGGTGTAATGTGCCCCTGATCTGAGGGAGCTTACTCTCCAGTGGGGGAGAGAGAATGCCTGCCCTCAGGAAGGCTCAACCAGGAGAAGAAACAAGACAAGCAAGCATTAAACAATAGTGGCCAATGTGCTATACAGTAAGCATTAAATTATAAACTAGAGTTTCTAATGCAGTGATTCAGAAGAGATGGTACAGTCAATGAGAATCTGTGTGCATGGCGGGGAGGATTTGGGCAAAATTTGTGAAGTTTAGGAAGAACTAATCAACATCTTATATTCTTCCTGCACATAATGAGCAAATGCATTAAAACTCAAAGCAGCACTAAAGCAGCAAGGTGGGCATGGTGGGGCACACCTGTAATCCCAGCAGCTTGGGAGGCTGATACAGGAGGATCGTAAGTTCAAAACCAGCCTTAGCAAAAGTGAGACAATAAGCAACCCAGTGAGACCCTGTCCCTAAATAAAATACAAAATAGGTCTGGGGATGTGGCTTAGTGGTCGAGTGCCCCCGAGTTCAATGTCTGGTACCCAAAGAACGAACAAACAGAAAACTTCAAAGCAACAGCTAGATGTACTGATGCCTTCCCTTTCTGGATGCAGGTAGTATTCTCTGAACTCATTCGCTATTCCCTAGTATAATTTTTACTTGGGTTCCTTTTCATCCAAAAGGCAGCATTAACTACTCTTGGGTAAAAGCTATCTGGAAATGGAATCAGATCAGACTAGTAATGAAGAGGTTTGATGTGAGAAAGCTTTTAAAATTCTAAATAGTATTTGGACTGGTTAAAGCTCAAAGGTTTCTACTCTGAGACAGAACTTCATCCCTACTCCCTAAGCACATCACCATGAAGCCACAACAATCACACTCCACTGTTGGCATGGAATACAAAATGTTCCCATAAAGTATCACATAGTGATCTGCAGTGAAGCTATGCACATTTGGGCACCCCAACCTTCTTCAATCTGTAGACCAGAAATTCTCAATTAGATTTTAGGAAGGAACTTCATGGGCACCTATGGGCTCTCTGAAATCATGTGGCTTAATGGTGCATTCATGGCTTTCTTAGCATTTTTCCACCTCAACTGTCATCAGAATTATAAAGAATACAGAAATATCAGAACTGCACATTCAGAACTGTTTCGTACCTCCTAACAACAACCAAGTACTAACTTGCAAAGTTTGGCTCCTACACTTCTCAACAAGTAAATTATATTTAGATAATTTTGAAATGCAGATTGTTTTCCTGTTCCAATGCTTAAAAATGATTCAGATGTCAGACTTAGTGAATAATGTTCTAGATTCTATCGCTTTGTATTTATTGCCTAGTGACATTTTGTTGTCTGCTGAGCACTATACAAGGAGGAGGATAGAAATCCCAGTTACTTTGGAGGTTTTAATCAAACTGTTTTAATAAAAGAGATTCTAAAACTGCCCCAACCTGATAGAATAGAGGATATTAGGCTACAAATGGTCCCAAGGAAACATATCCCAAACAAACTCACTCTGTTTTATGCATTCCTAAGAGAGGGGACTTGTAACAGATTGGTATAGGATCAGAAGTCACTCATGTTCTCCTACAGGAGACAAAAAGTTAGAAAATATAATCTCATTGCCTATTTTATCCACAAACTAACCTCCACTTCTCAAAAACCTCAGTTTATTCTTCTATAACTTGGATATGGCTTTGCTTGCTTTATCTATATTACACAGTTATTATGACCATATAATAATTTTTAAGTCATATTGAAGATTCCAAAATGTCCTTTTCTTTCCTGGCCTCCTTGGATCCTTGCTCATTCTCCACCCACACAAGCTGTTGCAGGATTCCTGGCAGGATGTCACTGTACATCTGCAAGCACTCATTTTAGCAACAATCACTTATTTGGAAAGCCAGAAGCCACAGGTAGGGCAGAAGACCTGTATGCCTAGCTCTAGTCTGTGCAACTTGATTTTTGGAAACGATTATGTGATTCCATTCAGAAAGCACCCTAGACACTGAAAACAAGCAATTCCATCATAAAAAGCCACTCCACAAAGCCAGCTGGATTTAGTATCAGCACTTCTTTGGTTTTAGCATTTTGCATCTATAGATCATTAGATTGTCTTTCCAGAACATTTACTATCTTATTCCAGCTTTTTTTCCCTCATTAAAAACACTATTAGTATGCAGAACAAACTTGGTTTCTTCAACTTTCACTGGTCTGAAGTTTTATCATTAACTTATTCTATGACTTGATATTCAGCCTTCCACCATTCTTTGTGTGCCTGACTCATTTACCCCTTCATCTCTCAGCTTGTGCCAGCCACCTCCACTGAAATTATCAAAAGCCAACCTACCATGTTTACCCTCATTTGTTTCCATCACAGCATAATTTATAATGATTTCACTTTCTGGTGTTTTTTTTGTTTTGTTTTGTTTTTTTTGGTACATGCTTCCTTCACAAACTTATAAGCTCCCTGAAGGTTAGACACTGTGTGTTTTAGAACTCCAGTGTATAAACAAGAGCTGGGGCTGGTGTGGAAGCTGCCATTACCAAACAGTGGAAATTCAATAAGTATGTACTGAGGGAAAGAAATAGGAAAATTGAGTACGTATAGCAAATTTTGTTTCCCATGTGCTTATAATAAAGTAGAAATTTTGGTTAGCTCATTTTATAGAGATTTATCCAGCAAGTATAAATCTAATTTTTTTTTTTTTTTTTTTTTTTTTTTTACTAAGTTTGGGAGCTCCAAACCTTCACCATCCAATACAGTAGCCAATGACCACATGTCGCTATTGCACATTGAAATGAGGTCAGTTCGAGTTGAATGTGACATAAATGTAAACTATACACTGAGATTTGAAACAATATGAGAATAAGAACATAAAACATCTCAATTTTTACTTAGACTACATATTGAAATGGCATTTTAAATACAGTAAAATTAATTATTTTCTTATGAAGCTACTGGAAAATTAAAAATACCTATGTGGTTTGGATTACATTTCTATTGGGTGATGCTGGTCTATAATACCAGTCTGTCCCATTTTATGCTTCTGGCTTTGTTTTTTTAAAGCTACATACAATGGTATATATTGCAGGTAGAAAATATATAGGAGGGGAAGCATGTGAAGTTTAGATGAACTCTAGATAGGGCAAAGAGAAGGGAGGGGAAGAGAGGGGGTAAGGGGTGTAAAAAAGACAGTGGAATGAGATGGACATCATTTCCCTAAGTACATGTATGAAGACACAAATGGTGTCTTTGTATACAACCAGAGATATGAAAAAAAACGTGCTGTATATGTGTAATATGAACTGTAATACATTCTGCTGTCATATATAATAAATTAGAATAAAAACGAAAATATATAGAAGTCTCAACGCTACTTCCAAGTTATATCGTTCTACGTTATTTTTATCTCATGCAAATTTTAGGAAATTTCCCAGGTACAAATTATAATACTCAGTCTCTTGGGGAGGAAAAGATCTTCACATAACTTGAGGATTATTGTTTATGAATTCTTTAATTCTACTTCCAGGGTTACTACCACAATTTAGGGCACCATGATTTTTCACCTGTACAACTGAAACAATTTCCTAACTGGTCTTCCATTCAAATTCACTTTCCCCCAAGTAGCCATAGTGATCTTTCTAGAGCTCAAGTCTTACCTATTGCCATCTTGCTTAGACCTGCCTATAGTTTCCTTTGATCTTAGCAAAAATCTCAAATACTTTATTCAGTCTTCTATTGTTCACATAATATGGGTCCTGCTCACCTCTCCCACCTACTTTCACTGTTTCTTCACTCCCTAGGCTCCATACTCCAGCCCTTTGGAATTCTTTGGAGTTGTGTAGAGGTGACTTGCTTCCTAAGCTTTTGAACTTTGTTCCTTCTGTCAGAGTCCACCCCCATCACCCCATTCTTAATCAGATCAACTCCCACTCTATTTCTCCCTTCAGGGGTAAAGAACGTAAGGGGTAGTGCATGGGATTCAATGGGAAGATACCTCTGTCCTCCAGAAGCCTCTACTTTGCTGCCATAGGGCTGAAGTCTATCAGGGTGGAGATACACTATACACTGCCAGCCACATGCCTAACTCTAAGCGTGCACTAAGCATACTCCATGATCTTCCACTGAATCCTTGCCGTGAACCTATGAGAAGACAGGTAAACAAAGCTTCAGCCGCTCCTAAGCACTATGTGCTTGGGCTTGTTCTAAGAAGTGCACATACATTATCCCAGACCTCAGGGCAACTCTTGGAGGTAGGTACTATTATTATCCTATTTACTGACAAGAAACAGAAGCCCAGACGGATTTAGTAAATCACCCAGCTCCATAGCTGGAGGTTTGAGCTTCTGAGGTTTGACTTTACAGCCTCTATTGACTTATGGCAGGTATTGTCATCATTCAGTAAGGTCAAAAAACCCACCTGTAGTTTCAGTATTTGAAAGACCTACCTGACGTCCCATCATGTGCCTAATTCTGTCATTACACTTGTATTACAATTGCCTATGACTTATTGGCATCCCCCACTGGACTGGAACCTCTTGTTCTTTATTTTACTCTAACAGATTTTATTTATAAGAAGTATTAAATTAACAGAAAAATTAAACAGATAGCATAAATAACTATAAATAACCTGTAATCCCAGTGACTCAAGAGACGGAGGCAGGAGGATCACAAATTCAAGAACAACCTCAGCAACTTAGCAAGCACCTGCTTCAAAATAAAAAGGGCTGGGGATGCAGCTCAGCGGTAGAGCACTGGTTCAATTCCTAGTACTGCAAAGCAAATAAACTCTTGCATACCTCTTACAGTTTCTCCTATTATGAACAACTTATGTTATTGTGGTACACTGGTTATAATTAATGAGCCAATATTAATACATAGTTATTTTAACTATAGCCAGTGTTTATTCAGATTTCCTTAGTTTTTACCTAATGTCCTTTTTTTTGTTCTAGAACCCCATGTATATAGCCCTTGGTTGTCATGTCTCCTTAGCCTCCTCTTGGCTGTTGAGTTTCTCAGATTTTCCCTGCTTTGATCTTGACAGCTTTGAAGAATACCAGGCAGGTATAATGTAGGATGCTCCTTTTGGGATTTGCTTGATGCTGTTCTCATGATTGAGGACCACAAAAACTAAAGTGCCATCTTCATCACATGTCAATCAAGGGTACCTACTATCAACATGACTTGTGTTCATGCTGACCTTGATCACCTGGCTGAAATAGTGCTTGTCACCTTCTCCATGTAAGGTTCCTCCCTCCTCTCCCCACACTGTACTCCCTAGAAAGAAATCACAGGGAACAGTCCACACTGAATCAGTGGGAGCAATGCCCATTGACTGTGCTCCTTGAAGGCATATTATCTATATAATTTATTTGGAGTTCTTCTGCCTGGGATATTACTTCTTCCCCCACCCCATTTATTAATTTATTTGGCCATATACTTGTATCACTATGAACATTTACTTTACACTTTGGGAAATAATCTAATTTTATTTTATTGCTCAAACTGTTATTCTTTGGCCATTGGGGCTCTTTTAATTGAGTTCTGCATCCCTTTGACACATTTCTACATGAAATCACTTCCATCTATATAAACATGGCATCTATAACTCATAACCACAAGGGGCATCCTGGCTTTTCCCCCTTGCTTATCTATAAATTCCCATCCCGACAGAAATGACTGTCAGCTTTTTACAGGCAGAATTGGTGCCTTGTTCATTGCTATATCCCAAGTATAATGCTTAGAACATATAATGTATATGTGGGCTTGGTATTGAGTTTATTCCATAATCTCAATTCTGAAAGGGACTACACATAAATTTGCAAATGTTACAAAATATAGATTTCAAAGACTAAAATCACAACAATTTATCAGGGCAACAGTACAAGAAGGTGCACTAACAAAGGTCTGGTTTAAGTGTTTTTATTCAACCCAGTGAAGGGAAAATGACAGTAATACATCTAAGCCATGCAAAAAGGATTCAGGCTTCCCTGAAAAGAATTCAAGTGGCATAAAATGGTTTGTTTCTCCACAGCAATTTACATTTATTAAAATAGATAATAGGCATAATCATTGTCAAAATAGAGCCCCTACCCTGTACAATGTCTTAATACATTCTGGAAGTTCCTGACAAACAGGCACAAAGCCATGGCAGATTAGACTCTTAAGTGGAGGATCACTTTAACAGCCCAGCAGAAAAACCAATCTCACACTTCTGGGAAAGAAAATAAGACCTGAGAACAGCCTTTGAAGGTGGAGGGTGAAGTACAAAGGAAAAGGTGCTAACGTGATGAATCCGCTAGAAGGGGAGCTGGGCTCCAACGACACTCTGCATTAATGATGCTAATTTATGTCTGGATAAATTCGTGTGCATGACACAGAGGAAATTTCAAGAGATCTATACTGTGAAGGAGCTCATCCTGAATCTCTTGCAAGGGCACGTGCTTTACACAGGGACTGCGCTTCATGTGGGCATATATTATGCACATTCCATGTCATTTTCATATGAACAAATCACTTGTCTCCTTAAACCTATTCGACACTCTTTCCAGTCTATTTTTGCAGTGCAGCCAGAAATGATCTTTTTTAAAAAACAAATTTGATCACTACTCATCTTCCACACATTTAAATATTTTAACAGTTCCCTTTTACTCCTACCAGAAAAGCAGAAAGGATTCACATACCTTCAAAGCTCTGCAGGATGTGGCTTCTGATTAATGCCCACCCTGCGGGAACTCAAGCCACAGGGCCACCTTTCAGTTCTCTGAATCCTCATTCGACCACACTCTAGGGTCCTCTTACATGTGGTTCCCTCTACCTGGTTGTCCTTTCTCCAGGGAGCCTTCCCTGCCTGGCCCAACCGTTTTACTGCACACGGTCATAGCATCACAAACTCCTCCTTGAACACACTTGTCACAATTGCACATTTGTCTTTGTTATTCTTTGATTAATATATTTCCCCAGAGGGCCTTGTTGCTCCATATTCCAGGCACCTAGCTCCATGCCTGGCACAGAGCAAATATCTACTAAAGAAATAAATGTCCATCATCCACTCACAGTACCATCAAGTCTTTCCTGAGCATTAAAGCTCACTCTCCTTTGTATTCTGAGAAGTATGTTAATTCACACCAGAAATTTGATTGGTAACCATAGAGATGAGTGTAAGAAATATCGCTGCCAGGCTTTGGTAGTTTCTAAAGAAACAGAACTTTATTTTTCATATGGGCCATTAATATGTTGAAATGAATTATTATGTGGAAATGACACATAAGGGTCAACTACTGATTGTCTGATACTGACCAATGACCAAGTCCTATCCTTTAAGATCACTGTTATCAAGTAATTTTGCATTATTTCACAATGCTCGAATATTACCATTGGTTTTCAAGCTATAATCATTGGACCCAATTTCATTTAACATTCGATAACTATGGATACATCAAGCACTGTGTTAGAGGATTGCATACATGCTAAGAGAGATAGGCCCAGCGTGGCATGCCTATAATCCCAGCAGTTTGGGAGGCTGAGACAGGAGAATGGCAAGTTCAAAGCCAGCCTCGGCAACAGTCAAGTGCTAAGCAACTCAGTGAGACCCTGTCTCTAAATAAAATACAAGATAGGGCTGGGGATGTGGCTCAGTGGTGTAGTGCTCCTGAGTTCAATCCCCAGTTCCAGAGAGAGACAGAGACAGACAGACAGACATCTCTTTCCTTCAAAAAGAGGAGACAGCCAACACACTAACAAGTAAATAACATCATTGCTGTTATTAGTGCTTAAAAGGAAAGAAATCGTGTTCTGTGTGAGGAAGATCATTCCCATTATTTCATCATAATCTTAACTGATCCAAATGCCACACTGGGCTAGCCTGCATTATTATTCCTTCACTGTACACCAAGTAGATCAGAATATTTTCTTTTTACTTCATGAAGGATTAAAGAATTTTATGTTTTAGTGTCATTTTCCATAGCATTTATATATATGCATTTTCTTAAATAAACAACCAGGAAAATAAGGTCTAGATATTCCAAGGAGTCACTATAACTTCTTGACATTTCCACTGCCGGTCTTTCCCCATTTTTTAAAAAATAATTGCATTATAATTATTCATAATGGAGATATTCACTGTCTCATATTCACTCCCCAGTATTTCCCCTTTGCCTCCTCTATTGTCAGTTTGGGTGCACTCCAAAAGATCAAAGGGCCTTGTTCTCTAAGATGCGTATCTCAACAGAGTTTGAGGGATGAGTAACACACAGTGTAGGGGTACACAATATATTAAAGACATTAAAAGAGAGAATGTAAATTTTACAAAGCATGGGTGAGGATTCTCTTGATAACCATTATGAACTTTGAGGCATAGGAGTATTTACAGCTCCAATGGCCCTCTATATTTCTGTGTTAAAATCTTTGCTGAGTGAATGGTGATGCTTTGAGAAAGTTAGTCAGTTGAAGTATGAGACCAGAGTAAAGTTGAAAGAGAAAATTGAAACTGAAGTTGCTATCTTATCAAGAAGAAAAATCACCAAGAATAGCATCCTTTCCTCCATCCCCTTTGACTAAGGCTGCAGGATTGTGAGGCTCAAGGAAGCTGGGAGACTCAGGAACTAACTCTGGACACCTCAGAGTACTACATCTCAAGAGTAACCCTTCAGTCCACTGTCACCAGTTGAGAAGGACAATCAACAGATTGAATTAAAATGTCTACACTTCTGAACAAAAAACCAATTTGCTTTCAACCTAACAAATTATAGCTTGATTACAGGTCATTAGTGACCATTAATACATGAGACTGTTTGCATTTCATATGTATCTGAATGACATCCTTGCCTTTCACACTAGCTCAGTCGAGTCTTCAAAGGGAAAACTCCCTTATCTGGTCTCAAGCAAGACTAAAACAAGCTAACAATTAACCTTTGGAATTGAACTATGATGCAGAAGACTTCATTATTTTGGTTCATTGTAGTCCTGCAGTACTGGAGAATCAGCTATTCCCTTTGTAGTGAAGATGTATTTTTTGTGCCAAAAGATTTGCAACTGCCTCTTTCCCATCATTCTTTATAACCCCTAGTGACTGATGCACTGGCCAACAATACGGACCTGCTTCTGTGGTACCAGAACAGACAATCCTCAATACACAGCATAACGGCTAATTAGAGTCCAGATAAAAGCAGGAAGTACCTTGAGGAATGTCAGAAATATAGAAGGGACAGGAAGAGTCTGGTTTAAAAAAAAAAAAAGTGGAGGCAGAGTACAGAACACAATCATCAAATGGGTAACCCAGAAATTTTGGAAGTCCAATTGGACCTTTGGATTATTCATATTAGGAACCAAGATTCTTAAAAAGATTTGGATAATTGCCAAACCTCTGTTTCACTTTGTGCTGAGCAGTATAGAGGGGCATGGATTTATAAACAGGAATTACCAATCTCAGAAATGTTTGAGCACTTTATTTTTTTTTTCTCTTTTTTGATACTGGGGAATGAACCCAGGGGCACTTAACCACTGAGTCATATCCCCAGCCCTTTAAAAATATATTTCATTTTGAGACAGGGTCTTGCTAATTTGCTGAGGCTGGCTTTGAACTTGCAATCCTCCTGGCTCAGCCTCACAAGCTTCTGGGGTTAAGGCATATGCCACCATGCCCAGTTATTTGAGCACTAACAATTACTTACAAATACCACTTAGGAGTAAGCCCATGATCCAGCTCATCTAATGTCCTGCTGTCTCATAAAAAGGTCCCCAAGGGAATGCCACTCATGACTACTGGCATGCCAACCATCAAATCAGAGGTATTTCTAACAAGGAAACTATGGCCGTCCACATAGCACCACCGGCACTTTTACTTTTTATTCTGGACTAGCTTCTGAACACCTGACACTTGCTTCAGCTCAACAGGCACAGGAAAAGCATCAAGTTCCATGCAATTTAAAAGGCCCTTTGTGATCAGTTATCCTGTTAGTCTTTATATCAAACTTATGGAAAAGATTATGAATTAGGTAAGGGAGTGATGCAAAAATGCAGCCATTAAAATCAAACTTGTTGGGGCTAGGGTTGTGGCTCAGTGGTAGTGTGCTTGCCTCTCATGTGTGAGTCACTGGGTTCAATTCTCAACACTGCATATAAAAAAACGAATAAAATAAAGGTCCATCAACACTAAAAAAAATTTTTAAAAATAAATAAATAAAAATAAAATCAAACTTGTTAGTTTTCAAATCCTGGCTTTTCTATTTACTTTCAGGGTGAACTTGAACTGGTTACCTTACCTTTCCAAGCTTCAGTTTTCCCATTTGCAAACACTTACTACAGCACCTACCTTAAATCTCAATAGTTTAGAACCCCATATAACACATAATAAGGGCTCAATAAATAGTAACTGCCATTACTTAATTAGGTGCTCAACAAATAACAAATTAAGAATGGATGCCAAACTCTCTTCATACCAATTTTTGCTACATATTGAAGCATTATTTCTTATTAGGGCATATTTTGGGAAATCGGAGATAGACATTTTTGGTTTCATGCCTTAGATAGTTATTAAATAATCTTAATCTCTTGTTGAGAATTCAAGGCAATCTTAACCAAATTTGAGTGGATTGCATTTCTGAAGAAAGTGGCTAAACATGAAAAACAATACCTTGAAGTGACTTCACATTCTATTATCACACACATGCTCATCTTATCTCTCACATTTGCTCACTAAATGACACACAACACTTACATAGTTACCAACTTCTTAGCATTTTGAAAGGGCACCATCTTTGTATTTTTAAAAGGATTTTTCAGGAACATTTGGGTTTGATGAGGCATAGTGAGAGGTAGGTATTCATTCTTGCTATTCTTCCTCACAAGCTCTTAAAATTCTGACTCAACAGTCTTTCACTAGCAGATTTTGTGCTTTGAAAAATTTGAGTCTGACATAACAGATACTACCAAGTAACACAATACTTCAATCCTTTCTCTTTCTCTCCCTCTTGGAAAAAGAATAAGGGGCATAAATGTTGGAAATCCATTCTAAGCATGCCCAGTTTCATCTCATTATAGTATCGCCAACCAGATAAAACTCAAATCTTCAATCAATATCATATTGGAATTCATTGAAAGTGCTACTGGTTGGTATTAAGTGATTAAAAAAAGGTACATTGAAATTACAAGAGATATAAAGCCTTTATTAAAATAGGTCTGACAAGACTTTAAATTTTCTATAGCCAGGGAAGAGCTGAACTACACCTCATACCACATACACACCCAGGTGTTATTTAAAAGTAAACCCTGGTCTCTTATCATCTTACATTTAAAAACCACATTAAGAGCTATCATCAAGAGGGGACTGAGAACGTAGCTCAGTGTTAGAATACTTGCTTAGCATGTGTGAGGGCCTGGGTTTTATTCCTAGCACTGCCAAAAAAAAAATTATTTTATATATATATGTGTATGTAATTTGCATGGAGTCCAGTGCCCTTGGGTCCAATACTGGTACCAAAAACAACAACAAAAAAAAAAAAAAAAAAAAAAAAAAAAAAAAAAAAAAAAAAAAAAAA